>NW_004443963.1:7579958-7581288 GCF_000243295.1 Trichechus manatus latirostris | reverse complement strand
TAACTCTCTATTGTGGTGATACGAGTTAGACTGCTGTTCACTTCTACAGATCAAGTAAATATTTAGTAGATTTCCCATCTATTTCACTCCTAGGGACACTATGACTAAGTAGCCAATGCCATAAGTCCATACAAGTCAGACTATTCTGATTACTGCTTTGGCTCTGCTGTCCATTACGATAACCACGCCCACTGTGTCTTTGCGTGCTGCCACTTGGCCCCTACTACCACAGGGTCCAGTCAACCCCATTGTAGTTAGGTGTCTTCATTCAATTAGGGCAGTTCCCACTGTCAAATCTCAGTTACATAAAATAGCAATCACAGCAGTGCTCAAGGATGCTGGGGCTCCCTTCACAAATTTGTTCCTCAGTGTTGTGGTAAAAGTTGTGTCCTCTGGGCACTCCATGTGGGCGTCTGTGAGTCTAACCTCATAAATCTACTCTAGCATGCCAATTTCCTTAAGCCTTAGGATACCTTCTTCTACAGTATATCAAAGCAGGTCTGTTACTTCACCTTGATTTAGTGTAGGCCACCGAGTAATCCGTGCTTCAGCGACTCAACCAAATAAACTGTTAGATCTTTTCCTAACCTCTTGAGCTGAAACATTGAATGAAGAATCTGTGCTTAGTGGGCTCATATCAATAAACTCAGACTGATCCATCTTTATGCTCCTTGTACCGTTATCCTACAGCTTTAATAGCCATTCCCACACACATTCCCCAGGTTTCTGTTGTACATATTAGAAAAGTCAAGCAGTTCTTTTGGGGTGCAGCATACCTCCTCCTGGATCACACTTCGTACTTTACCTTTTGGGGCTCGCTGGGACTTAAGTCTAGTTATAGGTCTAGAAGCCAAAATAAGTGGTGGAGCTGTGTTTTGAGAACATTCAGCATTACCTTATAAGGCATCTGCGTCAGGTAATGCCCCAGACAATGACTCAGATAAAGGCTCTTTAGACACAGCTGGGTTAATCTTATTAGATGGGAGTGGAGGGGCTAATGGTTTTCCTGTGGAAGGTGAATTAGCAGACCGGACATGGAGTAACCTCTTTAGATGGGAGTGAGAGGGTTTGTCCTGTTGGCAGGAGCAAGTCAATGGAACTTAGGGGCTCAGTGTTTCCAGCGTCCTGATTATCTGCCTATATGTCCCCATCCCAAGTTTCAGGATCCCATTTCTTCCCAATCAAAGCCCTTACTTTAACATCAGACACTACTTGAGGTTGGGAATTCAGTTGGTGTTGTAATTCAGCCAGTCTTATGATAAGACTCTGAGTTTGGTTTTCAGCAATATCAGCTCTGTTACTACAAGAAATAAGGCTTTCTTTCAAGGCA
>NW_004443963.1:7563068-7573644 GCF_000243295.1 Trichechus manatus latirostris | reverse complement strand
GTCATCCTCCCTTCTAAGGAGCATTCTGGATGTACTTCTTCCAGGACAGATTTGTTCATTCTTCTGGCAGTCCATGGTATGTTCGGTCTTCACTCTCAACATCATAGTTCAAAGGCATAAATTCTTCCTTGGTCTTCATAGTTTGTTGTCCAGCTTTTGCATGCATGCAGATCAATTGAGGACTCCGTGGCTCGGGTCAGGTGTACCTTGGTTCTCAGAGTGGTATCTTTGTTTTTTTGGCACTTGAAAGAGGTCTTTTGCAGCAGATTTGCCCAATACAGTATTTTGTTTGATTTCATGACTCTTGCTTCTATGGGCTTCGAATGTGGATCCAAGTAAAATGAAATGCTTGACAATTTAAATCTTTTCTCTTTTCAAAAAAAAAAAAAAAATCCTTTCCAACTCTAAAATTCTCTGGACTCTAGGGTCCTACAGTTCATTCTTGCATGCTAAACTGAGTATTACATGTGTAATGGATTATTAACAAATATGATCATGAAGATAACACAGGGTTGACAATGTTTTGCTATGAGTTGGAGCTGCCTCGATGACATCTGTTATGGATTGAATTGTGTCTCCCAAAAATATGTGTTATAAATCCTAACCCTTTCAATCCATTGCCATTGAGTTGATTCTGACTCATAGTAACCCTATAGGACAGAGTAGAACTCCCCCATATGGTTTCCAAGGCTGTAAATCTTTACAGAAGCAGACTGCAACATCTTTCTTCCTTGGAGTTGCTGGTGGGCTCCAACTACCAGGCTTCTGGATAGCAGCTGAGTGCTTAAACACTGCACCACCAGGGATCCTTAGTCTTCACTCTACCCCTTGCTAATTCAAGGACATCAACTGGAAGCTTGTCATAAATGCAGAATTTTTGGTTCCACCCAAGACCTACTGAATTGAAACTTGCATTTTAACAAGATTCCCTAGGGATTCATTAGAACATTGATGGCTAATCTCTCTGAGGCACTTAACACGGGCCTTGGAACACCTTCATCCTCCTTAATATCACTTTCTCTTATTTCTGCTACTACCCCTTTGGCTATTCTTTCTCAGTCTCCTTCCCTTGCTCTAGCAGCCCTGTATATATGAATCCTCCCTAGGGTTCTCTCCGCTCTCCTAGCAATTTCTGTACTCTTTGATCTTCAACTACCAGTAAATGCTGTTGACTCACACATTTCTACCTCTCTGTTTGGAGATTCAGACTTCTATTTTTTACTGCTTTCCAATTTTGTGTCTGTTCTGCAATGTTTCAAGCTCAGCATATTCCAAACAGAGCCCATCAATTTCCCCACTCCTCGCCCTTACTTCTCCTCCTGGGTTTCCTATCTTGATTCATGACATCATTATCCATCCACCTCTCTCACAAAAGCTAGAGACTTTAGGGTCTTCTCTTATTCTGCACACTCTCTTACCTCCAAGTCCAATTAGTCACCAAATGTTGTCTATTCAACCCCAGACATATCCATCCAGTACCATTCCTCTTCTCCATTCCTCCCTCATTGCCAAGATTTAGGCCCTTGTCGTCAATTTCTTGGACTATTAAGTAACCTCCCAAGTACCCTCCTACCCTCGTCTCTAGTCTCTACCTTCCAGTCCAGCTCTGCCCTGATGTCTGTGCGAGCTGCCAAAAAATACAATCCAAAATGGTTACTCATTGCTTTTAAAAGTCTCCAGTGGTTCCACATGACCCACAGGATCAAGACCAAGCTCATAATCAAGACCCTTCATGATCTGGGCCTTGCCTCTTTTCCTAGCAAAGTCTCCATCTGCCCTCTATATTCCAGAAATGGTAAATTTCTCACAGGTCTCCATATATTCCATATATTCTTTGCACTTTTTTTTTAAACTTCTGTCCACACTTTTGATCTTTAAAACATTCCTCTCTCTAGAATATCCTTCCCTATATTTCTGACTCTTCTCATCCTTCAAGGCTAAATTCTAATCTTGCTGCCTCCATGAGGCATTACCTGAGTTCTGAATATAAGTAATTGCTCAGGCTTCTGTGCTCCAATCAGCACCCTGTTCCTATTGCGTATGTCACACTTGGACAGGGTGTTATAGTTAGTTCCAAACTTCCTAACTGTTATGGTTGACTTATGCCACCCAAAAAGATATGTGGAAGTCCTGACACCAAGCACCTGTGAATGTGACCTTGTTTGGAAATAGGATCTTTGAAGATATTATTAGTTAATGTGAAGTCTTACTGGAGTAGACAAAAGACCAGGCTGGTTGCTTGGGAGTTGATTCTGTCTCACGGTGACCTCCTGTGTGTCAGAGTAGAACTGTGCTCTATCGGGTTTTCAATGGCTGATTTTTCGGAAGTAGATCAACACGTCTTTCTTTTGAAGTGCCTCTGGGTGTACTTGAACCTCCAACCTTTTGGTTAGCAGCTGAGCATGTTAACAGTTTGCACCACTCAGGCACTCACTACTTGAGTAAGTGGACCCTAGTCCAATATAACTGATGTCCTTATAAAAAGAGCAGAAAAGGCACAGAAAGACATAGACACAAAGGGAAGATGGCCTTGTGAAGATGGGGGCAGAGACTGGAGTTATCTTGCACAAGCCGAGGAACACCTGGGGCTACCAGAAGCTGAGAGAGGTAAGAATGGAGCCTTTCCGAGAGCCTTCAGAGAGAGTATGGTTCTGCTGACACCGTGAATTGGGATTTCTAGCCTCCAGAACTGTAAGATAATACATTTCTATTGTTTTACCAAACAAACAAACCAACCCAGTGCCATAGAGTCAATTCCAACTCACAGTGACTTTATGGGACAGAGTAGAACTGCCCCACAGGGTTTCCAAGGCTATAATCTTTACAGAAGCTGACTGCCAAATCTTTCTCCCATGGAGCAGCTGGTGGGTTCGAACTGCTGATTTTTGGTTAGCAGCTGAGCGCTTAACCACTGTGCCACTGGGGCAGCTTTCTGTTGTTTCAAGCCACCTAATTTGTGGTATTTCGTTATGGCAGTACCGGGAAACTAGTACACTGCTCTTAAAGTCCTCTTCATGCCTCTTTAGGGCAGCAACCATGTCTCATTCATTTATGTGTTCCTGTGTCTAGTACTGTGCCAAGCACATAACACTCACTCCATAAATGCCTAATTGCATTGAACCAGCAGCTGTTTGCCCCTACTTCTGTTGTGCATACTGTACTTAATGGTAAAAATACGAGTATTTTTTTACTTGCTCGTTTCTTTATCTGGTCTATCTGATTACTCAGTTGAAGTCTCTGTATTATTCCAAGTGGGCTGTGACAGTATTCATGAAGCTCACTGAGAACATATCCTGTCTTTAATGTATGACTGTGTAATTCTATGAGTAGTAATAAGCACATTTGGGAGATTTTTCTCCCTGTGCCATTGCACCTGGGCATTTGACCCAAATGAAACACCTTATACCTATCAAAGATATCCCTAGCCCCAATCTGACCCCTAACTCTGCACGAGGCATTATGTTTGGTAGTCATGCCACCTACTTGAGCACCTCTTATGTGACAGAATGAAGCCTCGTGGTCGAGAACTTGAACTCTGAGGTCAAACAGACCTGGGTTCAAATTCCTAGTTTGTTAATTAATTCTTACTTGTTTATCCTGGACCAAATTATTTAGATGCTCTTCACCTCCATTTCTTCATCCTGTAAGTTGGAAATTATAATAGTACTTACTTCATAGGCTCGTTATGAAATTAGTTCAGATTGGCCACATCAAGTGGCTGGTGAACCCTGAGTGTCAGTAAACGTTGACAGGAGCAGTAGTAGTCATTGTTGTTAGTTGCCATTGAGTCAGCTCCTGACTCATGGTGATCTGATGCATAACAGAACAAAATGCCGCCCAGTCCCACACCATCCCCATGATTAGTTGCAGATTGGGACCCTTGTGATCCACGGGCCTTGTTGTTAGGATCGGATAAGAATATATACATAGTATTTAGAACAATACAAAGCATAGTACGTGTACTCAAATAATGGTAGCTATTGTTAATATTGGAGCCATGGTGGTGCAGTGGTTAAGAGCTCAGCTGCTAACCGAAAGGTCGTCATATTGTTTATATTATTAATATTATTACTATTGTTAGTATTATTATTATTACCATCTCAACAGCATTCTGTTTGCTTCATTTAGATTGTAAGTTCCTTCAGAACTTCCTCTTTTCAAAGTGGAAAAATTAGAACACAACTCGGACTTCAAATCAGGGCTTTGAACTGGTTTGTACCATATGGGGCATAGTTCTGCTCTGCCACCCATGGGGTCACCATGAGTCAGAATCAACTCGGTGACAAACTGCCCTGGACACTAGTCACCTTATCTTTGACATATAGAAGTATCTCGACCTTTAAGAAGGAAAAGACAACCAAGGAAATTGGTCTCAACGCTACTATGCTTTTCATGGGTAGTGGAGGAAACTGTTACTAAAATTGCGTGCTTAAGTTGGACTCTGTGCTTAGTGGGCAGAAGTCCAACAGGTCCTAGTGAAGTCTAGCTAACAGGCTGAGTCCTCATTTACCCCTGGGACTCATTTGCTGAGGCCAAGGTGTCCCCCACACCGTCCCTGGCTGCCCGCACTCAGCTGCCTGACTTCTCAAGAATGAGGAAGCAAAACAAAGACAAAGTAACCCACTCACTCAGATTTGTTTCTCCTTTAAGAACAAACAAAAACAATAATAAACCCTCCCATTTCTCAGCCTTGCATGTCATGAATAGCTCTCAAAGACAGTAACAATATTGTTTTCTCAGACACATTTCCTTTAGGAAGAAAATTACAACCCAAAGTCTTGACCATGGGGGTCTGGCAGAGGATTGCTGCAGATAGTAGTATCTACTTTCCTTGCTTGACACACTTTTGTGACTCATTTTTGCCCTTGTGGAGTCCCTGGGTGGTGCAAACAGCTAACACGCTCAACTGCTAACTGAAAGGTTGGTTTGAGTTCACCCAGAGGTGACTTGGAAGAAAGCCCTGGTAATCTACTTCTGAAAAATTAGTCATTGAAAACCCTATGGAGCACAGTTTTACTGTGACACCCTTGAGGTCACCATAAGTTGGAATCGATTCAACAGCAACTGATTTTTCTTGTGGTAAAATCCAAACTTCCTCCACGTTCAACAAGGCCCTTTGTGAGTTGGCTCCTGTCTTCCTCTCCTGTCCCATTTCTCCCCACTGCTCCTTTGCCCTCCAGCCATGGGGAACTGTCTTCAGGCCTTCAAACCTTTCAGACCTGACACAGTGAGGCCACCAGGAGGAGGGGTCGGTTGAAAAATGCAGTTGTGAGCATGACACTTCCATGTTTACAGTACTCATGCATTGACTCAACTTACCTTCTTATCAGGGAAAACTTACAGGCACCTGTGCTATTTTAATTCTTCAATTAAGAGTTGGTATGAAAACGAAACATCTCCTCAACAATCTAGTCTACTCACGTATTTATAAGTACACCCACTTTCTGGAATATTCTACTTACTGAAGGACTTATCTCTTGCAAGTTGTCCTACTGCATATTTCCCACTTCTACACTTAAGCAAATTCCTCTGAACCCCAAACCTGTCTCGGCCCCTGGAAGTCTGGGAAAGTCATAGCCCAAGGATGCCCCATGGTACATTTTTAGTAACCCTATATCTCCAGGTCCTTAGTTTTTTGGTTTGTCTGTCCATTGGTAGTCCCCAGTCATGGCATTTAGGGCAGGTCTTTCAAACTGGCAAGAAAACCTGGTACCATTCAGACTGCCTTGGGGTACGTCACTGACGAGTTGTAGGACTTTAGGCAACCCATGTACACTTCCTGAACCTCAGTTAAATGGATCAGTCAGCATTGTTTCAGGGTGATTATGTCAGGTCAACTTGTCAGTTAAAAATTCCTGCTGACAATTCTTTGAAGTCCCTGGAAGTGGATATATCCAGTGTGATTTGGCCAACCATCGTTAGGAGGGTGAGATAAAGTGGACGGTTAAGCTTGCAGATTCTTGAGTCAGATTGCCTTGGGTACAAGCCCAGTTCCATCATTACTGGTGATCTTGGGCAATGCACTTAATTGCTCTGCGCCTCACTTTCTTCTTCTTTTCTATTAAATGGAGATAATAATAGTACCTGTCTGCTAGGGTTGTTGCTTGAAGTAAAGCACTTAGAACAGTGCCTGGAACACAGTAAACCCTCAGAAAGTGTTATTATTTGTTCAACCACAAGAAAGCCTGTTGTAGTTAGGTGCCATCGAGTCAATTTCGAATCATGGCAACTCCATGTGTTACAGGGTATAACTGCCCCGTAGGGTTTCCAAGTTTATAATCTTTATGGAAGCAGATCGACAGGTCTTTCTCCCATGGAGCTGTTGGATGGGTTTGAACTGCCGACCTTTAGGTTAGCAACCAAGTGCTTAATCATTGCACCACCAAAGCTCCTTAAAGGCAAGGATAATTGGAAACAAGATATAACATCAACTCTTCTCCAGCTGTAGTGTGTATAGTGGTTTTTTTTTGGGGGGGGAGGAGGGGTTTAAATTTACCTTCCTTATTATATTGTGAATAATAATAGTAATGATAACAATAATGACAGCTAATATCTATTGAGTTCATACAGTACGCTAAGTACCTTATATGAGTCTATTATTTAATTTACAACAACCCCATTAGGCAATACTATTACTAGCTCAGTGTAACTTGTTTTAGGTTGTATTGTACTTAGGTGGCAGAACTGGGACACAAACCCAGGTCTATTTGATGCCAAAACTTGTGTTCTTATTGCATCCTAATGGTTTGTATCCTCAAAGCCCTCACTAACTCATGGATAGGACAGATGCTCCAGGTACAAAGTGGGTGTCAAGAAGAAGCCGGTCTTGGATGTAAAAAACCAACATGTAGCAAAGGGGCACAAAGAAATGAAAGAATCATCTCAATTTCAGTGTGTTCAGACTTGTAACCACCAAGTGCTTTGGTGCTAACTCATGGCAACTGTCCTCATTCAAGTTCACGATTCTTGCCAAGGTCTTGTTTCCGGAAGCTTTGTTTGGGACCTTCTCTGAAACTTCCACTGCATCACCCAGCGACTGCATTCCTCCAACCATGGTCTGAAGATTTGAAAGCTGCCTTCCCATTTTCCTTTAAGTGAACTGGAAGTATACTGTAGATGCTCTGGGATACTATCAGTTTTGGCTTCCACCTCCAGGTATAAAAGCATATTAAGCATTTAATAAGTTTGGCATATCACTGATAAGCCTCCTGACCCTCAACTTACAGGCACCATCAACTGTTAGGAAAAGTGAATCTCTTCTCTCTGGACCTCTCTTTCTTCATCTGTAAGCTGCTGGAGTTGGACTAAATTAGTGGCCCCCACACCATCTTCAATGAAGCCCTAGGGTTTCACTGAGGTGCCTCAGTAGCTTCTATGGGAGGTAGACAAAGAGGAGGCTGAGCTGGTGGGGCTACATGTCCCAGTCCCCACTTCAACCACAGCAGTTCATCTTTTATCTGATTTATATATTGAGCTTCCATATGTTGTTGTTAGTTGTTATCTAGTTGATTCTGACTTACGGCAACCCCATGTGCTACAGAGTAGAACTGTGCTCCATAAGGTTTTCTTGTCTGTAATCTTAACCGAAACAGATCACCAGTGCTTTCTTCCACTGGGTGGGTTCGCATCACCAACCTTTATGTTAGCAGTCAAGCTCAATCTGGTTGCACCACCACCTAGGGACTAGGAGGGCTTCATTACTTATAATGTTTGAATATTACTGGACCAGGACATCTCCAGGGTCTGTGGTTCTGGGCTTCTCAACATGAATAAAAATGCCATGTAAAGATTCTGTTCATGGTGGCAGATGTGAGTCTCCTTTCAATCTGAGAGTGTAAATATCACACGATGATTGAACTTTCCAACGCTCATTCTCAGCCTTGAGGAATGTTAGTCTCAGGATCATATGAAGGGCTGGTTCCTGGTTTAGAAAGTGATGTCTCTGAGTCTTCCACTGGTCGCAGAGTTAACAGCTGACACTTCCAGACTCCTTTAAGTAATTAGTTAGGTCAAGAGCCCTTCTTTATACCAGTTCCTGTCCTCAGTCACCTCTGAGTACATTTGAATTGGACTTATGCTTGTGTTCAGGCAAACTAAGGGGCAGAGCCCAGGGTGGAGTCAGAGTTGAAATGGTACACGTCAAGTGACCATCAATCACATATGCATTCATTCAACAAACTTTATTGAGTTACAGCTCTTTAATAGATGCCCAGGGTATGCAAGGATGAATAAGACAGGAGCTCTCTTCTCAAGGAGCTCACAGTCTAGTGGGGAAGACCTACAGTAAACAAATGAATGCATTGCAGTATTACAGGTAATCTGAGAGGAGAGGCACAAAAGAAGCCATGACTGGCACAGTGGAAAGGTTGAGGACTAGGATTCTGGAGTCAGCCTGCCTTCATTCAGGGTGGAACTGCCTTCATTCAGGGTGGAATGTGGAACAAGTAACTTCAGCTTTCAAACTTTTGGTTTCCTCATTTATAAGATGGAGATAATAATGGTATCTACATCATGTGATAGTGATGTAAAGTGCTTAGTGCGGTGCTTGGCACATACTGTCTACCACCATCATCACCAGTTGTCGTCGAGTCAGTTCCTACTCATGGTGACCCCATGTGTGTCAGAGTAGAACTGTGCTCCATAGGGTTTTCAGTGGTTGATTTTTCGGAAGAGGATCACCAGGCCTTTCTTATGAGAAGCCTCTGGGTGGGCTTGAAAATGCAAACTTTCTTTTAGCAGCCCAGTGTGGTGGCACAGTGGTTAAAGTGATCAACTTCTAACTGAAAGGTGGGAGGTTCGAACCACATTGAAAGATGTGGCAATCTGCTTCTGTAGAGATTTACAGCCTTGGAAACCCTATGGGATCGCCATGAGTCAGAATTGACTTGATGGCAGTGGGTTTAGTGTCCAGTAAATGCTAGCTGTTGTTGTTTTTACTATTATTACGGCTTAGAGGTGGGGGCTAGGGAAAAGTTCAGAGAAGAGGCAATACTTGAGGAGAGTCATGAAGGATGAATAGGAGTTGGTTTTGCAGATAAAGGAGGAAAGCAGGGCCGTCATGTTGCACAGCTCCAAGGGGCAGTGTTCACATTATAGTCTATGTGAATGGCACCCCCTGGAATTGTGCAATGCAGAGCCGCTGTGGCAATATATAGTGGCCTTGGAGTAAGGATGTTCCACTAGCAGGTGGAAGATGCTAAGCCCTAGCTGGGCTTGTCTTCTCACGGTTCACTGCTAGTTTTCCACATGCCCAGCTGTGGTTATGGGGAATGAGGATGCTTAAGGCTGTCAGAGAGAAGGAATCACAGCAGCCATAGCAAAGGGACAGAGAATGCTTTTGGATAATGCAATTGAATACTGTAATTCACTGTGGAGAGTGGGAATAACACTCTTGTCTTCATGATTCAGCTTTGTCCTAACTTAAGTATCTTGCCACTTTATGTTTATTCTATTTGCATGAAGCTTAATTTAAGACAGTATGTACTGAATTCCACTCAACAAATTTTACTTCCAGAAGGTTCAAGAGGCCTCTTAGGTCATGTGATTGTGTCGGTCTCTGCCTCATCAGAGGTGCATCCAGGTGCAGAACTCTGACATCCCTCTGGTTATGGGGTTATTATGAAGAGCAAGGTACTTCTCCCCTACACATCAGGCTGTCTAAATGGAGATTTGGGATAGGGCTGGGGTCCACACCTCTGCCTATCATGGTTCTCCCTGCTGCCTCTCAGAACTGCCAGACCCTCGGCATTGGTTGCCTAGAATTGATCTGGTCTGATTGGATTCTGCTCCTCTCTGACTCAGCTCATTTTGCTGGACTTGAATTCCTGTCTTTTTTAGGAATGCTGTCAAGTTTGAGCAGCTCACCCACCATTTTTTAAACCCAGGGGCCACCAATATTAGCTGGATGACCTTGGGTTAAGTTACTTAACCTGTCTGAGCCTCAATTTCCTTATGTGTAAAATGGAGCTAACAGTAGCACTGACCTCATAAGGATGTTGTGAAGATTAATTGGGATTTAATGACTTAAAAGTGCTTCAAAGAAACCAAGCCAGTTGCCACCAAGTAGATTCTGATTCAATGGCCCATGTGTGTCAGAATAGAACTGTGCTCTATAGGGTTTTTGATGACTGATTTTTTCAGAAGTAGATCATCAAGACTTTCTCCTAAGGTGCCTCTGTGTGGACTTGAACTGCCAACCTTTTGGTTAACAGCCGAGCACTTAACCATTTGCACCACCCAGGAACGCCACGAAGTACTTAAGACGTACATTAAAACAAAGGATGTTTTCCTGGCACCTACAAGAGGTGACCCTAGCAGCAGGTGCTAAGTCCTTTCTACCTGCCCCATTCAGCTGAGCCCCAAATATGGTTGAGACCAAAGACCTCGAGAGTCATTGAATTTTGGTTGAAACAAGTCTTCTTCCACTTTTGTTGATTTCCTTTAGAAGCTTTATTTTCTTAAAGTTCTCAAGTAATTCAAGAATAAAGAATTTGGTCAGAAGGACTGAAACCTACTTGTCATTGTTTTTGCCTTGATGTCTGGATGGTTGATGCAGAAGGTGTTGATTCCAGCCTTG
>NW_004443963.1:7556393-7561345 GCF_000243295.1 Trichechus manatus latirostris | reverse complement strand
TGGTGTTTTTTTTTTTGCTCATGTGTCCATGGGATTGGGTGGTGGTGGAAGTATGGTTAGAGTGGTAGAGGTAGGGATGAAGTGGTGGAGATAGGAGTGGGATGGTGGGAGTAGGAGTGGGGTGCTATAGATAGGGGTGGTATGGAAGATGTAAGGGGGATGGTGGAGGAAGTAGGGGTGGGGTGATGGAGGTAGGGGTAAAGTGGTAGAGATAGGAGTGGGGTGGTGATTGGCATTATGGATGGAGTGTTGAGGAGAGTTCTCCCTTCTAAGGAATATGTACCTTAAAAGCAAGGATGGTGAGACTTTGGCTCGATTACTTTGGTCATATTATCAGGAAAGACAAATCACTAGAGAAAGACATCATGTTTGGTAAAGTAGAGGGAAAAATGAGGGAAACCCTCAATGATATGGATTGACACAATGGCCTCAACAATGGACTCAAACATACCAATAATTATGAAGATGGTGAAGGACAGGGCAACATTTCGTTCTGGTATACATAAGGTTGTCATGAGTCAGAGCCAACTTGATGGCAACTAAACAACAACATTGAGGAGAGTAGAATTGGAGTGTCAGGAAGAAGTAAAAGAGAAGCCTAAAGGAGATGGTGTTAAAGCACTTTCTCCATAATTCTGTAATTCCATTGAGAAGAAATAGAGACAGTTACCAAAGAACCCATTCTATGGGGAATGAGAATTTTCATGAAAACTGAGAATACAATTGCTTTTCCTACTAGAAAAATTGGCTTTCCTTTTGAGAACACCTTTGCAAGAAAATCTGAGGAGAAATGGAACATTTCTACAAGTAATTTTATTTAGGGAAAACTTGCTGCAATGTGCAATGCACTAATGGCAGCCCTACCATTTTTCATTTTTATAGAATCAAGTTTCACTTTCCTTGTTAGTAGAGAGACTTTGATTCAGATACTTCCAGTTTATTTCTGTTTGGCTTTGCAGGCCATTAAGCAATGGATTTGGCCACAGGTTCACCCTTCCTAATGATGTTTTTCTTGGGTTAATATGAAAAACCAGTTGGCAATTCTTGAGTAACCACAGGATGACAGCTTAGAGGGAGGATACAAAGGGTCTAGGTGAATGACGAATGGCAGAAAGAAAATTTGACGTGATTTAGGTGATACTGAACCCACAAAGTGGGCAAAGCACCCCTAAAGAGGTATCTGTAAATTATTCTGTTGGACAGTTGGAGTCACCATGGCTCTCTGGAAGACAAATGGGAAAAGTGAGCTCTTGAGTTGAAGGCTCTACCATCCATTGATGCCTAATTGGTTGTCCTGGCACGGAGAGTTTTTATGATGTCGTAAATCCAAGTTCTTTGATGATGGAACAGTGGAAAAGAAAACATTATCAGTCTCTGTGCCCAAAAAGCCACCACACAAAATGAGAAAGAGAGCCTTTGAAACAGGGCTTCCAACTGGTTCATTTCGTTCAAACTCCTGCTGAGAATTTGCATTTCCACTCCAGATATACTGAATCAGAATCTACATTTTAATAAGTTCCACAGGTGATTCTTATGTATAACTTCCTGGGAACTTGTTAGAAATGCAAATTCTCAGCAGGGATTCAAACCAGAATGAATTGGTTTAAAGCCCTGATTTGAAATCTGAGTTGTGTTCTAATTTTTTCCACCTTGAAAAGAGGAATTTCTGAAGGAACTTACAATCTAAATGAAGCAAATAGAATGCTCTTGACATGCTAATAATAATAATATTAACAATAGTTACTATTATTTCCCCCCAGGCATCCATCAGTTTGTCGTACTATAGGGGCTTGGATGTTGCTGTGATGCTGGAAGCTATGCCACCGGTATTCAGATACCAGCAGGGACACCCATGGTGGACAGGTTTCAGCTGAGCTTCCAGACTAAGACTAGGAAGAAGGACCTGGTGGTCTACTTCCAAAAAGAATCTGTCGCTGAAAACCTTATGAATAGCAGTGGATCATTGTCTGATATAGTACTGGAAGATGAGCCCAGCACTCAAAATATGACACATTGGCTACAACAATGCGCTCAAGCATAACAAGGATTGTGAGGATAGTTCAGGACAGGGCAGTGTTTTGTTCTGTTGTACATAAGGTTGCTATGAGTCGGAATTGACTAGAAGGCACCTAACAACAACAACAACCATTATTTGAGTACACACTCTATGCTTTGTATTGTTCTAAATACAATATATACATTATCTTATCAGATCCTCACAACTGTAGGAGACAAGTACTATTATGATCTCTGTATCATGGACACTGGGGTCTCTGGGTAGTACAAACGGTTAATACGCTTGGATGTTAATTTAAAGATTGGAAATTCGAGTCCACCCAAATTTACCTCAGAAGAAAGGCCTGGTGATCAACTACTGAAAAATCAGCCACTGAAAATCCTATGGGGCTTAGTTCTACTCTGACACACATGGGGTCGTTATGAGTTGGAATCAACTTGATGGCAAATGGTCCTGAACACTAGTCACCTTATCTCTGACCTATAGAAGTATCTCGACCTCTAAAAGGGAAAAGACAACCAATGAAATTGGTCTCAACATGTGTTCTCTATAAAGGGCTTCCGCTACCCTCACTGGTGTTGCCTCAGGTACTTGCTAGTAATTGGAAAGCTGGTAGTCTACTCCCCTGCTGTTGCTGAGGGGACATGCCCCACACACTGAATCTAATTCAGTTCATCCTTTTCATCTGATTCATAATGATGTGGGAGGATTGATTTAAATCCACACATGGCACCTGTAAGCCACTGCTCAGGTCTTTGGGCTATCTCCATCCTCACCCATTTGTGAGTGTACCTTATGATACTCCTTTTCCTTTGGCAAATACTGTAGTTCCCTCTCAATTCCCGTATCCCCACTCCCTTGGCAACTTGTGACTTAGAAAGCTTTGGGCCTTCGAGTGAGGCACAGTTCCTTCTCTGCCTATTTCCATGCCTGATTAGGGGGAAGGTGAAGTTTTTTGTCCTGAAGGTGGGCCCCATCTTGCCTTGGGAGGTAGCATATTCAGTTCATCCTTTCCAATACTGCTGGTTTACCATGACTGCAGTGGAAGGGGAAAAGATAGTCCTGTACACTCTCATTTAACAGATAAGGAAGTTGAGGCTTACAGAGGTTAAAAAAATTTGCCCACTGAACACAATTAGAAAGTGGCAGAGCTGGAACTTGAACTCAGGCCTGCAACACTCCAAAGCCCAAGCTCTTAACCACCATGGAAGAAATCGGAGCAGACCTAAGAAGCTATTACAGAAGTAATCAGTAGTCATTCCCTTCAGATCTGTCCAAACCCAACTTCTCTGCCAGCAAAGACAAGCCCAGACTTCTGTTCTCATTGTCATGTCTCCTGCCAAGAGAAGGTCCAAGTCTTCCCACTTAGCGTCCTGAGTCCCAGCAGGCCCAGCTCCCATCCGCCCTGCTGTCCTCCCTGTCCAGAGTTCCTCTTCCTTCCTCTCAACTCTCTCCCTTCCATCCCTCCCTCCCTATCAGTATTATCTCTTCTGGAGGAAAAGCTCCCTTTGAAGTCAACTAGGAGATTTCTTTTTGGGGAAAAATACGTGTCTGGAGAGTGCGGTGGAGAGAAAAGGGTGAGGAAGGGGCCTGGTGTCCTTCATCCTTTTAACTCTGACCGGCTGATCAAAGCTCTGGTTGGACAGCAGTATTGAAAAAATCTGGTTCTAAATACAGGGTGAGTGTCAGTTCCTAGGGTGGTTATGAAATGCTTGGAACAGGATAAGAAATCAATTCATCAAGGGGATTAAAAAAATAATTAAGTAAAACAAGGAGAAGGAAGGAAAAAAAGCCCCACCATTTCCCCAGTTTCCAAGGAGCTCTTTGATAATGCAGTGACTCTAGGCCATACACATTGGTCACATTATTTATCATTGGAGCATGAACATCCTAACCACATCCAAGGGCTTTCACTGGGCTTCTTAAATCATCCAGGACCAAAATGAAATGCAAATAGCCCAGGGGAGGATTGGGAACAAAGACAAGGCAGTCCTGGCCCCCAGCCTTCTCCCTCAAATCTGGAGATGGCCCCAGGGCCCAAGCCAGGACTTTCTCCTTTGTTCACCCTCTCCAGTATCCTGTGTTGCTCAGTTTGGCTGGGATGACTTAGTCTATGGATTGGGGTCCTGCAAATTTTCTTTTTTGTCGCATATTCTTGAAAATTGTTGAGCCTGCGTCTGAGGAATGAAGGCCACCTGCAAGTAATTTACTTTTCCCCACATACCTATGGAGAGTAGAAGTTTTCTCTCCCTGAAAATTTAAAAGTATCAAAAGGCAGGATGACATTGGTACATTTCAATTGAGAATGAGTTTAACGTGGAGAGGAAAGAACAATGCTCTTTAGGGTATGGATTTGAGATCTAGTTTCTCCTTCTCCCACTCAGCTCACTGTGTGATTCTGAGTGAGTAATGTAACCTCTCTGGTTTTCTGTTGCTTCATGTGTAAAACAGGGGATGCAATGGATATTGTGGATTGCCATCCACCATCCCCCCTTTCATCTACATATTATACCCCACAATTTCCCAGCTATGTGGTTTTGGTGAGACTGACATTCTCCCTAGCTCCAAGGATGAACCCTGATTGGCTTGGACCAATTAGCATGTTGCATTCTCTGTTACCATCATCCATTACCATCTCCACTAGTTCAGAAATGGGCATGTGATTTAAGCAGTCCAATCAGAGAGGACTTTGAGACTTGCTGGAAATACTGGGACACAGATTCTACCTCTGCGGGATGTAAATAAGGAATCATGTAGCTCCAATAGTTGTCGCCAGTCATCCTGACACCATGACAGGAGAGATGGATTGAGAATGGAGCCGATATTAAAGAAAATGGACTAATAGTAAGCTAAAAAAAAAAAGGACAGAAGGAAACCAAGTCTTAAAATGTGAGTGCAGGATCAAGCTTTACCTGAAGCTTCCCCCATCCCAGGC
>NW_004443963.1:7553927-7554964 GCF_000243295.1 Trichechus manatus latirostris | reverse complement strand
GGGCTCCTAGTTTATTGTAGGAACTGTGTTAGCAGGAAGGAGCAGTGGTTCTGTAGTCAGACAAACTTGGTTCAGATCATTTGAACCTCAAAGGTGAGTCGAACCTCATATCCAAAGGTGAATATGCCCATGGCCTTCATACCTCAAAGAAGGCCTTTGAGGTGCTTTATCTCCCAAGCTGGATATAAGACCTCAATTGTTCATTTGGAGGGTTTGGGTTTCACAATATCATTAATACTCCAGGTATTTAGCTTAATACAAGGCTTTTCAAAGGCTGAATATATTCATATGCATTACCAGTGCTCACCCTTGTATTAAAGGAATTAATTCTTAAAGTGCAACTAAATACTAATCAGAACGATAACTGATTCTTAGGAGCCCCTGTAAGTGCTCCTTGTTTTGGCTTGAGGCTTAGTTGGTTTTCTGAAAGCTGATAAGCACATTAATGCTCATAGGACCTACTACTTTGCAAATTAGATGGACTCTCACCTCCCTGACTTCCCTGATATCCTGGGGGAAAAAATTAGCCAACTATATCTTGCTGAGCAATGGGAGTTAGATAGGCTTCTAAATCCATTTTCTCTTTTGGGAATGGAGATTAGGTTATGGTGAATTATCAATAACCTGTGGCACTAAAGATATTTGCTGCCACACAGAGTTGGATTTATTAATTTCCTCAGCTGTGTGGCAGAGGCACCAACATTCTCTGTCCCAACTCTGGACTTACACCAACGACAGGCATTTGGAATCAGTTGAGCACTCTTCTGCTAAACTCAGATGTAGCCTCACATTTATCAAGGCAGTGCTCAGGAAAGCCCCTCCTGACTTCTTTCACTTAGGACTCTTTTGGTTGTAAGTGATAGAAAGCCCAACCCATTTTGGTTTATGCAGAAAAGGGAATTCGATGGCTTCTATAATGGAACGGTCCAGAGAAAGGAGCTGGCTGCAGGCATGGCAGGAATCTGGGCTCAAACGGTACGTAGCCAGAGCTCATCTTCTATCTCTCCATAAAAAAACAAACAAACAAACAAAAAAAA
>NW_004443963.1:7539916-7541203 GCF_000243295.1 Trichechus manatus latirostris | reverse complement strand
GAAAGGAAAAGGAGAGAACTCATGTTCCGTTGAACCCCAATGGATGAGTCCTGTTATTCTACTTAATTTTCCCAATAGTTTAGGGCTGGCAAGAAGAGGAGACGCAGCCTTTCCTGACACCCTCAAACTGATAAATTGAGGATTTCTGTGCTTTTAAACTTCCTCAAGATGCTTATTCTCTTTTCCATGACTTCTGCAAAGTAAAGAAAGTACTTTTATTGATTTGTCCTGGGGTGGGGATGGTGGGTGGGGGAGAGAGGCTGGGTCAGGAAGTAGATTGGTCTGGTACCTACTCTTTGTGGGGTGGGTGGTGGTGAATTATTTTGGAATATTTATGTACCTGGCTGTTCCAAGCCTTCTGAGGACTAAGAATACTTTTGCTTACTTGGCTAGAGCGGTGTAAAAAAATGGCCAGAAAGCTACTGAGAAGAGAAAGTAGACAGGGTTCAGGAGGACTAGGGAAGGGAGGAGACCCTTTAGGCAAATCCATTTTATAGCCAGTGGAACCTTCCAAACAGATGAACTAGGGAGTAGTTAATTTACCCAATGGAGTCCCTGGGGAGGGGGGACTTCCTTTAAGAAGTATGCTCGTTACTTTAATCCAAAAGCAAAGTATTTCTTGTTAATGTAGCAAATGTTGGGAATTTGGAAAAAAGTAACATGCATAAGGCAAATGTCAATTTTGCATTAAATGTTCTATTTTGGTTTGGTGCCACCAGTGCTAGAAAGCACGTGGTGTGATGGTACTGGACTTAATTAGAGAACAAGAGACCTGGGCTTGCCTTCCCACTTTGCCTTTAATTTACTCTGCAATCTTGGGAATTTACTTTCCCTCTCAGGTACTCAGTTTTCTCATCTGTAACATGACGATCTTGACCTAGAGAAGGTGGTTCAAAATTGGTTACTTTAAAATTGGGATACTGTGGGGTCTGTACAACAGCAGCATATATTTTCTTTAGGCTTTTTATAGATTTCATATTACTTTTATCTCTGTTTATGTTGCCTTCCAAATTAGATCAAAAGCCCTTTGAAACCAGGGACAGTGTTGTGTAATTTTATACATTTAGAACAACAAACACAGCACTGACTTGAGAGTTGTTGTTGTTGTTAGGTGCCCTTGAGTCATTTCCGACTCATAGCGACCCCATGCACAACAGAATGAAACACTGCCCGGTCCTGAACCATCCTCAAAATTGTTGCTGTACTTGAGTCCATTGTTGTGGCCACTAGTCAATCCATCTCGTTGAGGGTCTTCCTCTTTTTCGCTGACCCTCTAGTTTACCAAGC
>NW_004443963.1:7535309-7539269 GCF_000243295.1 Trichechus manatus latirostris | reverse complement strand
GTTGTTCTATTTCTTGACTGCTGCTTCCGTGGATGTTGATTGTGGATCCAAGTAAAATGAAAACCTTGGCAACTTCAGTCTTTTCTCCATTTATCATGATGTTGCTTGTTGGTCCATTTGTGAGGATTTTTGTTTTTTTTAAGTTGGGGTGTCATCCATACTGAATGCTATAGTCTTTGAATTCATTAGTAAGTGCTTCAAGTCCTCTTCATTTTCAGCAAGCAAGGTTGTGTCATCTGCATATTGCAGGTTGTTAATGAGTATTCCTCCAATCTTGATGCCACATTCTTCTTCATATAGTCCAGCTTCTCAGATTATTTGCTCAGCATACAGATTGAATAAGTATGGCAAAAGGATACAACTCTGACACATACCTTTCGTGATTTTAAACCACCCAGTTATCCCCTCGTTCTGTTCGTAAAACTGAGCACAGTTAAATGTTCTGGAATTCCCATTCTTTGCAATGTTATCCATAATTTATTATGATCCACACAGTCGAACACTTTTGCATTGTCAATAAAACACAGGTAAACATCTTTCTGGTATTCTTTGCTTTCAGCCAGGATCCATCTGACATCAGGAGTGATAGTCCTCATTCCAGGTACTCTTCTGAATCCGGCTTGAATTTCGGGCAGTTTCCTGCAATCACTTTTGAATGATCTTCAGCAAAATCTTACATTTGTGTGGTATTAATAATATTGTTTGATAATTTCCACATTTGGTTGGATCACCTTTGTTTGGAATGGGCACAGATATGGATCTCTTCCAGTTGATTGGCCAGGTGGCTGTCTTACAAATTTCTTGGTATAGGTAAGCGGGTACCTCCAGTACTGCATTCCTTTGCTGAAACATCTCAAGTGACATTTCATCAATTCCTGGGCCCTCTTTTTTGCCAATGCCTTCAGTGCAGCTTAACTTCTTCCTTCAACACCATTGGTTCCTGATCATATGGTACATCCCAAAATTGTGAACGTCAACCAGTTCTTTTTGATATAGTGACTCTGTGTAGTCCTTCCATCTTCTCTTGATGTTTTCGGTGTCATTTAATATTTTCCCTGTAGAATCCTTCAATATTGCAGCTCGGGGCTTGAATTTTTTCTTCAGTTTTTTCAGCTTGAGAAATGTCAAGTGTGTTCTTCTCTTTTGGTTTTCTTACTCCAGGTCTTTGCACTTTTCATTATAATATTTTACTTCTTTCTTCTTGAGCTGCCCTTTGAAATCTTCTGTTCAGTTCTTTTACTTCATCATTTCTTCCATTTGCTCTCACTACTCTATGTTCAAGAGCAAGTTTCAGTATCTCTTCTGACACCCATTTTGGTCTTTTCTTTCTTTCCTGTCTTTTAATGACCTTTTGCTTTCTTCATGTGTGATGTCCTTGATGTCTTCCCATAACTTGTCTGGTCTTTGGTCATTAGTTTTCAATGCATCAAATCTATTCTTGAGATTGTTTCCAAATTCAGATCGGATATACTCAAGGTCATATTTTGGCTCTCATGAACTTGTTTTAATCTTATTCAGCTTCAATTTGAACTTGCATATGAACAATTGATGGTCTGTTCTGCAGTTGTCCCTGGCCTTTTTCTGATATGATACTGAGCTTTTCTACCATCTCTTTCCATAGATGTAGTCAATATTATTCCTGTGTTTTCCATCCTGTGAGGTCCATGTGTATAGTCACTGTTTATGTTGTTGGAAAATAGTATTTGCAATGAATAAGTCTCTAGTCTTGCAAAATTTTATCATGTGATCTCCAGCATCATTTCTGTCACCAGGCCATATTTTCCAACTACTGATCCTTCTTCTTTGTCTCCAACTTTCACATTCCAATCACCAGTAATTGTCAATGCATCTTGACTGCATGTCTAATCAATTTCAGACTTCAGAAGTTGGTAAAAATCTTAATTTCCTCATATCTAAATTTGAATAATAGTATTAACTGGTTTCCCTTGTAGGTGTATGGATATTATCCTATCACTAACAACATTGTACTTCCAGAATGATCTTGAAATGTTCTTTTTGATGATGAGCATGATGCCATTCTTCTTCAATTTTTCATTCCTGGCATAGTAGACCATATGATTGTCTGATTCAAAATGGCCAATACCAGTCCATTTCAGCTCACTAATGCCTAGGATATTGGTTTTTATGCATTCCATTTCATTTTTGACAACTTCCATTTTTCCTAGATTTATACTATGTACATTCCACATCCCTATCATTAATGGATGTTTATAGCTGTTTCTTTTCATTTAGAGTCATGTTACATCAGCAAATGAAGGTCCTGAAAGCTTGACTCCATCCACATCATTAGGGTCAACTCTACTTTGAGGAGGCGGCTCTTCCCCGTCATACTTTGAGTGACTTCCAACCTGAGGGCTCATCTTCCAGCACTATATCAGACATTATTCCACTGCTATTCATAAGGTTTTCACTGGCCAATTTTTTCAGAAGTAGACTGCCAGGTCCTTCTTCCTAGTCTGTCTTAGTCTGGAGGCTCCCCTGAAACCTGTCCACCACGGATGACCCTGCTGGTATTTGAAACACCCATTGCAAAGGCTCCAGTATCACAGCAACATGCAAGCCACCATAGTATGACAAACTGACAGACGTGTGGTGGAAACAATAAATAAATATATAAAATACAGCCACAATTCAATATCCCTCACAAAGCACACAATAGTTATTAACCAGTTGTTCAGAAACTTTTATATATTTTATAGTACATATAATAGATACCAATATGATTATCATAGCTAGTATTTACTGAGCACTAACAATTTTCCAAAGACTGTGCAGAAAGCTTTGTTAAATTATCTTCTTAATACTTGTAAGAACCGTGTTGTTGTTGTTGTGTGCTTTCAAGTTGATTCTGACTCATGGTGACCCTATATGACAGAATAGAACTTCCCCATAGGGTTTCCTAAGCTGTAATGACTAGATCTTTTCTCCTACAGAGCCTCTAGCGGGTTCAAACTGCTGACCTTTCAGTTAGCAGCTGAGCGCTTAACCATTGCACCACCAGGGCTTCTTATAACAACCATAGGTAGTTTTATTTCTCCACTTTACAGGTGATAAAATAGTGTCTTGGAGAGGTTAAGTAATGTGCTTAAAGTAACACAATTAATGAACGTAAGATCTGGCATTCAAAGTTCTGAGTCCAAAGATTGTGCTTATACAGCAATTTCCTGCCCCATTCTTTCCCACACTAAATCTCATGAGTGGCCCAGGGCATCATGGGGATTTACCATGTCTGCTTCATCAAGGTAGACATCTAGCCCTACCTGCATTTAATGCCCTGGGATCCCACCCCACCTGGACAAAGCTGAAACTGACTCTCTTTACATTCCATATGCCTGTGTGTGTGCCAGTACAGATGTGAAACCTTCAGTTTGGCAGATTAGCATCTCAGACTCAAATCCACCTCCGCATCTATCTTCAAGTCATGTCCAATTCCCAGCTGCTCCCTCTGTGTTGAGGTGGGGCAGGCAGAGAGCCAGACAAGAGCACAATGTTCTCCGCCCACGGGCATTGTCTGACACCTGCAGAGGATTAAGGGTTGAGCCTTCAGTCTCCCAGGGACGCTCCCTCAGAGTGAAATGACAGCAGACTCAGTGCATTATCAGAACTTCAAGTGAGGAAGAGAGGCGAAATCTCATAGGCATTTCTGAGATCCATTGGGATCTGTGCTCTAAAGTTGATGCTGAATGGAGGCAGTGAGAAGTTAGGATAAGGTCTTCAAAGTTGAAAAGCTCACAGGCTTTGCCAGCTGCAAGCCCTCTGCTCATCCCAAAGCCTCTTTGAAAGCCCTCCATTCAGGGTCAGGCGCCCTTCTTGTCATAGATTCTTGCAGGTGTTTTGGGGATGATGATGACAATAATACTAACAGATGACATTTTTTGAGCCTTTACTTGTTGTTGCTGTTAGCTGCTGTTGAGTTGGTTCCGACTCATAGCGACCCTA
>NW_004443963.1:7532837-7534339 GCF_000243295.1 Trichechus manatus latirostris | reverse complement strand
GTTTAGCAAATGAGTGGGAATTATAAATATTTTTTTCCTAGGACAACTGCCCCTATAATCTAGTGCTTTTATCTGCTATTGTTAGTGCATTCACTTACTCATTGATTCCTTCATCAGACATTTACAGAGTGCCTATTACGTTCTGGAAACCTTGTTCTTTATTGAGGATGCTGTGGTGAAAGGGATGTGTCCAGCGTGCTGACCAGTTCTTACATTTAGGATTGCATAAGTCCACCTGTGCTGGAAACCCAACTACAGTGGTAGAGGGGGTTATTGTTCTCCCATGACTAGAAGTTTGGAGAGAAGACTGTGAATTCAGAGTGTAGAGACTTCATGATTCCATCAGAGCCCCCAGTCTACCTTGTACCCTTCTGTTCCACCTGCTTTAGTGAAGAGCTTTCATCCTCATGATCACTTGAAGTTGTGACCTGTGTCCATGTTCTAGGCGGAAAGAAGTAAAAGAAAGAAACCAAGAGGATAAAAACCAAACCAATTGCCATTGAGTCAATTCCGAGTCATGGCAACCCTACATATTTCAGAGTGGAGCTGTGCTCTATAGGGTTTTCAATGGCTGTGATCTTTTGGAAGTAGATTGCCAGGACTTTCTTCTGAGGTGCCTCTGGGTGGATTCCAACCACCAACCTTTCAGTTAGTAGCTGAGCTCATAACTGTTTGCGCCACTCAGGGGACTCCTAACCAAGAAGAAAAAAAGGGCTCATTATATCAGAAGAACAAAATTTTCCTAGCTATTCCCAACAGACTTCTGTTTATGTGCCATTACACAGAACTGTGTCACATAGTCACCTCTCACTTCCACTCCAAATAAAATCAGGGTTCTTTTAGTAAGGAAAAAGGAGACAATGGTTGTTGGAAGCAAGTAGCTACAACACCAGCTCAGATTTTGTTGAGTAATAAAAGTATTTTAACAACAAGCTTAGGCAAATTGCCAAGCACTATGTTGGTACTTTCACTTCAGTTACTGAACTTAATCTCCCTAGATTCTCAAAACAACCATGTGAAGGAGGTAGGCACATCCCCTTCCCCTCCCTGCTTTCCACTCCTACTGACAGCAAAGACTCTGGGAAAACCAGTGCTTTGGTCTTGGCCAGATGTACCTTTCAGAATAGGCAGTTGGGCTAGCCCAGTCTGCTTCCTTCATTTCCCCTTCTCAGCTGTGATATTGATAAAAGAAGTACAAGGTGTTTGGTGAGGAAAGGAGGTGGAGGGTGGAGGAACATTGTGGGCTGTGTGGTCTAGGGAAGGCATGAAGGTCTGTGTGGACAATAAGATCATGGGCTTTGGAGCTTTATGGCCCAACTTTGAATCCTGGCTCTTACACTAGCTGTGTGACCCTGACAAGTTTGTAGTCTCTACAATAGAAATACTAATAGTGGGAATTTCAAGAAATTAATAACAGATTTCTGGTATAAACTGAGTAGATTATGAGTATTAGTATTTACTATGTCAAGCATCCACAACTGGATCCACAATCACTGCCCATG
>NW_004443963.1:7529289-7530179 GCF_000243295.1 Trichechus manatus latirostris | reverse complement strand
CTTGTTATGCCAGGTGATCACACCTGCTGGAATCAGGCCAGCCCTGGGTGTTGATTGGTTCCTGCCCAGGCAGAAAACATCAGATGCTTCCTGGTTAGGGAATACTTTTGTTCTTACATAAAAACCCAGCCTCTTATTTCTCAAAATATTCATCTGTAAAATTGAGATTAAAAATTCCCACCTTACAGAGGATTACACAAAACTATGCAGGTAAAACAATGCTGGACTCATTAAATATTTAATGAACGTTAGTTTCTCATGTTGTTATTTGTTATCATTGTTGTTATTTTTGGGATCTCGTGTCTGTTCTTTTTGCCCTGGGTGCTTCCTCCACACTGCTACCAGAATGTTGTTCCTTAAAAAGCAAATCTGACTTTTGGGTTGATGAAAGTGTTTTGGAGCTAGATAGAAGTGATGGTTGCACAACATTGTAAATGTACTAAATGCCACTGAGTTGTTCACTTTAAAATGGTTCATTTTATGTTACGTGAATTTTACCTCAATTTTAAAAAAAATATGACTAAGGGATTTTTCTGCTCCTTTCTGTCTCCCACTGCCGAAAGGACAAGACCCAGTGGACTCTGGTGGTAATCTAGCTCCCTCCCCCATTTTATCAGCCACCACACACCTCCTCACACCCTCTGCTCTGCCCCCACAGGAGGTTTAGCTGTCCTTTGGACACACCAGGGCCTATTCCCTCTGTGTCATCTCCCACTCTCTTCCCTTTGTTTCACTTATGTCTTAGTTATCTAGTGCTCCTATAACAGAAATACCACTAGCGGATGTCTTTAACAAACAGAAATTTATTCTCTCACAGTCTAGTAGGCTAGAAGTCCAAACTGAGGGCTCCAGCTCCAGAGGAAGCCTTTCTCTCTCTGTTGGCTCTGGAG
>NW_004443963.1:7526118-7528581 GCF_000243295.1 Trichechus manatus latirostris | reverse complement strand
CTGTAATTATCTGGTTACCTGTCTGTAACCAGCAACCTGAGCCACGTGAGTGCAGAAAGGATGCTATTTTCACTTAGAAATCCCTCAAGGTTGTTTCTGATCCATGCCAATGTGAGTGGCTGCCCTTCCTGTTGTGTGCTGTTCTGTTCAATCTTTCTTTCTTCTACTTCTGCATAACTTATGGGCATAATTAGTGAGTAAAACAGACCTGCCTTCATGAAACCCACAATCTGATTTCTTATCCATCTCTCACATGTTACAACAACAAAAAGGATTTTCCATTTTTACTTCCAGTAGTTTGCATTATAAAAATGACAGTTTTTTTTCCTTTACTTTCCAAATATGAAATCACCTTATAATATTGAATTGTATTTTTCTAAACTATAAATGTCACCCTAGAGCCATAGTCTTTCCCTGTTTACTGTTATGCTTTTATTTAATTTTTAATTTTTTAAAATCAAAGTCAAATGTATGTCTATAATTTAAAAAGTAAATAGCTTTACAAATCTTTTAATCCATTAAATCAAACTCCTGCCTCACTAGTACTCACCCAAGTTCCCTTCCCTACACTTTTTTTCAGCATTTCATCTTCTTCTTCTTTTTTTTTTTTTTAAAGTATTATGTTTATACTGTTATTCTGGACTTACCAGTGTTGGATATTGTCTTAACTTCCCAATAAGGAAAATGAAGACTTAGCTCTTTTACACAGCCTATGTTCCCATTTGCCCTCCTCCTTCCTCTCAATGTTGCTGTTGTTAGCTGTCATGGAGTTGGCCCTTGACTCACTGCGACCCCACGCATAACGGAGCAAAGCGCTGCCCGGGCCTGCATCATCTCATCAGTTGCAGATCAGACATTATGATCCATAGGGTTTTAGTTACAGGATAATGTGTGCTAACTAAATACTCAGTTTTTACATTTGCGTCAGCTGTTATGCTCAGCTCCACCCCCACCTTCTTATACTCTGTGATGCTGGTGCTGGGACATTGCAAACTACCTTTTGTCTGTTTCCAATTGGTTTCCCTATACCAGTTGGTTTCCTAGAGGGAAGGAAGAAGAAGGAAGGAAGGAGGGAAAGTAGATGGGTAGGTAGGAGAGGACAAGGGATTTCTTATTTCTTGCTGTTCCTGTCAGAATCACCCCAGCCCTTGGTTTCAGCTTCCAGCTTCTTTTGACACCACTACACTGTCCTATAGTGTCGCTATGAGTTGGAATCTACTTGACAGCACACAACAACAGTAATAACAGTACCAGTCTCATGGACCCTCTCAGAGGTATCGGTACCAGTCAACAGCAATCTCTCTTCAGTCATCTTCTTCCCCACCCTGTGAGACTTTCTTGTGTCTGGAAGCCCAATATCTTGATATTTAGTTGACTCAGCAGTGTTTACTAAAAAGTCCATTTTCACTCTCAGTGATTTGAGATGGCACCTTTATCATAGTCTAACTTTCCACATGTACTTGGGTCTATTTCTGGGCCTTCAATTCTATGTACTGCTGTGTTTGTCTATTCATGTGTCAGTACCGTGGTGTTGTATTTATAGAGGCTTTCTAGTATGTTTCAATGTCTGGTAGGTTTTGTTGGGCCCCCTTGAACTTTTCCTTTTTTAGTATTTTCCTGGCTATTAGTGCATGTCTGTGTTTCCATATGAGCTTCCTGAAGTCTGTGTGTAGGAACTATTCTGATAAGGTTCGTAATGAAGAATCCAATCTTCTGAGTCATTTCACTGCACTACTGCAACAAGACACACACACGGAAGGTCCCTCTTTATGATGAAAGCTCCTCATCAATGGGTTTTACACGGGCTGGTGATCCAAGCTGTCCTATTCCAATGTGCAGCGTCTGGGGCAATCAACCTACAAATGCAGCAAAGCTTCAGCAATTTGTGCTTTTTTTAACTACAAAGCACCGTCATTTGACAAAGAACAGTCTTGATTATTTTAAATGACTCTTGGAATCTCAAAACCAAAAGTGTCAAGCTTTTGCTAAAATGTCACACTCAGGCTCAGGGAGCAAATTATGGAGTAGCAGGACTTATTGCCTCCAAAACAAAAAGTCACACAGTTGGTGAAAACCTAATAATGCTAGTAAAGTTAAAGTGAGTAAAATGATAAGCCAAGATGTAGTAGAAGAAATGGAAAAGATTCCACTTTCCAACAGTTTGACTAGTCCATGTATTGATGACATATCATGTGATGATGAAGAGGTTTGTGTAATAAACCGAAAAACAATAGCTTCTCTATCCAGGCTGATGAGTCAACAGTTATCACTAACAAATGTCATGATGTGGTGTTTGTAAGATTTGTAAGTGATGATGAAATTCAAGACAGCTTTTTCTGCTAACACAAAACAAAACAAAACGAAATAACAGAAAAACTGCCTGAAACAAGCAAAAGTCATCTATAATTAATTATATCTAGAAACATAAGTGAGTAAGCAATGCAAACTGTTAATGTACTCAGC
>NW_004443963.1:7514249-7524785 GCF_000243295.1 Trichechus manatus latirostris | reverse complement strand
GTTGCAAAGGAAATCTCGACATTTTTCCATTGCTGCTTGAGCTTGGGAGTGAGGAAGGATATTGGTAAGCCTCTAGTCTTATTAAAAACCATCTGCAAGAACTACAGGTCCAAACTGAACAGTATTTTCCCTCCCTTTCAAGCTCATGTATAGGATGGGGTGAAGGACCCTTTCTCTGAATCCTTGGCTCTGCCTGAGAAATTGACATTGACAAAAGAGGAAGAACTCTGTGAGCTGCAGTCAGATTGTACACTCAAGATGAGCTTACTGTCTGCCCCAGACAAGTTCTGGTTTCCATGAAGAGTTTACTGCCATGCATAGGAAAGCAATGGCCATTTTGCTGCAGTTTTCAACTTCCTGCATGTGTAAGCAAGCCTTCTCTTGTTTAACAAGCATCAAGGACATGGGCAGAAACTGTCTCACTTCAGTTGAAAATAAAATCGGTGTGTGCTTATCTCAAGTTTAACCAAGAACTCAATATTTGTGCAGGGGGATAAAAAGAAAAAAGAACAGGCCTCACATTAAAGAGATACATTTTATTTTTTATTTCAAAAAATAAAGTTTTTAATGCATACACAGGCCTGTAAAAGATCAAGAAACCAACACGTGTATAATTATTTTGGAACAGCTCAGCCTATAGTTAAGCCTGATTATGTTAGTAAGAACATGTTTTTCCAAAGTCTTATATAAAATTGTGTCTTAGGCTATATTTTTATTCATATTGCTTTGGTTTATGATTTTAGTAGCTTTACTACTCAACAGTGTCAGTACATTTTCAGTTGTAGACAGCGTTTGTTAAAATCGGTTCACAGCCTTTATTTAAATCAAATATATCAAGCCTACCATTAGAAAAAATAGGTTCCATTATTGCTTAAGTCGATTATTTAATAGAAATGTATTATGTTTTCCTGACGAGTTTTTTTAAAATAATTTATTTTATTTATTTTTGTCGTAATTGTTCCTGATGAGGAGCCCTGGTGGCTCAGCGGCTAAGCACTCAGCTGCTAACTGAGAAGTCAGCCGTTTGAATCTACCAGCTGCTTTGTGGGAGAAAGATGTAGCAGTCTGCTTCTGTAAAGATTTACAGCCTTGGAAATCTATGGGACAGTTCTACTCTCCTATGAGTCGGAATTGACTCGACAGCAGTGGGTTTTTGTTTTTTGTTCCTGATGAGTTTTTAAAGGAAAGTTACGGAAAGGAAAGAAAGACTAATTTCAAGAAACGTAAGCTAAATGTAATTAGCTGTTGCTTTTCTCTTTTTTGAAGAAAATTTGTCTAAAAAACCCCGTATTTTTAGTTTTAAATAAGAAAATAAAACCTGATCTTGTATATGTCATGTACCATATACCAGATCTCATTATCATCTTGTGTAGTAGAAATTTGTGATTAGATTTTTAGTCTTACTTGAATAACATTTAAAATATTAAATAGAAACTTAGAAGAGGAAAAGTAAAGTTTCCGCTGCCTACACTCCTGGTCTGCATTAGAGTCAATGTTCTTTGTGGGGAGGGGAAAACCATAGAAAAAGATGAGGTTAATTGGTAGGCAAAAATAGAGTCATAGAAAATATCTTTCTCTACTAAAAAGAGCATTGACCAATTATTATTGGATTGTGATATTGACAATTCATTGACTATGCTAACATACCAAGAGCTGTAGATATGGCAATTTTCATGTACGGGTTCCTTGAGACTTGAAAATTATTTCAAGAGTTAAAGGAAGGTTGTTCTCAAGTCTCTTTGGTTCATTTTCACCAGAGATCTGCTCTTCAGACTACTGCCCAAGGACTCTGAGTGAGGTAAGGCAGCTGGGAATCTAAGGCTCCTGTAATATGGATATTCACTCAGCATCCAGTTCTGTCACTTGTCACCTCCCTCCGGATCTGCTCTTCTTTCTGAGACTTCCCAGGCTGTCAGTCATGAATTAGGTGGCCTCTCATTGGCCGCACCTTCTATAGTTGCTTGGCATTGGATAATTCAGTTTAGGCATGCAGTCCCTGGTAGAGAACCACTGAGTTGGGTGATGCACCATCACTCAGCTACCCCTCACTCATTTTGAGCCAGTGGTTGCCTTTAGCTCTCTCCTCTAGCACTCTTCCTGTGGACTCTTTTCTGAGACTTGCTCTCTCCCAGCTTGCTGGGTTCATGCCAGCCCCTCCCCTCCATGCCTCCCAACCCAGCCAATGTTCTGTTATTTATATATGGGGAGCAAGTAATCCAAGAAGCTGGACTATATGAAGAAGAATGTGGCATCCGGATTGGAAGAAGACTCATTAACAACATGTGCAATGCAGAGGACACAACCTTGCTTGCTGAAAGTGAAGAGGACTTGAAGCACTTACAGATGAAGACCAAAGATCACAGCTGTCAGTATGGATTACCCTTCAACATAAAGAAAACAAAAATCCTCACAGCTGGACCAATAAGCAACTTCATGATAAATGGAGAAAAGATCAAAGTTGTCAAGGACTTCATTTTACTTGGATCCACAATCAATGCCCATGGAAGCAGCAGTCCAAAAATCAAATGACGTATTATATTGGGCAAATCTGTTGGAAAAGACCTCTTTAAGTGCTGAAAAGCAAAGATGTCTCTTTGAGGATTAAGGTGTGCCTGACTTAAGCCATGATATTTTCAATCACCTCGTATGAATTCGAAAGCTGGACAATGACTAAGAAGACTAAAGAAGAATTATTGCATTTGAATTCTGGTGTTGGAAAAAAATACTGAATATACCATGGACTGCCAGAAAAACCAACAAGTCTGTCTTGGAAGGAGTACAGCCAGAATGCTCCTTGGAAGCAAGGATGGTAAGACTTGGTCTCATGTACTTAGGACACGTTATCAGGAGGGACCAGTTCCTGGAGAAGGACATCATGCTTGGTGAAGTAGAGGATCAGTGAAAAAGAGGAAGACCCTCGACAAGGTAGATTGATACAGTGGCTGCAACAATGGGCTCAAACATAGCAACGATTGTGAGGATGGCACAGGACTAGGCAGTGTTTTTTCTGTTGTGCATAGGGTCACTATGAGTCAGAACCGACTCGATGGCACCTAACAACAATAACATTTTATTTAAGAAGTCCCTGGGTGGTGTAAACAGTTAAACACTGGACTACTAGCCAAATGGTTGGTGGTTCAAACTTACCCAGGGGCACTTCAGAAGACAGTCCTGGTGATCTTCTTCTGAAAGTTCATAGCCTTAAAAACACTATGGAGTAGTTCTACTCTGCACACATGGGGTTGCCATGAGTCAGAAATTGACTCAGCAACTTTTTTTTTTTTAACCTTGTTAAAGGACGATCCAGGTCCCTTTCATCTTTGAGTCCGTATTTGCCACTTGTGCTATTACAAGCCCTGGGTAAATTATATTAATATCTAGTGACTCACAACACAACACACTCATACAACCGCCCGAGCCACTTAAGAGAAGAGATATGAATGCACTGATTCTAGGTGCTGTGGGTCATCTAATCAGGACGGCTACCTTTAGGTGGTGCTGGAGGGGATCTACTATTTGCCAGTTCCTTTATACAGATTAAGCTTCTCCAGGCCCCTAAAAAGTGGGTATTCTCTCTGTTTTGTCAATGAGGAAACTCAGAAGTGTTAGTTGACTTGCCTCAGGTCACAAGTGGTAGAGCCAAGACTGGAAGGCCATTCTATCTGATGCCCAAACCCATGTTTTTCCCGCTGTCTGTTGCCTCAACTTTAGCTATTTCCGAGCAGCTTCAAGCAAGAAGAAAGAGGCTTTTCAACCCTCCTGTCCATTATATTTCTATTCGGAGACTCTGAACAACTAACCATATCTTCTTAGAGTTTCTGAACGTAGTTGGCAACTTCTGTTTCCAAATGTGCTCAGTTGAATCATCCCTTTATAGATGAAGCATATTGGCTTATGGGTGGATTGGAGGTGGTTTTGCTCATCTCTGCCAAACCCTTCCCTGTTACCCCAGTAAGCAAGAGCTGCTGGTGTTTGTAACCGTGCATGGACCAGATTAGTAACTTTAATCAATCAGTACATGGAGGGCCTTCCCTTTCTGCTCTGAAGATCCAAATATGCTTGTGGTAAGGTTCTTTGTGATGCCTGGTGGTGCTGTCCCACAGAATGGATCCAAGCTCGTGTTCTTCTTCAGCTCACGTGCCCAGTTCTGTTGCCAGTGGGTCTGGCTGTGATGTTTATGTTCCTCAGAGAGGTCCAGGCATCCTGTTTTTTACTCTCTGAACCATGTGATTCCAGAGTGTTTGTCTCAGATAATTTGTTCTCGTTGCAAAGGGGGAAAAACAAACTTTAATTGGGTAGAATCCTCAAGCCAAGCATGTACTAGCTGTCTTACATACATTATCTCATTTAATTCTTTTAGTATTAAAGAGAGAGGCAGTATTAAAGTCATTTATTCCTTCATCGATGAATAATATTGAAAGCACAGTATGTTCCAGGGCAGTGCAAGGTTGCCAAATGCTGTAGTGGTTATTAAGAGCCGTCTGGTTCATTTTGACTCATAGTGACCCCATGTGACAGTATAATTGCTCCATAGGGTTCTCTAGGCTGTAATCTTTACAGGAGAAGATTGCCAGGTCTAATGACATGATTAGCATTATCACCATAGTGACTACAGATTCTACTACTACACCCTAAACTGCTCAGGCACTTTGCTAATCTTATTACCTGCATTTCTCAATTATTCCCCAAAACATCCATATCAAGCCTGCTATCACATTAGCCCTATTTTCTCTTGAGGTAACTGAGACTTACAGTGCTAAGGAACTTGCCCAAATTCCCATTAGCAAGCCTGTTTTGAGAACTAAAGACGAAATTATGTGTAAATATGACGAAGCAATGTAGCATAGTAGTTATGAGCAGGGAGGAGCCGGACTGCATGGGTTTAAATTCAACCTATGCTATTTACTGGTTGCTTCATTCGGAGCCCTGGTGGCTCAGTGGTTAAGAGCTCAGCTGCAAACCAAAAGGCCGGCACTTCAAATCCATCAGCCACTCCTTGGAAACCTATGGGGCAGTTCTACTCTGTCCTAGGGTCGCTATGAGTTGGAATTGACTCGAAGGCAACAGGTCATTTGGAAACAACTGCTTTATCTCTTTGTGTCTCAGCTTTCCCATCTGTATAATGGAGATAATAATAGTGCCTATCCATGGTTATTATTCCCATGTTACTGATGAGGAAATTGAAGCAGAGATATCAAATCACTGGCCCAAGGTCAATGGCAAAACCAGGGCTTGACCTGAGTCTATCTAATTCAAACATTAATGATCTTATGATTTTGGGTACCAAGATCCTGAGAAGAAATTAGGTATTTTCTGAGCCACTCAGAATATCAAGTTGATTCCTGGACTCCCTTACAGCAGTGTCAAATAGGGTTAATTGTCAAAGTACTTCTTGAGAGATGTCTTTGGGCCACCACCATTTCATATCTGACTCTGGACACATTTATAGAACATATTCGGGGGACATCATTTATGGGAATAGTTCATTGAAGAGGAATGTGCGTAAATATAGACTCTTGTGTGTAAACATGAATTGGCAAGTGGATGATAAAGAAGAAAAAATTACAACTAAACAGTCTTCAATACAGAGAGAACCCCTGGGACTGTGTGCTTGTGTTTGGTTTACGTGGGGTGATTTCATTTGTGCAGGGAATTTTTCTTTGTGCCTGAGATGAAAGAAGAAATAAAATGGCTCTATGCAAGGGCCCAATTGAGGAGTGGCAAATCTCCATTAAAGGTGTCTGTCTTGTGTAACTGGTATTCGGAGGTTGCACTGCCAAGACCATTTGTTCTCTGATGGCGTCTGTAGACAGTAACCTGGTGTTTCTTCTGGGACACACACATTTGGCTGCGTTGGGGCTCCTCGGCTGCCAGCATATTCCTGTCTTTGCTCCAGTGACAGCTGATAACCCCCGATAATATCTTGCTGCAGATGCTGGCAGCCTCACAAACCAGTCCTTACCTCAGGGCTGGTTGTTCCAAAACAGTTCCTCCCCTTTTCTCTCCCCCCACCCCAACAACCCTATTTGGATCAAATATGTTTTTCCTTTGCCTCAGACATGCATCTTCTTGTCTGGCCTCTTGTTTTTCTTCCGTGCAGATTTATGAGGAGGATTCAAGGAAAACGCCTGATCCTCAGCTTGTCCTCAGAATAGGACTTGCTTCTAAGAAGCATCTAATGGTTTGCATTCCAGCCCTCCCCATCCCTATATATCATGGACACTTGCACACACGTGTACAAATGTAAATCCACTGTACATGTCTCTTTTAACCAGTCACCAATTTTGGTTTTTCTTCTTCCTAAATATCTCTCAGAAGTGTCCACTTTCTTTCATCTCCACTACCACCACCATCCTGACCCAGAGCACCATTGTATGTTGCCTGGGCTTCTGCAATAACCTCCTAAATCTTCCACCTGTTCTCCCTGCCTTCCCTCTTTTCCCACTCTAATCCATCCCGCACACTAAGCTTTCTAAAATACAAATATGATCTTGTAAGTATCTTGCTTTAAATCTTTTAAATGCTCCTCTGGTATCACTGGGACCTAGGACAAGGGTCTGGCTCATAGTAGATCCTCAATAGAAATTTCTGGAATTGAATAAAGTTGAATCTTCATATTAAACCAATGGAACATCCATTCTGGGAACTCTTTTGAAAAATGGCCTTGTCTTCTGAACTTTATTCCTTTTCCAGTGCTTGCCTTTATATTAGCCTGATACCCTTTCTTTTGTTTTGGAGGAAACTTTTTCTATAATTTTATGTTTAATGACTTTGAGAGTCTCCTGGAAAACAAAAACTTCTCATATTCCAATAAGAAATGGAATGTTAGAACTGGAAGGCGCCTTTGAAACCATGCTTTTAGCTCCAAAAGGCTTTGTTGGTTTTTTCTGTGGGGGAGAGTCCTGGTAATTTGACTACTGAGCGCAGATTTAAAAGACACAAACTGCTACACCAGCTTCCACCAATATGTCAGCCAGCTCTCAAAATAGAGCACAGTTCTCCACCCAGAAATGAGGCATAACAACAGAAAGAACAATTTAGATTATTATTTATTGAGATGGCCTCCTCATGAGGCATTTTGGAGATTAATTAGGATGACATTTAAGATATGAGAAAACTGAGACTTAGAGAAAGGACATGAGTGACTCAAGGTCACAAAGAAAGCGAGTGGCAAAATTTTCATGTCCTGATTCACAAAACATGAACACAACAACTCCTTAAATCATCACCTTGGTTGGAAGACAGTCTTTACGCAAGGTCAAACACCACAGACCACACGGATAAACTAAAAGTTTAAGAATTTTCCCATTTTCCTGTAAGATAGTACTGCTTATCTCATTATTTGGGAGTTCCTGGGTGGTGCAAATGGTTAATGGGCTCAGCTATTAACTGAAGGGTTGGAAGTTTGAGTCCACCCAGAAGCAGCATGGGAGAAAGACCTAGTGATCTACTTGCAAACAATGAGCCATTGAAAACCCTTAGTGAGGCAAGATTAGGTTATGTTGAAGAGGATTATGGTGGGGTGTAACACACTCAGGTCACAGCTCTGATCCAATGTAAGAGGAGTTTCCCTGGGGTGTGGCCTGCATCACCTTTTATCTTACAAGAGATAGAAGGAGAGAGAAGCAAGCAGAGAGATAGGGACCTCATACCACCAAGAAAGAAGTGCTGAGAGTGGAGCGCATCCTTTGGACCCAGGATGTCTGCACTGAGAAGCTCCTAGACCAGAGGAAGATTGATGACAAGGACCTTCCTCCAGAGCCAACAGAGAGAGAAAACCTTCCCTCAGAGCCCTGAATTTGGACTTCTAGCCTCCTAAACTTTGAGAGAATAAATTTCTCTTTGTTAAAGCCATCCACTTATGTTATTTCTGTTATATCAGCACTAGATAATTAAGACACTAGCCTTTAACATGGGTGAAGGGAAATACCCAACCATAGCCCCTTCTAGGTTTCCTATTTCACCTCAGGGCTGGGGAAACAAAGAAAGAAAGAAAGAAAGAAAGAAATGAGCAAACAAAAAAAACTGAGAAGTACTTGTGAAGGTCACAACTCAGGGTCATGGGCTCACTAAAAGATTGAGATCTAATCAAAGGTTTATAGAACACTTTCCCTCCCTTCACACTTTACCATCACATCAACATCAACAGGGCTTTATAGAGGACTGCAACTGAAAGAACTTCAGTCCCTTTTACCTAGTACATCATGTTCAGCTGTGGGGTTAAGAACCTAGTTTTACCCTAAGTAAAGTGGCTTTTGTCTTTGGCTCTGGAGAAATAACCCTTAGAGTAATTGGGGTGCCTTGGTCTGGGGCTTCCAGGCAACACTGGAGAATTTGTGCTGATGAGTGGGAGCTGGCTAGACCAGAAAAGATTCACCTGAGAGGCCGATATCAACTAGCCTCAGGAGGTATGATTTACCCTATCATTCAGGATTGGCCAATAAAAGCCCGGAACACTAAGGCTTAGAGAGCTTCCTGGTCAGTGAAGGGAGGGTTAACTGCCCTCTCTGATACAGGATAGCTCCACGTTTGGAAACTTCCCAGTCCTCACCCATACATCTCTTCCGTATGATGATCCTGATTTGTATTATAATAAAACTGGTAGCCATAAATATATCTTCCACGGGTTCTGTGAATTGTTTCGGCAAATTGATGAACTCAACGATGGTGTCTTCTTAACTTCTAAGGTCTGACCTAGTCCCGAGTGGCTAGGATAAGAGAGAGAGAGTGCTATGTGGGCGGATGGTGTCAGAAATGATGGAGAAGTGAGAAGGCGAAGACACGATTAATCTTTACCTCCTGGGAGTCAGCCTTATGCTAATTTTCATCCACCAACTTTCAACAAAAAATTACAAGGCATGCTAAAAGGAAAAAAAATGCAGTCTGGAGAGACAGGGCAAGCATCAGAACCAGACTCAGATATGGCAGAAATTTTGCAATCATCTAACCGGGAGTTTAACTATGATTAATATGCTAAGGGATCTAATGGAAAGAGTAGAAAACACGCTGAGCAGATGGGTGATGTATGCAGAAAGATGAAGCCTCTAAGAATCAAAAGAAAACACTAGAAATAAAAAACACAGTAATAGAAATGAAGAATGCCTTTGATGGACTCATCAGCATTATAAATGGTTTAACAACAGTCTGTTATACAGTGTTTGCTATGTTCTAGACATGATGCCAGACACCCTACTTACATTCTCTCATAGAATACATGCAAAGTTCTACAACATCAAAGCTATTCCCATTTTTCAGATGAGCAAATAAGGCCCAAGGAGATGAAATCACTTTCCCAAGTAGACTCAACTAGTAAATGACATCTTGAGATTACAAATGAGGTCTGTCTGGCTCCAAAATCCACAATATTTCCACTATATCATGCTACTTTCACTTACGTAGGTCTTCAGTAATTGGCTAGGGAGTTTGGGCTTTATACAGTAGGTATGCTATGTTGGTAGTGGTTTTTGAGCAGTAAGGTAAAGGTGAAGTATAAGGAAAGAGTTTGGAATGCCAAGAGAATTAGGCTGAGTGACTAATTAAGAGTCTAATGCAGTAGTCTGAGCATGAGCTAAAAAGTCTGCGTTTGGGTAAGAGCGGGACTGAAGAGGAAGCAACAGGTACTTCCAAGTATGAGTCAGGCAGCCTGCAAGCAAGGTTTAGAAGCACAGTAGAAGGACTGTCTTCCAAAGGAACAGAGAAGAGATTGTTCCTGAAGAGTTTGAATAACACAAGCCTGAGGCAGAAAACATATGTTATTGAAAAATGGATGTCTTTCATTTGGAGCTGGCAAATGTTGGGTTTTTTTTTTTTTTCTCCCGCTATTATAATTTGCTTACTGATTGGAGGAAAATTACCTATTATGATTTTGAAGGTTGGAGACTTTCTGTTGATGCAATGGTAGAATCATGTAGGCAGTGGATGGAGGACAAAGCTTTTTGTATGCTATTGAATTATATTGAAGCCAGCTTTGAATCATTGAAGCACGTAACTCTGACCATAATGTAATGCACTTGAAGCATTTGTTTATTGCTCTTATCTTCTGGAATGCTAAATAAGTCATAGGGACTTATTTGCAGTGTTGAATGTATAACTTAAAATAAGTTTTTTGCCATGCAATCTTGGCCTGAGCTGTTTGAATTGGACCAAATTCATTATTGACTTTATTCTTTTCTCTATACATTGTTCCATTAATTTCCCCAAAATCATTTTTCTTGATGTCCTGGCTTTGTGAGCTCTATTGTGGTGGAGGAAGGGTGGGTAAGTTGCTGATGTATCAAGTGGTGACTGCTCCTGATCTATTTAAGTTTGTGGTTTGGCCAGTCCCTTAGCAAATTTGTTCTTTCATTTCTAGAGCCATATTTTCCTCCTAGGATGTAGGCATCAGGATCATGCTTTGGGCCTCTTGATATGTCCAGTGATTATATAAAGTTGTACTAAGAAACCATTCATTCATTTATATATGCATTCATTCCATAAATATCTTGAACAAATAACTGTGCAGTATCACTATGCCACAGAATACCAATCCCATAAGAG
>NW_004443963.1:7511559-7512480 GCF_000243295.1 Trichechus manatus latirostris | reverse complement strand
GATGTAAATTGTTAGCAGACAACTCTTACAGCAGCTGGGGATAGGTATACTAGCCTGGTAAATGGGACCTAGGCATAATCCATCCCTTGCTTTGCAGAGATCCACTTGATTTTCACACTGAGTTTACTCTATGGAAGCACAACTTCTGCAAGATTCTGTTCAGTCACAATTTTGGGATCACTTACAGGAGGGGTTTTCGAACTGTGGTGCTGGCAAAGAATATTGAATATGCCATAGACTGCCAAAAGAACAAACAAATCAGTCTTAGAAGAAATACAACCGAAATAATCCTTAGATTACAGGGTGGTAAGACTTCAGCTTGCTTACTTTGGACATGTCATTAAACCAAAAAACCAAGCCCGTTGCTGTTGAGTTGATTATGACTCATAGCGACTCTATAGGACAGAGTAGAACTGCCCTATAGGGTTTCCAAGGCCGTAATCTTTATGCAAGCTGATCGCCACATCTTTCTCCCATAGAGCTGATGGTGGGTTTGAACCATTGACCTTTTTGTTAGCAGCTGAGCGCTTAATCAATGCACCACCAGGGCTCTGGACATGTCATTCAGAAAGAAGAATTGCCAGAAAAGGACATCATATTTGGTAAAGTAGACATCCAGTGAAAATGAAGGAAACACTCAATAAAATGGATTGACACAATAGCCGCAACAATGGACTCAAATATACCAATGATCGTGAAGATGGTATAAGATCGGCCATCATTTTGTTCTGTTATACATAAGGTCTTCATGAGTCAGAATTGACTCAACGGCAACTGGTTTGGCTTTTATATCTTTCACATGACAGGGATATTGCACAAGCCTGTGCATCTCCTTACACCGGCAGGCTATCCAAGCTCAGGGGAAAATCTTAGCACTTGCTATGCTGTGGCATACCAGGGTCTACTGATTTCCACCCACCA
>NW_004443963.1:7510270-7511326 GCF_000243295.1 Trichechus manatus latirostris | reverse complement strand
TGGCCTCAACTGAATCTCATGGGGAGCTCTAGAATATAAGTGATGCTGCAGTGTTGTCCCATTTTGAGGAAAGTGGGGTGAGCTTTTTATGCCAGTATCAGACAGTTATCGTCTCCAAGCAACCCTCTTGGAAGAGGGACAAAATTTAAGATCCCCAGGCTAGTGGCCTCCCATGGGCTAAGGGCAATCTGTTTTTGAAAATGGCGTAGTTGTAAGTCATTAGTAGCCAACAGTCAGAGCAGCTGGGATATGGATGTACCAGCCCAATAAAGGAGATCTGGGTGGGGCACCTAACAGCATATTGTATAACAACGACCTTTATTGATACCATGTGGAGTTTGATTTTCCTAAGACACATTATAGGAAACATTATGCTATGTACCAGATACTGTACGCATGGACACATGAACAGATAATTACAACACAATTAGCTCTATTCAATATTTATTTATTATGGGCCTACTATGTGACTGGTGCTGTGCTAGGTATAGGGTGAAATCATCTTGGTTTGCCCAGATCTGAAGGGGTTCCCTAATGTAGGATTCCCAGTTTTAACACCAGAACATTCATGAGCAAATCAGGAAAAGCTAATCACTCCAGGTAGGTACTGGGACTATAAGGGGAGAAGCATAGCATTAGAGTCCTTGGGTGGCACAGTTAAGTGCTTGACTACTAGCCAAAGTATTGGCAAGACGAACCCATCCAGAGGCATCTTGGAAGACAAGCCTGGCAATCTGCTTCTGAAAGGTCATAGCCTTGAAAACCTATGGAGCAATTCTACTCTGCACATGTGGGGTCTCCATGAGTCAGAATCCACTCAACAACCATCACAAACAGTATAGCATTGTCTGCTACAAGAACCACCAAATCTGCTAAATTCAACAAATGTAGTGCCAGAGAGGATATGGCTGCTATCTTTGCCTGTGGGGAGGTAGGAAGGTCTCCGTGGAGGAGTCATTGTGCTGACTGGTATTTTTCTAAAGTCACTAGGCTACACCATTTCTACTGGGCTCAGAGAACTCCACCTGTGCTCTTCTCCGGAGTCTCTTCTTCCTG
>NW_004443963.1:7507065-7508595 GCF_000243295.1 Trichechus manatus latirostris | reverse complement strand
TCCTGCATTTGGCTAGTTAGTGTCTGACCTCCAGTTCTTGGGACTTTCCAGTAGCCTGCCATCTTACCTGCCGATCTTGGATTCATCAACCTCTTCAGCTGTGAGCCAGCAGCCTGCCATCTGACCTGTGGATCTTGGGTTCATCAGCCCCTGAAGCTACATGAGTCAGAAGAAGCCTCCAGCCTGACAGCTGATGCCTGACCCATGGACTTGGGACTTGCCAGCCTCTACAAGCACGTGAGCCATTTCCTTGAGATAAATCTCTCTCTCTTTGTCCTCTCCTATATAATATATATATATATTTCACTAGTTTTGCTTTTCTAGGAAACTCAACCTAAGACAATAACTAAGACAGCATCCAAGTGTCAAGCTGAGTAGGCAATTGGATATATGAACCTGGAGTTCAGGAGAAGTCTGAGTAGGAGCTATAATTTTGGGAGTCTTGCATTTATAGAAGATATTGAAAGCTACAATCCTATATGAGATCACTAAGTGAGATGGTATACATACAGAAAAGGTTCAATGGCTGATCCCTGGGGCTCTCCAATGTTAAGAGAAACACAGAATAAAGAAGAACCAGTAGAAGAGACTAAGAAAGAGCAACCAATGAGGTATAGGCAAAACCTGGGAAATATCTTGTCCTGGATATCTTGTCCATGTGAAGACACTGTTTCAAGGATGAGATCATGATCGGCTGTAAGATAAGGACCAAGAATTAACAACCGGATTTAGCAACATGGAGATGATCGATAACCTTGACTAATCTAAACTTTGACCACGAAAATGGAAAATGATTTCAGACAGTTTTATCCCCTGGGAAATCTCCCAACTTTCCTTTGGAAACTGACCCAAAGATTGCAAAGGGTGACAAAGTTTATTTTTTGGTACTCATCCAGACTGTGATAACCTTAAGGGCAGGGGCCTTATTTTATTTATCTCAGTATTTCTGGACCTCTATCACAATGCTTGGTACATAATATATATTCAGAAAATAATTGATTTGTAAAGGAATGGGTGTGCTGTTCAGTATGTAAAACAAAAAAACCAAACCCGTTACTGTTGAGTCGCCTCCTTCTCATAGCAACCCTATGTTCAGTATGTAAGTTTTTGTCTTTTTCTCCTTCTCCTGTTCTCTTCTTCCTTCTCCTCTACCTCCTCCTCCTTCTTCTCTATCTTCTTCTTCTGTATATGGCACTTGCTTGTAGATTTCTTCTTCAAAAGATGAAAGCTTGTTCTTTCAAAGGATCCCCATTTTTGATAAAACAAATAATTAAAAAAAAAAAAAAAAAAAAAAAAAAAAAAAAAAAATAGCAACAGCAGTAATTCACTGATGGTTTATTGTGTGCCTGGCACTAGACCAAGTATTTCATAAATGTAATCACGTTAATCCTACAATAACACTGTGAGGCAGACGGTGTTGTTCTAATTTTATCATTTTATAGGTTAAAAATTGAGACACAGAGGTAATATGCCCAGGTCCTTATAGTAAAGATTGCTATATGTTCACCAAAACCTAATTAATTTTCCATC
>NW_004443963.1:7488234-7506628 GCF_000243295.1 Trichechus manatus latirostris | reverse complement strand
AGAAAGATGTGGCAGTCTGCTTCTGTAAAGATTACAGCCTTGGAAACCCTATGGGGGCAGTTCTACTCTGTCCTGTAGGGTCGCTATGAGTCAGAATCCACTTGATGGTGATGGGTTCAGATATGGTTATTCAGTTAGAAGAGGTATTCTATGAAGGGGCAAAACTGGGGTCACTGGACTAAGGGATACCAGGCATAGTTAAGGATATAGTTGCTGTTGTTAGCGTCTTGACCCATGGAGATCCCATACAAAACAGAATTGGACCATTGTGATCCATAAGATTTTCATTGGCTGATTTTCCAGAGTAGGTTGACAGGACTTTCTTACAGTTTTAGCCTGGAAGCTCCACTGAAACCTGTTTAACATCATAGCACCATGCAAACTTCCACCGACAGACAGGTGGTGGCTGTGCATGAGGTGCATTGGCCTGGAACTATACCTGGATCTCTGGCATGGAAGGTAAGAATTCTACCACTGAACCACCATTTCTCCTCTAGGGGTGTAGACACCGTATCAGAGACAAGGGACTTAATGACTGTATGCATAAAGAATGCTACATGCTGAGATCACCAGCTCTCTTCCCAACTTTGACCACAGAATACTGGCAAGATCTTTATTCTCCAGGCCAGAGATGGTAAGAGTCTTCCCTGGGGACTCTAACCACCAGCCAAGAAGAAAGACCAAAAGATACTGACAATGGGGATTTTCTAACAAAAGTTCTGCTGAGAACTTCCAATCAGTTTTATGGCTTGTCACTTTTAATCATCACAAGCAATAAGGATTACTAGACATGAGGAAAGGCTTGTGAAGCACAGAGACACTAACAAATAAACAGAAGTAACACAAATGGGAAGAAACATGGAGATGAGGGAAATGAAAATGCCAAAACATCTTTCATTAATATTCTTAAGAGAGATAAGATACTGCACGAATGAAATGAGAGAAGAATGCTCTACAATAAAGAAACAGATGAAAAAAGTAGTGGTAATTAAAAACATGAGCACAAATGAAAACCTCAGTAGAAGAGTTGGAAGATAAATTTGAAGAAATATCACAAAAAGTCAAAGAAATTAAAAAAAAGGAAATAAATTAGAACAATATTAGAAGGCCAGTCCAAAAGGAATTCCAGAAAAAGAGATCAGAGAAAGCTAAGGGGAGGGGTAGAAAACCAGCTTTGACATGATTTAAGAAAATTTTCCAGTACTGAAGGATATGAGTTGGCAGATCAAAAGAGTCGTCTCCTAGTACATAGTGGATGGAAAAAAAAACAATACACACAAAGGATTGATACCATAAAATTTCTGATTATTGGGGATAAGAAGGATTCTATGACTTTCTGGAGAGAAAAAACAGGTTACATATAAAGGCTCAGGTATCAGAATAGCTTTGAATGTTTCAACAGCAGCATCTTCAAAAGTTCTAAAGGAAAATAATTTCCAACTGACAGTTATATACCTAGCCAAATTATTAATCATATTTAATAATTGCTATAATAATGACACCTTCTAGATACCCAAGGTCTCAAAACTGACTCCAAAGTCCACCAAAGGATGTCCTTTAAGAGAATGAGTGAATCAATCAAGAGTAAGGAAGACATGGGATACAGCACATAGTAGAAACAATAGAGGAGAGGAGTGGTGGGAATTCCCAGGATGATGGTGAAATCATACCCTAGAATGGCAGCTGTGTCCACACCTGGGGGGCTACCCATTCAGAGAGGAGCTGAGACAGACCCACTGAGGGCTGTCAACAGCATGTTCCTAGCTAAGCTGAGGACAGGGTGCTCTGAGAGTTGGGTCTGGATTCTGAGCTGTACCAGGCTTGTCTTGATCACGTGCTGACGAAGTTCCTGCTCTTCCCTCCATGCCCTGCTGCCTGGATCAGCTGAGGACACCCATTTCGCCTACAGAAATGTTCTGCTTTGATGTAATCTTGAGAGCTGGACTTCGGCCTTGTAAATTTAGAGCAGCCTGCTCTCCTTGACCATATTTCTTCCATACATCTAGTTATTGTTCCACACTCCGGCACTGCCAGGCTAGCTGTTGTGTGTCCAAGGTGAGCTCTATGTTTCTGAAGACTCACTGGTGACCTTGCCCAGTGACTTCCACAGAAGGGGCTCTTGTAAATTCTCAAGGAAGCTGAAGCCAGACCATGACCTAGAGCTGCAGTTCAGCTTGTCTTCCCCTGTTGGTCCCTAGCAGTAACACACATGCTGCTACCCTATCTTTCAAAACTAAACATACTATTTAGGTACTCATTCATACAAGGGAGACTCATAGAGGAAAGATAAGGTATACTAACACAGATGGTGTCTTGGAAGAAGTACAACCAGAATGCTGCTTAGAAGCAAGGATGGCGAGACTATGTCTTGCATACTTTGGACATGTTGTCAGGAGGGATCAGTCCCTGGAGAAGGACATCATGCTTGGTAGAGGGTCAGTGAAAAAGAGGAAGACCCTCAAGAGATGGATTGACACAGTGGCTGCAACAATGGGCTCAAGTATAACAATGATTGTCAGATGGTGCAGGACAGGGCAGTGTTTCATTCTGCGGTATATAGGGTTGCTATGAGTCTGAACCAACTCAATGGAACCTAACAACAACACCGATGGTGGGATGGTGGGTTACCTCTGGGTGGGGGTAAGAGGGTGAAGGGAGAGGCACAGAGAGTATCTAAGGTACTGGTGATGTTCTAGTTATTAACCTGACTAGTACTGTGTGAGTACTTGCTTTAGGATTATTATTTAAACTGTTCTATATGTCCGATTCATTTCACAATTTTAAAAAAAGAGCAGTTGAGCCAGGTAATAGTCCAAGTTCCTTCCAACAATGATGAGCTCTTATTTTATGAGGCCATGAGTGAAATGGGATGGCCAGAACGATTTTGATGGCACAGTTCATTGCAGTCTGAGATGGCCCAGGTGGGGAAGGTTCTGATATTCTTTGGTATGAATGTTTACATGTCCTAGATACAAGGTGTGGTGAAGTGTGAACAGAGAATCACTCATGGAAACCCCACGTGTGTCGGGGTAGAACTGTGATCCAGAGTAGAACTGTGCTCCATAGGGTTTTCAGTGGCTGATTTTTTGGAAGTAGATCACCAGACCTTTCTTCTGAGGCACTTCTGGGTGGACTTGAACCTCCAATCTTTCAGTTAGCAACAAAGTTTGTTAACTGTTTGTGCCACACAGAGACTCCAAACAGAGAATAGAGGTCATGGAGCAGCCTATGAGTTTAGTTGATCATAGACTTCCAGAGTTGAAGTGTCCCCTGGTGGTGCAGTGGTTAAGCACTCAGTTGCTAACCAAAATGTTGGTGTTTTGAACCCACCAGCCACTCTGCGGGAGAAAGATGTGACAGTCTGCTCCCGTAAAGATTACAGCCTTGGAAACACTATGGGACAGTTCTACTCTGTCCTATAGGATCGCTGAGTTGGAATTGATTTGATGGCAAAGTGTTTGGTTTTTTGTTTTAAATGGTCATTTACTCTTGTGCCTCCTATTCTCCAAAAATACTCATACTCTTGACATTTTACTGGTTTTGAAGACTTTGCCTTTAGAGCATCCAGAATCTGATCATTTTATACACTTTATACCCCCTCCTGGCCCAAACCAACATAAACTTTCACCTGGATTATTGTAATAACTTCCTAACTGATCTCCCTCCTTCCCTCCTTGCATTGCCCTCCCCGCAACCTGGTATATTTTCAACAGAATGGCCTGAAACTTCCTTTAATAACTTAAGTCCAATTGTATCACTCCTCTGCTCAAAACTCTCCAAAGAATTCCCACATCTTACAGAGTAGAATACCAATGTAAGCCCTATATTACCTGATCCTCTGACACCTTCAGAACTTACCTACATGTTATAGATTGAATTGTGTCCCCCAAAAGTATGTGTTGTAAATCCTAACCTCTATGCCTTTGGTTACAATCCCATTTGGGAATGGGTTGTCTTTGTTATGTTAATGGGGTCAGGATTAGTGTACGGTGCATCTTGAGTCAATCTCTTTTGAGATATAAAAGAGATTAAACAAGCCAGAAGAGGAGAGATGGGGTAAGATAGACGCCAAGACACATGGAGATCTCCAAGGAACCAGGAAAAAGAAGCTGAAGAGACAAGGAACGTCCTTCAGAGCCAACAGAGAGAGAAAGCCTACCCCTACAGCCAGTGCCCTAAATTCAGACTTCTAGCCTCCTACACTGTGAGAAATTAAATTTCTGTTTGTTAAAGTCATCCACTTCTGTTGTTCTTTTATAGCAGCACTAGATAACGAAAACACTACAACTAGTTTTTCCCTTATTCTCTCTGCCTTAGGGATCCTAGCCTGCTATTGCCTCTGCCCTGGGACCTTTGCACCTACCAGTTCCCCTCTGTCCAATGAACACTCCCCACAGATAACCTCAGGGCTTGCATCTTCATTTCTTTCAGGTTCCTGCTCAAATGTCAACTTTATGTCTTTTCCTGACCTGTCTTAGTGAAATTTCAATTCCCCTGTCCATTCTCAGCATTCCATATGTGTCTTGCATTACTTTTTCTTCCTTTCCATGTATGTTATTTATTTATTTGTCCTTGTCTGTCTCTTTCTCCTTTCTTCCCTCACCATCAGAATATAGACTCCACAAGGATAGGATTTTTGTCTGGGTTGTTCACTGTAATAGTCCTGATAGATAGAAGGAGTGAGGAGGCAACACCTAAGCTTTCCTCTTGGCCTGCTGGGTCCCAGGACTCCATTTTCTGACCTATAGAGTTTCTTTGCCTAAGGCATAATTAGTGGCATGCCTCAATGGTGGTATTGATAAAGCATGCTCACCCTGAAGAGCATGAAGAGTGTCGTACAAATGTCAAGGCTTATTATTGCTATTAGAAAAACACAAGGGCCTCTGAGAAGCCTGGAAATGGCTCAGTCCTCCAGCCTCCAATGGCACATTTTGGATCACCTGAGCTGCCCTACTGGCACGCTTTTAGCCCTCTTAAGCATAATTTAGCCAATTTCTTGACATGCATACTCTTACTGTCTTATAATGCTTTCATCGTGTTACAACTTACAACAGATCAGGACAAGCCTAAGTAAAAACAGAGATTTGCTTCTTTGGTGGAGTGTGTTGAAGTTAACAGCAGAGCAAACACCAAAGACTATTGTTGTTTTTGCTAGGTGCTATCAAGTCAGTTCCAACTCATAGCGACTCTATGTATAACAGTACGAAACACTGCCTGGTCCTGTGCCATCCTCACAATCATTGCTATGTGTGAGTCCATTGTTGCAGCCACTGTGTCAATCCGTCTCACTGAGGGTCTTCCTCTTCTTTGCTGACCCTCTACTTTACCAAGCATGATGTCCTTCTCTAGTCATTCCTGATAACATGTCTAAAGCACATGAGATGAAGTCTTGCCATCCTTGCATCTAAGGAGTATTCTGGCTGTACTTCTTCCAAGACAGATTCATTCTTCTGGCAGTCCATAGTATATTAAGTATTCTTTGCCAATACCATAATTCAAAGGCATAAATTCTTCTTTGGTCTTCCTTACTCATTGTCCAGCTTTTGCATGCATATGAGGCAATTGAGAATACCATGGTGTCTTGGTTATCTAGTTCTGCTATAACAGAAATACGGCAAGTGGATGGCTTTAACAAAGAGAAATTTATTCTCTCACAGTCTAGTAGGCTACAAGTCCAAATTCAGGGTGCCAGCTCCAGGGGAAGGCTTTCTCTCTCTGTCAGCTCTGGAGGAAGGTCCTTTTCATCAATCTTCCACTGGACAAGGAGCTTCTCAGCACAGGAACCCCAGGTCCAAAGGATGCGCTCTGCTCCTGGCACTTCTTTCTTGGTGGTATGAGGCCCCCCAGTCTCTCTGCTCGCTTCTCTCTTTTATATCTCAAAAGAGATGACTTAAGACACAACCTAATCTTGTAGATTGAGTCCTGACTCATTAATACAACTGTCTCTAATCCTTCCTCATTAACATCATAGAGGTAGGATTTACAACACATAGGAAAATCACGTCAGATGACAAAATGGTGGATAATCACACAACATTGGGAATCATGGCCTAGCCAAGTTGACAGATATTTTTTGGGGACACAATTCAATCCATGACATTCCACCCCTTGGCCTCCAAAAATTTCTGTCCTTGCCACATGTAAAACATATTCACCACATCATATCAAAGCAAAAGTCTTAAATCAACTCTAAGTCCAAAATCCAAAAATTCCTCTTCATCTGGGAAATCTAGAATACAAGTTATCTGCTTCCAAAGTACAATGGTGGAACAGGCACAAGCTAGACATTTCCATTACAAATGGGAGAAACTGGAGAGAAAGAAGGGATAACAGGCACAGAGCAAGTCAGCTTTCAAGTTATTAGCTTTTAAGCCCTGAAAATAATCCTCTGTTCTCTGAGACCATTTAGGCAATGGCCCTGCCCTCCAGAATCTGGGTACTGGCCACATCTCAGGATCCTGGGTTGAGGTCCCTTGGTCCCGGGCTTCAGCTCCCCCTTCCAGGCCCACTGGAATGGCAACTCTGCTCCCTTGGACTTGGGCGGCTCCAGAGGCCATGGCTCCACTCTTTGAGACCCCAGAGGTCATGGCCCTACCCTTTGAGACTGAGGGGAGCTCTGCTTCCTGTGTTTCTTGTCTCTTCAGCTTCTGCTTCCTGGTTCCTTGGCCTCTTGGCTCCTTGGGCCTCACTGCCCGTGTCTGCCCTGCTGGAGCAAGTGTTCTAAAGCTCTTTAGCTCCACTGATAAGTGCCTGGAGGCACCCCACTCTGCCAGTAAACTTCATCAAGAAGGAGCTCAGCTCTATTGCTCTGTGGGTTGGCCATCCTAGCTCCACTGATAAGTGCTCAGAGGCACCACACTCTGCCAGGAAGCCTCCTGCACAAAGGCACTCAGCTCTCTCACTCCATGGGTCGGCTCCAGTTCTGTCTCGTGTTGGTCTCCTGGTTCTGCTGTTGCTTCTCGCTGTCTGCGCCATCTCCAGTGTAATAGCTCACCTCACTTCCTTCTGAGTCCTCACTAGAATTGTCTTTCATGTCCATAATTCCACAAACAGTCTCTTCAGGGCAATCTTAAAACTTTTCCAGCCTTTACCCATTCATGGTTTCAAAACAGCTTCCACATTTTAGGTATCTGTTAGAGCAACATCTCACTCTTCTGGTACCAAATTCTGATCCACACAGTCAAATGTCTTTGCATAGTCAATAAAACATAGGTAAATATCTTTCTGGTATTTTCTGTTTTCAACCAAGATCCATCTGACATCAGCAGTGATATCCCTCGTTCCACGTCCTCTTCTGAATCTGGCTTGAATTTCTGGCAGTTCCCTGTTGATGTACAGCAGAGCAAATACCAAAGACTACTCAGAGATAAACGGGAATTATTCTATTTGATTCAGAAGGCTTTGTTGACCTCATATAAGAAAAAATTGAAGACTGTCTCAAGATTGAGTTTGCTCAAATGCCTCATTAGAGGTAGAGGTGCTGGAAGGAAAAATGCAAAATAACAGTGAGAACTTCCTAAGTAGACAAAGGAAGACTTCATGATCTGCAAAACTCTTTTAATGGACTGTGGATTTACTATGTACAGAGTAGAGACTTTAGTTATGAGAGGGGAAGGACATGCATACAAAATTTCCTCACCTTAAAGTTGTTCACCCTGAGAAATAATTTATCAATCCAAAAATAGGCTTTCTGAACAGAAGCATTCCTGTGTTTCCTGGCAATAAAGCGAAGCTGATCATCTTTGGTAAAGCAAGTGTTTTGGGCTCTTATCACAACCTTACTTTTGCATACTGCCCTATATTGCACAATGTGCATATGCTGCTTTGGTTCGCCTTCCCGAAAGTTCTGGAAAAGAGACAAGTCAAGAAATAAGGCCCCCATTTTGCTAATTGAGGAAGCTAAGACTCAAGTAAATTAAGTATTTTGCCCTACATCATTTGTGCAGTGCTGTCCAATAGAACTTTCCTTGATGATAGAAATATTCTGTATTTGCATTGTTTTGGGGTCCCTGGGTGGTACAAATCATTAACATGCTCAGCTGCTAACAGAAAAGCTGGAAGTTCGAGTCTGCCCAGAAGTGCCTTGGAAGGAAGGCCTGGTGACCTGCTTCTGAAAAATCACCCATTGAAAATCTACTCTGACATACATGGGATCTCCATGAATCAGAGTTGACTCAATAGCAATCAGTTTGGTAGTCACATGGGGCCATTAAGCACTTGGTTAGTATGATTGACAAATGAATTTTTAATGTTTAAAAATTGTATTATTAACTCATATTTAAGTAGTCATTTGTGGCTAGTGGCTACTGTATTGAACAGCTCAAGAGTGAGTGGCAGAGCTGAGACTGTAATCAATAATGGCTGATTCCATGCCCATTGTTTCCTAGTCTGGGCAGTTTCTAATTAATTATGCAATAGGAAGTGAAATCTTCTGAGAATACAGTAGCTCTAGGAACAGGTAAAGTGGAATTGTTCCCAGAGGCCCTTGAGTCCAGCATACCTGGGCTTGATCCTGTTGGCACTTTTATGTAGGCAAATGCCTCCAGCTTGGTTTTTACAATAAAGTGCCGAATGAAATCTGGTTGCCATTATGCTTGCTATATGATCATTTTGTGGCTTCCATCTTCTTAGAAAAGGAAAAAAGGCTTCAGCCTCCCAACATATGCTAGCATGATAAGCACCTATTTAATCTCTCTGTCATTGCAAAGAGAACAGAATATTTCCTTTGAAGTGAGAAAAGTTGCTTTGTGAACTTAGGCAAGTCCTTTGGAGGCAGGGGAGGGGAGGGCCAGGAACAGTGGGAGTTAGGCCAGGACTGATGTTTCCCAGCAAAACCCCAGATCTGAGAATGTGTTGGTATTCTGTGATACAGGAAGAGGAAGGCAAAGGGGGTCTCAGACTTAGTGGGAGCGAGTTATTCTGAGAGATTTTAAAACTTGCCTCATTTGTTTTTACATCACCCTTGTGGGTTTGGAATTATTATTACAAAGTAGGGTTCCTCAGCCTCAGCACTACTGATATTTTGAGCCAAATAATTTTTTGTTGTGGGAGGCTTTCCTGAGCATTGTAGGACATTTAGCAGCATTCCTGGCCTCTGTGCTCTACAGTAGGACCCCTGTACCCCGGTTGTGACAACCAAAAATGTTTCTAGGCACTGCCAAATATCTCTTGGATGCAAAATTGGCCCCAGTTTAGAACCATTGGTATGGAATAATCTGTCCAGTCTTGCACAGCTAGTATTTTGCCTGGAGAATTTTTAAACTCTGGCTTCTGTTTTCCCCTCCAAAGCCCATTGTTTGTATGCTAGACTGCTTTTAACTTTTAATATAGTTTGGGAAAAGGCATTAAAGAAAACTAAGAGCTGAAGAGAGAGTAAGAGCCCTCAATGTCCCTCCCTTCCTTCCCTAATCTAAGAATCCTATGTCCCTAGTGTTTCATATAGAGCCTGGTATAGAGAAAACATTTAATAAATATGTTCTAGACTGTGTGCACAAATAAAGTTTAAAGATACCACGTCTTCCATTTTGGAACATTGGATGGGACAGACAGGGCCAGGGGTTAGTTTCTTAATAGTCAGAAGGTGGAAATAGAAAGGCTCAAAGGGAGTTTGAATTGGAGGAGTTCCATGGAGTGTATCCAAATTAGAGTCTTTGAGAGATATTATGGCATTAGGGTGCCAGAGATCAGTTACAAAGACAAGACTTAAGGGGTAGGCGTCCTAGTGGTTAAAATCATGAACTTGGAGTCAGACAGATCTGATTAGGGTTCTGGCTTTTTCAGTTGTTAGGTATGTGACTGCCGTAATAATCTAGTGCTGCTGTAACAGAAATACTACAAGTGGGCGGCTTTTAAGAACAGAAATTTATTTACTCACAGTTCTGGAGGCTAAAAGTCCAAATCAGAGTCTCAGCTGTGTTGATTCCTTCCTTGTCTGTAGCCCCAGGCATTGTTTGGTTCCTTGGCTTGTAGAGGATCCTGACATGGCGTCTGTCTTCCCCCTGTGTGTGTGTCTCTTTTTTTTAAATTTTAGTTTTTTTATTGTACTTCAGGTGAAGGCTTACAGAACAAATAGTTTCTCATGAAACAGTAGTACACATGTTGTTTTATGACATTGGTTAACAACCCCACAACATATTAACACTCTAAATTCTCAACCTTTTTTTTTTTTTGGTGAAAATACACATAGCCAAAGATACACCATTTCAAAAATTTCTACATGCACAGTTCAGTGACATTGACTATGCTCTTCGAATTGTGTTGTTATTCTCACTTAGGATGAAGGCTTACAGAAAAAATAGTTTCACATTTAACAGTTACTACAAATGCTGCCCTATGACAATGGTTAACAATCTCACAACACATCAACAATATCCTTACTCAACCTTGGGTTCCCTATCACCAGCTTCCTTGTCCCCTTCTGCTTTCTGGCCCTTGTCACTGGACTCCTGTACCTCGTTAGTCTCATTTGGTTTTACGGGCTGTCCACTCCCAGGCTGAACAGTGAACCTCGGAGGTAACTTCACCACTGAGCTAAAAGGGTATCTGGGGGCCATAATCTTGGGGTTTCTCCAGTCGCCTTTAGGCCAGTAAATCTGGTCTTTTTTTTTTTGTGAGCTAGAATTACGCTCTACATCCTTCTCTAGCTCTGTCTAGAACCCTCTGTTGTGATCCTGGTCAGAGCAGTCAGTGGTGGTAGCTGGGCACCATCTAGCTGTACTGGACTCAGTCCGGTGGAGGCCTTGGTAGCTGTGGTCCATTAGTCCTTCGGACTGATCTTTTCCTTGTATCCTGTTCTCTTCATTCTCCCTTGCTCCCGAAGGGATGAGACCAGTGGAGTATCTTAGATGGCCGCTCGCAGGCTTTTAAGACCCCAGATGCTAGTGTGTGTCTTTTTATAACTCAGAAGTGATTAGGTTTAGGATCCACCCTACACTGGTATGACCTCATTAACATAACAAAGGAAAAACCCTATTTCCAAACAGGATCATATCCATAGGTACCAGGGCCAGGAATGCAACATGTAATTATGGGGGGACATAATTCAATCCATAAAAGTCACCATCACTCTTTTTATAATCATGAAGAGGAGATAGATCCAAGGGTAGAGAATCAGAAAGTAACAGGAGTGGAACTAGAGAAGTCAGGAACAAAAGAGGAGGCTCCAGGATGATTTCCTTTGTGGGATTCACAAGTGGCAGGATCGGTGAGTGTGCTGGGCTACTGAAAGATGCAGAATCACAAGAAGCCATCACTAATCTGATGACATTTCGGTCAAGTTTCCTAGAAGCAGACCCTGAGATGATGATTTCCTGCACAAGGAATTAATTAAGGATGTGTTGTCATCCTGATCCTGCAGGAACTCTGGAGTGAACATCACATCTTGAGAATTTGCCTCACCTCAAGGCATAGGAGCTGGGCTTAATATTCCCACATCAGCCATCATAGGCTATGGGCTTCCTCAGAAGACTGAAACTCCTGGGAACTTGTAGCTCTTTGTGCATATTGGGCAAATTGGCTCAGTGGCCCAAGAGTACTTCTCCAATAATGTTTGTAGGTGCAAGTGGTTAGAAGCAAAGTACACAGAAGCTGGTGGCTAGATGTATAAAACCGGTATTAAATGGATCTGAATGGATTTGGGTGTAGCAATGACAGTGTCTGCTCCAGGTGCTGAGGATCAAATTGAGTTGCTTCTTGATCAATATAATTAAAAGCCTTGGGAGTGATTGTGAAGCTGCTGAGAACAAAAGAATTAGACAATCAGGACTGAGTTGGAAAGTAGGATTGAGGTAGTGAGACGTGGGTCTTAAATTCTCTTAAGGTATTCCTGACCTGCTCCAGCTTCAGGGCCTCATAGCTGCATACTCTTGGCTCATTCTTATGAGTTCAAGACAGCTGCCTTTTTGGGCAAGGGCACACCAACCCAAAATAAAACCAAACCCATTGCTGTTGAGTCAATTCTGGCTCATGATGACCCCATGTGTTACAGAACTGAAGCTCCATAGGATTTTCTTGTCTGTAATCTTTATGGAGCAGATCACCAGCCCTTTCTTCCGTGGTGCCACTGGGTGGGCTCGATCCTCCAACCTTTCAGTTAGTAGCTGAGTGCAAACTCTTTGTGCCGCCCAGAGACCTAAAGGCACACCTGGTTGAAAGGCTGATAGATGACTGATTTGATATTAAGAAACAATTTTCATTGGCCCTTTGTCCAGTGAGAATGATGAGAATATCAATAATAAATAGAATTTATTGGAGCACTTTCTATGCGCCAGGTAATGTGCTAAGGACTAGGTTTGCACTATCTCTATCCTTCATCAAGGGTCCACAAGGCAGTTACTATTACCACCGCCATTTTATAGAGTAGAAAATGCGGCTGGGAGAGGGTGCTTGCCCTTCCCCAGGTGATATAGCTTGTAAATGATGGAATCAGAACTCAAATTCAGCTCTGCCTGACTCGAAAGCTCCTTGTCTTAACCCCCAAGAGCCCAACTGTCGTCCTGTTATCATCACTAAGCATTTATTAAGACTCACTTGATACTTGCCTGGTTCTTGCAGAAGTTGTATCCAGTTGGGAGGAGGGCAAATAAACCCTAGTCACCTGAGAGCCAACATATTTGTGCAGTAAATAAGAGACCAGGCTCATACCTTCAGATGCACATAATGGTGTTGGATGGCCAGAAGCTCTCTGTTTGTGTCTTATCAGCAACATGCAGCAGCACAGCCTGTGTAAGCCAAATGCCTCAGCAGTGACGCGATCGTGGAGGCCCCCAGCAGTTGAGGATTGGGGTCATCACCTTGGGCTGGGAGAAAATTTGAGGATGAGCGCCCTTCTCCATCTTGTATTGACCTCTTAGGGGACAAAGAATAACCTGTCCTGGAGTGAAAAGAACCCTGGAACCACTGAAGGGGAGAGACAATTTCCCACAGTCCCTTGCCCCCTCCTTGCCTTTGCAGCCAGAGCACAAGATAACCCTCCCACCTTCAGCCTTAGTTGGTGTGGCTGCAGGCTAAGCGGAGTGTCTAGACTGGTCTAGAAGAGGCTGGCGTGTCATGGGAAGCGCACCGAGTTTAGAATTTGGTGATTTGGGGTGGCATGCTGACTTGTCACTTGCCAGCTGAGCGTCCTTGGGTAAATCACGTGATCTTTTTGATCCTCAGCTTTCACATTATTAATCATAATGAATAGCTAGTAAGCATGCAGTGCTTGCTAAGTTCCAGGCATTTCTCTAAGAACTTTACATACTGTATTTAACTCCATCCTCACAACAACCCATAAGGTAGGTACTATTATTATTGATATTTTATATTTGAAGAAACTGAGGCCCAGGGAGGTCAAATAGAGAGCAACCACTTGTCCTGGATTGTCTGAGACTATTTCCATTTACAACCATCATCCCAGACTCTCATCTGGCTTCTCATGTCCCAGCGCCTTTTATGCTCAAAAATGTCCTGGTTTGAATGTTAAATTACATGATCACTTAGGTTAAAGGACTTGTCAAACTCATAAAATTGGTCAGTGGTGAAGTAAGTAGCTATTTAAACCTAGGAAGTCAGATTTCAGAGCTCAGGCTCTTAATCCCAAACTGTTTAACACCTGGCAACACCTGTTTCAAAGAGTTAATATCTTCCTATGTCCCTTCCCTTCCCTTCCCTTCCCTTTACTTGTTTCCTCCCTAGCTCACCCACCCTCCTTCACTTCCTTATTCCCTTCCTCCCTCCCTCCCTTCTTTGCTTCCTTCCTTGTCTGCTTCCCTCCCTCAGAGTCTCCCTCTCTCGCCCTTTCTCCTTCCCTCCTTTCTTTACTATCTACCTTCCTGCCCTCCTTCCTTCCACATTTATTGGGCACCTACTACAGTGCCTGACACTAGAAATACAGGATGATCTGTGCCCTTGGGGAGTTCATAGTCTGGTGGGAAGGCAGATACACAAATTAGTACTTGGAATACAATGTGAAAATGCAATGAAACAGACAAAATACCAGGTGCTACAGAAACACAAGACAGGGAACCCTAATGTGGGTGAAGAAGCTTCAAGGAAAGTTAAGGAAAGAGATTATTTTTAAGTTGGAACTTAAGAATGTGTGACATTATATAAAAGCTTGCCAGGGATGTTGAGGAAGGGGTGAGGTACATGGGCATATCATTTAGAAGGAATTGTTTGCTCCTGTACAGATGTAAAACAGTTGATACTTTTTATTCATGGTAGCTATGTTCTTTGCAGAGGGTCAGTGAAAATGAGGAAGATGCTCAACGAGATGGACCGACACAGTGGCAGCAACAATGGGCTCAAACATAGCAATGATTGTGAGGATGGCGCAGGACTGGGCAATGTTTCATTCTGTTGTGCTTAGGGTTGCTGTGAGTCAGAACCAACTGAACAGCACCTAACAATAGCAACATGTTCTATAGAGTTGCTACAAACATTTTATTAGTGAATAATGAACGACTACTCCTAGGGAAAATACAAGGTTAGTTTCCTGCAAGCCTCTGGTCACAACATTTTATCAAACAATCAATACATTTTTATGCAAATATCACATGCCTTGTTTGCCAACCTCTCCCTCCCCCTGTGAGGTATTTTCATAAGGACTGCTGTGCTAATTTTTTTACATGTTGCTGTAAAAAAATCAGCATAGTGTGTGTCTTAGGCTGGGTTCTCTAGAGAAGCAAAATCAGTGAAGTGTGTAAATATATATATGGAGAGATTTACATCAAGGAAATGGCTCACGCGGTTGTAGAGGCTGGAACATCCCAAGTCCGTAGGTCAGGATAGAGTCTTCTCCTGATTCACGTAGCAGGGGCTGGTGAATCTACGATCTGCAGGTCAAGAGAGCAGGGTTCTTGCTCACAGGTTGTGAAGATCGATGAATCCCAAGATCGGCAGGCAAGACCGCAGGTAAGCTGCTAGTTCAAGTCCCAAGAACCGGAGATCAGATGAACAGGAGCCAGTTGCAGTATCCAGTGTGAGCAAAGCGCCACAAGCCTTGCCGGAATGTCCACTTACATTCAATGCAGGCCACACGCTCAAGGAAACTCCCTTTGAGCTGATTGGCTACTCATAGCAGATCCCATCATGGGGGTGATCACAACATTGTATGACTGCCAAACCACTGAGAATCATGGTCCAGCCAAGTTGACACACAATGTTAACTATCACAGTGTATTTATGAAAACATTCCTTGGCGGAGGGAGCAGCTGGCAAACAAATGTAGAAGGCGTGCATTCTTATGTAAAAATACTGTAAACTTGTTTTATGTGTGTTTCTGTTTAAAGATACTTTAATTAATATGTATCGTTGAGTTATTAGCATTAAGCTCACTGCCAACAGCACGACAACTCATACCTAAACAAAGCTTGTCTAACACATGCATTTTCTCCATAAGGCACATCACAGCCTTCTTATGCTTAGGAACACCAGACAACATTTCAGCACTATGCCTGGGGGCCATTTTAAATAGCAAAATCACCAAAAAAAACACATAAATGCAAAAAATGTGGCACTAAATATACAGGGAAAAGTATACCTGTATGAGAGCGTGAGAGCTGAAACAAGAAGGCAGAGTGCTGCCTTGTTCTACCTTAGCTAGCAAGATACACGTTGGGTGACTCAATTATTTTGCTCTTCTATACACGTCCATGAATGACTACGAAAACATCATGAATATTGATTTTGGTGTTAGAAATAAATTTTAAGTAAGTTGTATATCAATTGTGGATGTGTTCGGCTACAAGTAACAGAATACCCAACTAAAAATGGTTCTGACATTAAGCATTATTTTTCTTATGTACTAAGAAGTGCGGAGGCAGGCAGATGGTCATGCTGTTCAGTTTTCCATCAAGGACCCAAGTTCTTTCTTTCTGCTCTGCTACTGTTAAATAAGTTAGCTTTTTGTCCTTGTGTTTGACATCTAATAATTCCAAGATGGCCTTTGCAGTAAGACCGGCCTGAACTCAAGCCTGGCTCAACCACTTAGCTATGGGACCTTGGACAAGGCACTTAACCTGTCAGTTTCCTCATCAGCAAAATAAAAAACCTTACAGGGCTGTTGGGCAGATGACATGAGCACATATGTAAAGCACAAAATAGGCAAGCAAAAAAAAAAAAAAAAAAGGGTTTGCTTCCCCTTTCATCCAGTTTTTTTTGTTGTTGTTCTGCATGCATTTGCATTGCTTTATGGGGGAGGGTAGAGGTTAGGATTAAAAATTAAAAAGAGAAGAACCCACGTTTTGGGTTACTTTTAGGAATTAAGTTCATACTATACTAAGCCAGATTCATAAGAAACCACCCATACACGCTAGGTAAGTATAGCTTATATAATTAGAAGCACTGCAGGCCAAGCCGGCCACAACTGCTGACCCATTGCAAACTGCCATGTGGTCAAAAGCTCAGAAACTAGGCAGGCAGAAGGCAGTCTAGAAGGCTGAGAGGCATCTGAGACTCTCCTGTGCTTTCACCTTGTGCACTTGGCAAAGGCAGCTCAGCAATCTATAGATTCACATCCAAGTTTGTTGAATTTTTATCTAGCGCCAGAATTTGAGATATGTTGGAGTTAATATTTGTGAGATTAACCGTTCCATTAGAGAAGGGTGGCCATTTATTAAACCCTAGAGGCTGTTAGAATAAATTACAGCCCTCCGAGAAGTGTGGATGTGCCCTGATCTTGAAGGGAACAGGGGGGAGATTGGAATCAGATTCCAACGAGCTTTCAGGAGGTTTATTGGATATGTCCTATATGCCCTGCTTTAGAACAGATTTATTTTTCTTTAACAATTTTTGTTTGCCAAGTCTATAAAAGCAAGATCTATTATTGGTTTAGCTATGATGCTGATCCCCAAGTCAATGCTTTAATTGCTTGGTATTTTGAAAAATCAAGCACAAAAGAACAAGTATTTTGCTAAATGATGCTCCTCTTCAAGTAGGTGACATATATAAAATCATATTTTTAGTGAGAAACCAGAAAAAGTTCACTTAAAACAAAGACAACCTGCGGTCCCAGTGCAGAAAACACTGGGCAAGACCAGTCTCTGCAATTGGCAATGCTGGATGTCACCTAGACCATCATGGGGGTGTTGTCTGCATTAAAAATGCTCGAATTGGTCTCAAAGACTTTTAAAAAGGAGCCTGAGAGGCTGAAGGATGAACCAGCTTCTACTAGAGCATATCTTACAGATCAGGAGTTGGCAAACTTTTTCTGTAAAGGACCAAGAGTAAATATTTCATGCAGTCAGGTCATCTGTGCTGCAACTTATTGTAGATTGAGTTGTGTTCTCCAAAATTATGTATTGAAGTCCTGGCCCCTGTACCTGTGGATGTGATCCTGCTCAGAAATAGAGTTTTCTTTTGTTATGATAATGAGACCGTAGCAGAGTTCTAAAAAGAACAGAACAGACACAGAGACACACATGGAGGAAGATACCATATGAAGACAGATACACACATGGCAGATGCATCTACAAGCCCAGGAATGCCAAGGATTGCTGGAGGAAATAGACAAAGAAGGACGTTCCCCTAGAACCATGCCCTGAATTTAGACTTCTAGCTTCCTGAACTGTGAAAAAATAAATTTCTGTTCTTTAAAGCCACCACTTGTGGTTGCAGCACTAACACGCTACTTGCTCAAAAGCACAACTACTCTCCCCAAATCAGCCATAGACGGTAGTAAATGAATGAGTGTGGCTGTGTTCCAATAAAACTTTATTTACAACAGGTGGTGATCTGGATTTGGCCTATGGACCATAGTTGGCCAACTCCTACTGAAGTGGGGTTAAAAGCTAATGACTTTTATTTTGACCCCAACATTTTTATTGGGTTAGAAGTAATGACTTCAATAACAATCAAGTTGGCACAACAATAAAATTTTAAAGTATTACTTTTTTGTAATAAAGAAATACATTTGTTATTATTGATAAATAGGAAAACACACACAAAAATAGAAATAAAATAATACGTATAACCTATTGTAGTAGACAAATTGGGTTGACTAATCTGACACCCATCCATTCCGTTCTTGCCACTTTCTATTGTAGTGGTTTGTACTCATACTTACTTTGCCAGTTTCCTTACTGCTGGGGGTAACCACATTATTCAGAAATGTCCAATGAAATGTAAAAAGAAGTCTGCATTGGGGAAGCTTGGGGGTGTTAGGAAGCCTCCAGGATAGTTTTTCCTTCACTGAAAAAAGGAGAAAGCCATTTAAGGAAATTTTCCTTGGTTTCTCTCTTCTTCCTGCTTGGAATATGGATGTGATGCCTGGAGCTGTAGCAGCTAAACTGCCACATTGAAGTGAGAATCCAATAGGCTAAGTTCGGCTGAGAGGAAAGAAAGAAAGTTCCTGGATCTATGGTGGTGGGACTACTAAGCTGAGGCACATGTCATAGATTGCTTGCCACCTTAGAAT
>NW_004443963.1:7485527-7487120 GCF_000243295.1 Trichechus manatus latirostris | reverse complement strand
AGAAGAGTGGTGGCTGTGCACGAGGTGCATAGTATTAGTTTCCTTTAAAAGGAGGAAGCTGATGTTCAGAGAAGTACTGCTATCTGGCAGAGGTGGGAACAGGGCCAAGCTTCCACTTTGAGTTTCATGGCTTGGATGGTACGAAGATGGCCTCGCTGTTTCCTGAAGCAAGAACATTTCAGACTCTCTCTGAGCAGGTAACTCAGGCCAAGTTGTGTCCTCAAGGCATATTTCAGAAATTGCTCTCCTCCCCAAGCAAAGGCAATTGAGACACCAGATTGCTATTTGTTGCATTCTCTGCTCTTTTCCAGAGTCATTCCACACTCCCTAAAACAACCCCTTTCAAAAGCAATGATGATAATGCCCGTTTGGAATCTGTAATTGTGGCTTTACTAAACTACATTTAAAGTACAATATCTAAGAACAAAGACCAGTCATAGATGCTGATTTGGAATCCAAAAAAGGGTCAAGGGTTAGGGAGTTCCGTGGAGGCTAACTTCTGGTTGCACGCTTGCCTCTGCTTGACAGTTTGAGTGATCATAAAATCTTTTATATGTTTAAAAAAAAGAAAAAAACTTCAACAGGCAAATGTTCATCTGAAAATGTAAAATCTTAGAGCACATGTCCATGACAAAGTATGACCTAGTTTGAAAGCTAAACTATTTTGGAGGGTTTTTTTTTGGAGAAGTTCATTTTGGAGATTTGGAAGAGATTATGTTCTCCATTTTAGGTCCGTGGAAATATTAAAATATTTTCTGATTATTTAGAGCAGGGATTGGCAAACTGTGACCTACAGGCCGAACTTGACACACCACCTTTTTCTTTTTATAAATAAAGTTTTATTGGCACCCAGCCATGCCCATTTGTTTATGCATTTTCTAGGACTGCTTTTGGGCTGCCACAGCAGAGTTGAATAGTTTACGACAGAGACTGTATGATCTGCAAAGCCTAAAATATTTACTCTCTGGCCTTTTACCTAAAAAGTTTGCCTACTCTTGGTTTAGAAAGAACTAAAATGAAAACTTCTGGTGAACTCACATGAAGGTGGATGAGTGGAGTGTGATTGTTAGTAGGATCATAATAAATAAACACTGTTGAAAGAATAAACGAGGGGAAGTAATGATAAAATTTGGTTTTGACTTCCTGATGCACTGTGACTCCTAGTACCTTTTGGGTAAGGGCAGCCTGTGCAAGACAAAGTAATCTACCATTTACTGAGGTCCTACCTGGGTCATCTTAGGCATGTTTTGTCCATGATCTCACTTAGGCCCACAGCAACCTGTCATGTGGGTATTATCATTGCATGGGTTTTGTGATGGTCAATTTTCTTGTGCTCAGAGGCTTTTTCCTTTAATCTCAGAATGCAAGCTCTGTTTCCGGTGGTCGATGTTGCTGACACTGTTCCAGATAGTTGAGGTTGCTGACAATCTGATTGTCTGATAAATAATAGTTTTTTTTAAATTGGTCTTTAGATGAAGGTTTACAGAGCAAATTAGTTTCTCATTAAACAGTTAATACACACATTGTTTTGTGATATTGGTTGCCAACCCCATGACATGTCAACACTCTCCCCTTCTGGACCTTAGGCTCCCC
>NW_004443963.1:7482143-7485230 GCF_000243295.1 Trichechus manatus latirostris | reverse complement strand
TTCTACATTTTTCTCCAGCACTGCCCTCTATTATGATCCCTGTCAGAGCAGTTAGTGGTGGTAGCCAGGCACCATCAAGTTGTGTTGGACTCAGTGTGGTGGAGGCTGTGGTAGTTGTGGTCCATTAGTCCTTTGGACTACCCTTACCCTTGTGTCTTTGGTTTTCTTCATTCTCCCTTGCTCCAGATGGGGTGGGACCAGTGGAATATCTTAGATGAGTGCTCACAAGCTTTTAAGACCCCAGATGCTACTCAGCAATGTAGGATGCAGAACATTTTCTTTAACGTTATGCCAGTTGTGCTAGATGTTCCCTGAGACCATGGTCCCCATAGCCCTCAGTCCAGTAATTCGGTCCCTCAGGGAGTTTGGATTGCCTATGAAGCTTCCATGACCTTGTCTTGGTCAAGTATTATGTATTGTCTTACCCTTCACCAAAGTTACCACTTCTCTATCATCTATTTAGTGGTTTTCCCTCCCCCACACCTCCCCTCTCTCATAACCATCAAAGATTATTTCCTTCTGTGTGTAAACCTTTCACGAATTTTTATAATAGTGGTCTCATACAGTATTTGTCCTTCTGTGATTGACTTATTTCACTCAGCATAATGCCCTCCAGATTCATCCATGTTGGGAAATGTTTTGCATATTCATCATTATTCTTTATTATTGAATAGTATTCCACTGTGTGTATGTACAATAGTTTTTTTATCCATTCATCTGCTGATGAGCAGTTAGGTTATTTCCATCTTTTTGCTATTGTGAACAATGCTGCAATGAATATGGGTGTGCATATGTCTATTCGTGTGACGGCTCTTATTTCTCTAGGATCTATTCCTAAGAGTGGGATTGCTGGATCATATGGTATTTCTATTTCTAGCTTTTTAAGGAAGCGCCATATCATTTTCCAAAATGGTTATACCATTTTACATTCCCACCAGCAGTGCTAAGAGTTCCAATCTCCATGCAGCTTCTCCAACATTTGTTATTTTCTGTTTGTTTGTTTGTTTCGTGCTAGTAATGCCAGGGTGAGATGGTATCTCATTGTGGTTTTGATTTGCATTTCTCTAATGGCTTGTGATCCCAAGCATTTCCTCACGTGTCTGTTAGCCACCTGATGTCTTCTTTGGTGAAGTGTCTGTTCATATCCTTTGCCCATTTTTTAATTGGGTTATTTCTCTTTTTATTGTAGAGGTGTTGGATTTTCCTATAGATTTTAGAGATTAAAACTTTGTTCGATTTGTCATAGCCAAAAATTTTTTCCCAGTCTGTAGGTTCTCTTTTTACTCTTTTGGTGAAGTCTTTTGATGAACATTAAGTGTTTAATTTTTAGAAGATCCCGTTTATCTAGCTTATCTTCTGGTGTCTGTGTATTGTTTGTTATAGTTTGTATCCTATTTATGCCATGTTAGGGCCTCTAGCATTGAGCCTATTTTTTCTTCTATTATCTTTATAGTTTTTGGTTTTATATTTAGGTCTTTGATTCATTTTGAATTAGTTTTTGTGTATGGTGGGAGGTATGGGTCCTGTTTCATTTTCTTGCAGATGGACATCCAGTTTTGCCTTTTTGTTAAAAAGACAGTATTTTCCCCATTTAATGGACTTTGGGCCTTTGTTGAAGATCAAGTGACCTTAGGTTGATGGATTTACATCTAGATTCTCGATTCTGTTCCATTTGTCAATGTGTCTGTTGTAGAAGTACCAGGCTGTTTTGACTACCATAGCTATATAGTGGGTTCTGAGGTCAGGTAGGGTGAGTCCTCGTCCTTTATTCTTCTTCTTCAGCAGTGCTTTCCTCATCTGGGGCCTCTTTTGCTTCCACGTACAGTTAATGATTAGTTTCTCCATCTTGTTAAAGAATGCTGTTGGTATTTGGATTGAGATTGCATTGTATTTGTAGATTGCTTTGGGTAGAATTGTCATTTTCACAATGTCTCTATGTATAGTATCATACCATCTGCAAGTGGGGATAGCTTTACTTCTTCCTTACCAATCTGGATGACCTTTATTTATTTTCTTGCCTTATTGCTCTAGCTACGACTTCCAGCACAATACTAAATAAGAGTGGTGATAGAGGGCATCCTTATCTTATTCTCAGGGGGTATGTTTTCAGCCTCTCTCTGTTAAGAATGATGTTGGCTGTTGGTTTTGTATAGGTGCTCTTATTATATTGAGGAATTTCCTTTCTGTACCTATTTTATTGAGAGCTTTTATCAGGAATGGGTGTTGGACTTTGTCAGATGCCTTTTCTGTGTCGATTGAGATGATCATGTAATTCTTTTGTTTTATTTATGTGGTGGATTACACTGATTGATTTCCTAATGTTGATGCTTCCCTGGTATGAATCCCAATTGGACTTGGTGTATTTTTTTGATATGATGCTGAATTCTATCACCTACAATTTTGCATCTATGTTCATGAGAGATATTGTCTGTAATTTTCTTTTTTGTGGTGTCTTTGCCTGGTTTTGGTATCAGGGTTATGCTGGCTTCATAGAATGAATTGGGAAGTATCTCTTAATTTTCTACGTTCTGAAATAGTTTGAGCAGTACTGGTGTAAGCTCTTCTCTGTATGTTTGGTATGATTCTCTAGTGAAGCCATCTGGGCCAGGGCTTTTTTTTATCAGGAGTTTTTAAAATTACCTTTTCAATCTCTTCTCTTGTTATAGGTCTGTTTAGATTTTTGAACTCAGTTTGTGGTAGTTTAGGTAGGTAGTATGTTTGTAGAAATTAGTCTATTTCCTTTAGGTTTTCAAATTTATTGGAGTATAGTTTTTCATAGTACTCTGTTATGATCCTTTTTATTTTAATTAGGTGTGTTGTAAGGTCCCCCATTTGATTTCTTACTTGGGTTATTTTCATCCTCTCCTGTTTTCCTTTTGTCATTGTGGCCAATGGTTTGTCAATTTGTTGACCCTTTCAAAGAACCATCTTTGGGTTTTGTTGATTCTCTCTATTGTTTTTCTATTCTCTATTTCATTTATTACTGCTTGATCTTTATTATTTCCTTTCTTCTGGTGATTGTGGGTTTCTTTTTTTTATTATTATTATTTTTTTTAAATTGTACTTCAGGTGAAGGTTTACAGAACA
>NW_004443963.1:7473774-7481404 GCF_000243295.1 Trichechus manatus latirostris | reverse complement strand
TTAGATGGCTGCTCACAGGCTTTTAAGACCCCAGACGCTACTCACCAAGGTAGAATGTAGAACATTGTCTTTATAAACTGTGTTATGCCACTTGAGCTAGATGTTCCCCGAGACCATGATCTGATTGTGGGTTTCTTTTGCTGTTCTCTTTCTATTTGTTTGAGTTGTATAGCTAATGTTTTGATTCTGTCCCTTCCTTCTTTTTTGATGTATGCATCTAATGCTATAAATTGACCTCTGAGCACTGCCTTGGCTGTGTTCCAGAGGTTTTTGGTATGATACGTTTTCATTCTCATTTGATTCTAGGAATTTTTTTTTTATTCCATCTTTGATTTTTTCTGTTACCCAGTGCTTTTTAAGCGAGGTGTTATTCAGTTTCCGTGTATTTGACTTTTTTTTTTCCCTTCCTGTTTTTAATTTCTACTTTTATGGCATTGTGATCAGAGAAGACGCTTTATATTATCTCAGTATTTTGGATTTAGTTGAAGATTTCTTTGTGGCCTATTCTGGAGAATGTTCCATGTGCATTGGAAAAGAATGTGTACTTTGCTGCCATTGGGTGTAGTGTTCTATACATGTGTATGAGGTCAAGTTGGTTGATTGTGGTCTGTAGATCTTCTGTATCTTTGTTGAGTTTCTTTCTAGATGTTCTGTCCTTTACAGAGTGATGTGTTGAAATCTCCTACTATTGTTGTAGAACTATCAATTTCTTTTTTCAGTGTTGTTAGTTTGTTTTATGTATTTTGGAGCCCTATCATTGGGTGCGTAGATATTTATCGTGGTTATATCCTCATGGTGGATTGTCCCTTTAATCACTATATAATGTCCTTCCTTTTCTTTTATGGTATATTTTGTTTTAAAGTCTATTATATCTGAGATTATTATTGCTACTCCCGCTCTTTTTTGGTGGCTGTTTGTTTGACGTATTTTTTTTCCATCCTTTGATTTTTAATCAGTTTTTGTCTTTATTTCTAAGGTGTATCTCTTGTAGACAGCATATTGATGGGTCCTTTTTTTAAAAATCTATTTTGTTACTCTCTGTCTCTTTATGGGTACATTTAAGTCATTTATATTCTATGTAATTATTGATAGGTGTGATGTCCTAGTCATCTAGTGCTGCTATAACAGAAATACCACAAGTGGACAGCTTCTACAAACAGAAGTTTATTCTCTCACAGTTTAGTGGGCTAAAAGTGAAAATTCAGGTTGTCAGTTCCAAGGGAAGGCTTTTTCTCTCTGTTGGCTCTGGTGGAAGGTCTTTGTCATCAATCTTCCCCTGGACTAGGAGCTTCTCAGCACTGGGACCCTGGGTCCAAAAGATGCGCTCTTCTCCTGGCACTACTTTCTTGGTGGTATGAAGTCCCCACGTTTCTCTGCTCACTTCTCTCTTTTGTATCTCAAAAGATATTGGTTCAAGACACAATCCAATCTTGTAGATGAGTCCTGCCTCATTAACATAACTGCCACTAATCCTGTCTCATCACTATCGTAGAGATAGGATTTACAACACGTAGGAAAATCACATCAGATGACAACACATGGTGGACAATCACACAATGCTGGGAATCATGGCCCAGCCAAGTTGACAGATATTTTTGGGAGACACAGTTCAATCCATGACATGTGGGTTTATCATCGTCATTTTGAAGTGCTTTTTTTGTGTTGCTGACATTTTCTTTGTTCCTCTTGCTCTTCTGTGCTTAATTCCTTTTGTTTGTGGATTTTTTTTTAATTTCTTTTGTTTTTATATATTTTGTGTTTGTGAGAATTTAAGTTTTTCTTCTTTACTTTGATGAGTAGGTTTGTTAACTTTCTTTGTGGTTACCTTGAAATTTACCCCTATCTTCCTAAGTTTAAACCAGTATTTTATTACTTGATATCACCTTGACTTCCTCTCCATTTGAAAGTTCTATATCTCCACTGTTTATTTCCTCTTTTATTGTTCTGACGTTGTCATTTGCAGATGAAACTCTCCATTTCCCTGCTGTAAATCTTTTATCTTGAGAGTTCATTACCTAGGTTGGTATCTGGCTGATGCTGTCTTGTGTATTAGATTCAGGTTGTTGTCTGATGTTGTTCGTTCTCTAACCGAAGGACTCCCTTTAATAATTCTTGTAACTTTGGTTTGGTTTTTACATATTCCCTGAATTTCTGTTTATCTGGAAAGGTCCTAATTTTGCCATCCTATTTGAGTGAGTTTTGTGGGGTATATTTTCTTGGTTGGCAGTGTTTTCTTTCAAGATTTTATATATGTCATATCCCATTGCCTTGTTGCCTGCATGGTTTCTGCCAAGTAATCAGAGCTTGGTGCAGTTGTTTCCCCTTTGCATATGACTTTACATTTTCTTGAGCTGCTCTCAGGATTCTTTCTTTGGTTTTAGCAAGTGTGATTATGATATGTGTTGGTGTTTTTCTTTTGAGGTTTATCCTATATGGGGTTCATTGAGCTTCTTGGATGGTTGGCTTTTTGACTTTCATGATATTAGGAAAGTTTTCTGTCAGCAAATCTTCAATGATTCTCTCTGTTTTCCATTTTCTTCCCCTGTTCTGGAACTCTGATCACATGCACATTTTTGCTTTTGATTGTGTCCCACATCGTTCTCAGGGTTTCTTCATTTTTCTTCATTCTTTTCTCTGATTTTTCTTCAAACAAAATGATATCCGAGGATTTGTCTTCGAATTTGCTGATCCTGTCTTCCATTGTTTCAAATTTGCTCCTAAAATCTTCTATTGCACTGTCCATTTCTGAAATCTTGTTTTTTATCTTTTGGATTTCTAATTGGTGTTTTTGTATGATTTCTAATTGTTCATTTATTTTTGATTTTTTTCCTGTATTATTTTCTTGAATTCTTCCATTGCTTTGTCTGTGTTTTCCCTGATTTAGTCTGTATTTTCCATGATTTTGTCTATTTTTTCCTTATTTTTGTCTGCATTTCCCTTTGTCTGTTGGAGAATCCTGCATATTAGAGTTTTCAATTCCCTATCAGTTAGTTCCAGTGCCTTTTCTTCTACCAGAAGATCATCTGGCATTTTATTTTGGTCACTTTCTGGAGCCATCCTGCCCTTTTTTTTTTTTTTTTTTAATGTATGTTTTTATATTGTCTGCTGTTTCTGGGACATTCAGGAATTATTTTATTCCTTTATTGATTGTAGATTTGATTGTTTTGTCCTTTTTTTGTTTTATTTGGTTATGTCTGGGCAGGTGGGCTGGGCGTGTTTTTTTTTTTGCTTGTCCATGGGCACAATACTTCTCACCACCTTGTCCAGGTGGGCAGGGCTGGTCAGTCAGCCATGGTACAGCAGGGCGGGTCCAGCTGGGGTGGAGGGGTGGGGATGGGTAATTTGTGGCATGCACTGGGGCTGTCAGGGTGGGGCCAGAGCAGTGCAGGACAAGGTCCAGGGGACCACGTCGGTGCCACATGGGGGTGTGGTTCTTGGCGTATGGTGCAGATAGGTAGGAGGGAAAGGAGGGGACGTGATGTGCAGAGCTAAGTGGGTGGGAGAAAGAAGAGAAAGAAGAGAGAGAGAAGCAAAAAAGAACATAATGAAAGAAAAAGGAAAAAAAGTAAATGGAAGTGCAGTAGGATTTGGCAGGGCAGGGTGGGGCAGACCCAGTGAGGATATGTGCTGGTGGCTCTCTAGCCAAGCAGTGTGGCTTGGCCTGTTGAGAAGGGGCTTGGGTGATGCATGCAGCTAGGTGAGCAGGAGAATAGAGAGGAAGGAGGGGGAAGAGAGAGAAGAAACCAACCAACCAACAAAAATTAAATACATAAAAATAATAAAAAAATAAAAACAATAACAAAAAAAGAAAAAAATATTATATATAGTGGTGGGGGAATTGGCCATTGGGGGTGGGGTAGAATTGGGGCAACATCAACCTGATGTCTCTTTCACTAGGTGGCACAGCACAGCCTGCCAGGAAGGGACGGAGGTAGCACAGGGCCTAGGTGGGAAGGAGAAGGAAAAGGGAGAAGGAGAGAGATAAAAAAAATATTAAAAATATGGCTATGAGGGAGCTGGTCCATGAAGGAGAGAGGGGTGGTGCACAAGGCTAGGTGGGTGGGAGAAAGGAATGGAGAGACACAGAGAGAGAAGAAACAAGCAGAACAACAACAAAAAAAGAAAAAAACAAAAACAAAAAAATAAATGAATAAAATGGCACTGAGGGAGCTGGTCAGTAACGGTGACGCAGAACCAGGGAGGCTTCGTGCAGTGACTCTCCAGCTGAACAGTGCAGCATGGCCCCTTGAAAAGGGGTGGGAGTGGAGCACAGGGCGGTGTGGGTGGGAGAAAGGAAAAGAGGTAAAGGAGAGTGAGAGAAGAAACAGAAAATGACAAGAAAAAACAGAGCAAACAAATCAAAAAATTATAGTCCATCAGGAAGGGGAGGGGATGGCACACAGGGCTAGCTGGGCAGGAGAAAAGAAAGAAGGAAGGGGGAGAGAGAGAAGCAACAAATAAAAAAAAAAAAAAAAAATTAAAAAATTAATAAAACCAAACAAACAAATGAAAAACAAACAAACAAATAGCGCGAGGCACACCTGTGTAGCAGTGAGCCGGTATGTCTCCAGCCGAGCAACTGTGGCGCATTGGAAAGTGGTGGAAGCCCTGTAGAGGGAAGAAGGATAGGGGGTGGGAAAGTGTATCCCTCGTTACTGGATGTTCTGTCTCCCATTGGGAGCTTCTTGAAGTTGCCTTCCTTTACTCCCTGTCTTCAGTCTTTGGTGGCTGAGGTCCAAGATGGCGAATCTAGGCAGCCATGAGCTGGTCTCTCTCTAGCAGAATGACCACAGCCTGTTGGAAAGCAGCCGAGGCCTGTACAGGGAAGAAAGGTGGGAGGTGAGGAAGCATGTTTCCTGGTTACGAGGTGCTCTGTCTCCTGTTGGGAGCTCCAGACTCCCTGTCTGTTTTCCTTGGTGGCTGTAATCCAAGATGGCAAATCCACGCCATGTTAACTGGTAAGGGACCTTCACTCCGTACCTCTCCTCGTTCTCTGTTTTCTGTCAGTTTCTTATTCCATTTGGTGCTTGATCAAGTTCTTTATTCCTTCATTTGATACTTAGGGTTCCAGGATTGACATTTGTATCTGTTTTACTTAGTTTTCCTGGTCTTTGCTGCAAAGGGATCGTGTTTCTGTCGTAGTTCTGTGTTGGTTCTCTCAAATAATAGTTTTTAAAAACTTTTCATTTAGAAATAATTTTAGATTTACCAAAAGAAGTAGCAAAAATAGTACAGAGTTCCTGCATACCCTTCATCCAGCTTCCTTAGTGTTGACATCTTACTTCCATAGTACAATTATCAAAACCAAGAAATTAACATTGAATCATAACTGCTAACTAAAATATAGATCTTATTTAAATGTCACCAGTTTTTCTAGAATGCTTTTTTTCTTTTCGGATAAAATCCAGGATCTCATATTGCATTTAGTTGTCATGTCTGCTTAGTCTCCTCTAGTCTGTGACAGATTCTCAGTCTTTCCTGTCCTTCATGACATTTTGAAGAATAAATCTGTTGCCGTTGAGTTGATTCCAACTCATAGTGACCCTATAGGACAGAGTAGAACTGCCCCATAGGGTTTCCAAGGAACAGCTGGGGGAGTTGAACTGCTGACCTTTTGGTTGGCAGCTGTAGCTCCTAACCACTGCACCACCAGGGCTCCATTTGAAGAATATTGATCAGTTATTTTTTAGACTGTCTTTCAATTTGGGCTCATCTGATATCTTTTTTTCTTTCATAGTTATATTGAAGTTATTCATTTTGGCAAGAATACCACGGAAGTAATATTTCCTTCTCATAGCATCACATCAGGTGGTATGTGATATTGATATGACATATTACTGGTGATGCTAACCTTGATCACTTGGTTAACCTATTGTCTACCAGATTTCTCCACAAATAGAGTAACACTTAAAGATATACCAACACCTAGATACAATTAAGTACTTCACCTGCTACATAACTGTTTTGTTGTTGTTAGTTACTGTCAAGTCAATTCTGACTCATGGTGACCCCATGTGTGCAGAGTAGTACTGCTCCATAGGATAGTCAAGGCTGTGGCCTTTTGGAAGCAGATCATCAGGCCTGTCTTCCAGAGTGGGTCTGGATGGGTTTGAACTGCCAAACTTTTGGCCAGTTGTGAGCATGTAACCACCCAGGGACTCCTACAACCGTTATAAATAACTAAAAAACCAAAACCAAACCAGTTGCCATTGAGTTGATTATGACTCATGGCAACACCCATGTGTTTCAGAGTAGAACTTCACTCCATAGGATTTTCAGTGGCTATGATGTTTCAGAAGTAGATCACCAAGCCTTTCTTCTGAGACACCTCTGAGTGCAACTGAACCACAAACCTTGTGGTTAGTAGCCTAGCACTTAACCATTTGTGCCACTGAGGGACTCCTTCTAAATAGCTATTTACATAAAATCCAATTTTATCTGTGTAGGCTTGAGTAGGATAATTTCTAAAAAGATTATTCATGATTCTGAGGCTCCAGGTTATGTTTACCAACAAAAGACCTCAAAAAGTGTTGTTAATTTTTCTTTGAACTTGACTCTAAAGGCAAGATTTGACTTCTTGGAGGCAGGGCGAAGATGGCGGAGTAGTCAGATGTTTCCAGTGGACCCTCATAAAACAAAGACCCATAAAAAACAAGTGATTCAATTATATATGGCAATCTGGGATCCCTGAACATCAAACACAGAGTTGAGGAACTGGACTGAGTGGCAGGGGGAGGGAGAGACTGTTTGGAAGCAGTGAGGAGTTGCCAGACCTGACCCGGTGAGAGCCTGAGCCCTTCAGGCCTGATCAGCTCAGGGGTGAGTGGTGAAGCAGGCAAGAAGTTGTGCTTGGGAGGTGCATTTTCCACAACAGGAGAGACCCAGCCATTGAGAGTCTACAGGGCCACCCAGAACCAGTGAGAAGCAGCCCTCATAGGTGAAAGATAAGTACTTGTGTACAGCTTATAGTGCGGATCAAAAACACCCCCCTTAGGGAAAAACCTCTTTCCCATTTACCTCCCCACTCCCTGCTCTGCACTGGGTGCCAGACCAGCTTCAGCAATTGCCGAGTCCCCTGGGCCAGAAGTAGGGTCCGTCACACACCTGGAGCCATTCTGTCTGCCTTGGAGACTGAACAAATTAACAAACGTGGAAAAAATAAACTGCTGGCTCCCCTAAGCCAGGAACCCAGGGTAGACACAGCTCCTTAGCCTAGGCACAGGCATAAGGGATTCCACAGACTTTGAATACCTTTCCCCATGCATAGACTTATGTGGGCCCATCTCAACAGCGTAGGCCCTCATTACCCCAGTACAACAGGGTACGTACTGGAAGTCTAACTTCAACCACTATAGCTGTGAAGTGGCAGGTTCTTGACATTTGACACTGCTCTGCCCATTAAGCAGGGTCTTCACCTACCCGTATCAGAGGCCTGAGGACTGGTGGCTCCACCCATGCCACCTAGCCATCTGCCAAAGGGGCCCATGAATAAGAGGTGCCCCCCAGTCCTTACAGCCAACAGCATTAGGTGCTCATAGTCCGGCTGCAAAACCCACCCACCTGTGTGCTCTAGGGAACAGGAACATGCCTTCTTCCTGGACTTGGGGGCAGCTGTCAGCCCCCTGTGTTG
>NW_004443963.1:7472247-7473674 GCF_000243295.1 Trichechus manatus latirostris | reverse complement strand
CAATCACCCATGCCTGTCTAGGACTGTGAGAGCCTACACCACACACTTGGTGGCTATCTACCGGGGCACCTGAGCTGAATCCATTCAGGAGGAGTGAGCAGACTCCTGAGCTCCCATACCTAGTAACAGATCTAGTCATCTGATGACAGGACATTAGAGCTTCAAAGGTGCCAATAATCAAACTAGCTCATACAAGCAGCCTATTTGGACACATCAGAACAAAATAAGAAGCTAGGACACAGTAAGCAAACATAAAATAAATAAATATAATAACTTATTGATGGCTTGGAGACAACAGTCAATATCAAATTACATAAAGAGTCAATCCATGATGGTTTCAGCAAGCTCCCAAAATAAAGAATATAGAAATTTTCCAGAGAAGGAAAATTTCTTGGAATTACCAGAGGCAGAATACAAAGGATTAATATACAGAACTCTTCAAGTAATTAGGAAGGAAATCAAGCAAAACGCAGAATAGAGGAAATTAAAAAAGATTAGAGAAGAGCATACTGCCAAATTTAACAGGCTTCAAGAATCCATAGAGAGACAGCAATCAGAAATCCAGAAGATTAACAATAAAATGTCAGAATTAGACAACTCAATAGAAAGTCATAGGGGCAGAATTGAGGCAATGGAAGTCAGAATTAATGAGATTGAAGATAAAGCACTTGACATCAACTTATTTGAGGAAAAATCAGATAGAAGAATTTAAAAAAATGAAGAAACCCTAAGAATTATGTGGGACTCTATCAAGAGAAATAACCTACAAGTTACTGGAGTACCAGAATGGGGGGGATAACAGAAAATACAGAGAACTGTTAAAGATTTGTTGGCAGAAAACTTCCCTGATATAATGAAAGTTGACAAGATATCTATCCAAGATGCTCATCAAACCCCAAATAAGATAGATCTCAAAAGACAGTCACCAAGACATCTTATAATCAAACTTGCCAAAAGCAAAGATGCAGAGAGAATTTTAAGAGCATCTAGGGATAAATGAAAAGTCATCTACAAAGGAGAGTCAATAAGAGTAAGCTCGGATTACTCAGCAGAAACCATGCAGGCAAGAAGACAATGGGATGACATATATAAAGCCTTGAGGGAAAAAAACTGCCAGCCAAGATTTATATTTCCCCAGCAAAACTGTCTCTCAAATATGATGGCGAAGTAGGGCATTTCCAGATAAACAGAAGTTTAGGGAATTGGCAAAAACCAAACCAAAATTACAAGAAATACTAAAGGGAGTCCTCCAGTTAGAAACTCAGTAATATCAGATAACAACCCAAGACTAGAACACAGGACAGAGCAATCAGATATCAACCCAGATAGGGAAGTCACAAAAGTAAATCAAAGCTAAAATACTGAAAATAGGGAAACAGATGTCAATATGTAAAAGATGACAACATTACAACAAAAAAGAGGGACTT
>NW_004443963.1:7460616-7471669 GCF_000243295.1 Trichechus manatus latirostris | reverse complement strand
CTTTGGGACACAGCAAAAGCAGTGCTCAGAGGTCAGTTTATGGCAATAAATGTACACATCCAAAAAGAATAAAGGGCCATAATCAAAACATTGGCCCTACAACGGGAACAAGTAGAAAGAGAGCAGCAAAAGAAGCCCTCAGGTGCCAGAAGAAAGGAAATCATAAGAATTAGAGCAGAATTAAATGAAGTAGAGAATAGAAAAACAATTGAAAGAGTTAACAAGACCGAAAGCTAGTTCTTTGAAAAGATCAACAAAATTGATAAACCATCGGTGGAAATGAGGAGTGTGGTGTCACAGTATGGGGAGAGCAGTTAGTCACATAACAATGATGTATAAATTTTTGTATGGGAAAAAAATAGAAAAAAAAAAGTTTTGACTTCTTTCTGTTTTTGCCATCCTATTCTTCCTCTTACCTCAAGATCCAATAAAAAGAAAAAAATTACTTTTGTAATCCATCTGCATCTGCACATAACCTTCCTTCCTGTTACAGTGGAAGAAGTGTCTCTTCCTCTAAGTAAGCTCAATCCCTTACCTGTGTGTTGGATCCCAGTCTCTTTTACCTCACCAGATTTAAGTAATGATGGTGGATCGTTAGGATGGACAATTCTGCAGCTGACATTCATTTGTAGAAAACTATTGACATGGAGTATGCTCACAATATATTCCCAAGTAGTTAACATTTCCAGTACCGCTCATTTGTTCGTGCAGATCCGTTTTTCCATCTGGTATCATTTTCCTTCTGCTTGAAGGACTTCCTTTAACATTTCTTGCAGTGCAGATCTACTGGTGATAATTCTTTCAACTTTTGTATATCTTCAAAAGTTTTTATTTTGCCTTTGTTCTCTTAATAGCTATTAAAAAAAAAAAAAAAAACGAAAAACCAAACCCGTTGCCATTGAATCAATTCTGACTCATAGCGACCCTATAGGACAGAGTAGAACTGCTCCATAGGGTTTCCAAGGAGTGGCTGGTGGATTCAAACTGCTTACTTTTTGGTTAGCAGCCTGGGCTCTTAATCACTGCACCACCAGGGCTCCCTTAACAGCTATATTGAGATAAAATTCACATACCATACAATTCTCCTATTTAAAGTGTATGAATTGAATGGTTTTTAGTATATTCATAGAATTGTGCAGCTGTTACCACAATCTAATTTTAAATAATTTTTATCACCTCAAAAAGAGACTCTGTACCCATTAATTAAAAAAAAAAATTGTTGCCGTTGAGTCAGTTCCAATTCTTAGTGACCCTGTAGGACAGAGTAGAACTGCCCCATAGGATTTCCAAGAAATGGCTGGTGGATTCAAACTGCCAGTCTTTAGGTTAGTAGCCCAACACTTAACCACTCTGCCACCAAGGCTCCACATACCCATTAATAGTCACTCCTTATTACCCCTCCTTCTCACTCTTTCAGCCCTAGGCCACCACTTATCTACTTTCTGTCTCTATCCCAGTAAAACCTATTGCTTTTGAGTCGATTCTGACTCATAGTGACCCTATAGGACAAAGTAGAACTTCCCCATAGGGTTTCCAAAGAGGAGCTGGTGGATTTGAATTGCCAGCTTTTTGGTTAGCAGCAAAGTTCTTAACCACTGTGCCACCAGGGCTCCTTCTGTTTCTATAGGTTTGTATATTGTGAACATTTCATATACATGGAATCATACAATATGTGCTCTTTTGTGATTGTCTTCCTTCACTCCGTGTAATGTCTTCAGGGTTCATCCATGTTGTAACATTTATTGGTGCTTTATTCCTTTTTATTGCCAAATGATGTTATATAGTGTTTATCTTTGTTTTGAAAGATATTTATGGTGGGGAAAGAATTCTAGGTTGACAGTTTTTTTTTTTTTTTTTTCTTTAGGAGTTTAAAGATGTTACTCCACTGTCTTCTTACTTGCATTGTTACTGAAGATAAATCTGCTGTCGTCCTTTTCATTGTTCCTCTGTAGGAAATAAGTTCTTTTCTCTGGCTACTTTTAAAATTTTCTCTTTATCACTGGCTTTGAGCGGTTTGATTATGATGTACCTTGATGAGGTTTTTTCATGTTTCTTATGCTTAGGTTCATTGAGCTTCTTGGATCTGTGGATTTAAAGTTTTCATCAAATTTGGAAATTTTTGGCTGTTACTTCTTTAAATATTTTTTTCTGTCCTCCATCACCCTTCTTTCCTTCAAAGACTCCAATTACATGTATATTGGGACACATGAAATTGTCCCACAGCTCACGGATGCTATTTTCATTAATTCCCTCTGTATTTCATTTTGGATAGTTTCTATTGTTGTATCTTCAAATTCACTAATTTTTCTTCTGCAATATCTAATCTACTATCAATTCTATTCAGTGTATTTTTCATGTCAGGCATTGTAGTTTTCATCTCTAGAAGTCTGATTTGGGTCTTTTTTTATACCTTCTTTGCCTCTGTTTAACTATTTGAACATATAGAATACAGTTATAATAACTATTTTAAAGTCCTTGTCTGATACTTCTAACGTCAGTGCCAGTTCTAGGTAGTTTCAATTTATTGATTTTTCTCCTCATTATGTATCAAATTTTCCTGGTTCTTTGCACACCTACTAATCTTTGTTTGGATGCCAAACATAGTGAATTATACCTTGTTGATGGCTGAATGTTTTGTATTCCTTTAAATATTCTTGAGCTTTATTCTGGGATACAGTTAAATTACTTGCTTCTTTTAAGATCTGTGGGGTGGAACCAGGTGAACGTTTAGTCCTAGCACTAATTACTCTCCAGTCCCGAGGCAAGACTCTTCTAAGAAATCTACCCAATGCCACATGAATTATGAAGTCAGAACAAGACAATGAGAGCTATCTCTAGTTTGGCACTTGGAAACAGACACTATTTTCTGCTCTGTGTGCTATAGCCTATAATCCTTTTAGGCAGTTCTTTTCCAGGCCTCACATAGTTTTCTCACATGCATGTACTGATCAATATTCTGTTGAATACTTAAGGGGGAGCCCTCTGCAGTTCTCTGGAGTTTTCTCTTTTGCAACTCTCTCTTATCCGGTACTGTATCCTGTGAACTCTAAATTCCTCAGTCTTCCTGGATTCTCAGCGCTGTCACTTCAACTCAGGAATTTTTCTGGGGTCTGCCTTGGTTCCCCTTCCCTGTGTCATGGCCTGGAAGCTATTTCAAGTCATGAGCTAGGGGAAATGTGTGATTCACATTGTTTGTTTTACAGCTCTCAGATATCACTGTCCTTCCTTGTCTGCTCAGTGTCTAGAAAACCATTGTTTCATATATTTTGTCTGGTGCTTTTGATTGTTTCAGAACAAAGGTTACTCCATTTTGTCTAGAAGTGAAAGTCTTCTATCATAGAGTTTTAAAGTTATAAAGAACCTCAGATCATTTGGGGTGTTTCTTCTTTCTTTTGGTTAAGAGTACTGAGGTTGAACAGATTTTATTTGGCCTAGCTTAGTGAGAGCAATGCACTTGGTTGGGGTACTGGTTTTTAGTCTTGGTTCTGTTATTAGTTAGTTGTGTGTTCTTAAATAATTTGATCCAAAAATAAAGGATATGCTACTCTATTTCTCCTGCTATTCCCACTTTCCTTTCGCAAGAGTAATTGAGAATAATCTTACCAAACACTATTGACTTTAATGTATCAGCAGCTAGTTCCTTCTAGTCATAGCTCATATTAGCTTAGAAATCTGCGAGTGACTCTACTGAGGCTGTTTTACTAAGGAATGAGAATTGACAGACAAAAGGATATAATAGAATCATCATTTAATGTGACCATTGTGTATAGGAACTGATAGCCCTCCACACCTCACTGAAGTGTTTAATAAAGCAGAGAAGGCACAATATTTATTGAAAATTTCCATCCAATCAGTTAGTACTTTAACAGTAATCTAAGTGCTCCAAAAGTGTACTTACATTGAAGCTTTCAGGTATCAGAAATGTTGATTAATGGGACACTTCTGTATGAATAAGGAGACCTGGTTGCATAATAGTTAAGCACTCGGCTGCTAACCAAAGGGTTGGTAGTTCAAATCCATCCAGCAGCTCCACAGGAAGAAAGACCTGGTGATCTGCTCCCAAAAAGGTTACAGCCCAGAAAACCCTATGGGGAATTTCTACTCTGTCACATGGGGTCACTATGAGTTGGAATAGACTTGATGGCACTCAACAACAACAACAACAGCTGTATGAATGGCCATAACCCTCAATATTAATTCTTCAGAGGCCCTCCATAAATGCCACAGTCACACCTCCAGTGAACTACTCCCTGAGACATCACCCTGTTTATTTTCTTCACAGCATTTCTCACAGTCTGAATTATCTTATTTAACTCTTTCCTCATCTCCTTCTTGGCTATCCTCGACCCCCACCTTGGTCATTCAGTTGTGGGCTCCATGAGAATCTGGACCATCTTCTCTGCTGGCTCTAGAGCTGTACACAGGGCTGGTCACATATGGGGCCTCACTGAAGATTTACTGAATTAATGAATAAAAGCATGACCCTCTTCCATGAATTCAGTGCAACTAGGATAAAACAGGACAGGAAGAACCAAACTTGGATTCAGAAACTTTAAGTTCAAGATCAGTTCTGACATACCTATGTGCATTCATTTAACAAATATTTTCTGAGCACTGACTCTGTTGGAGGGTCTCTGCTATGCACCAGTTCTTGGACAAGTCACTTAAACTGCCTGGGCCTTGCTTTTTCCCTCTGTCAGACGGAGACAGTGAGAGCTGCCTCACAAGATAATAATGTCAGTAAAAGCGCTCTATAAACTTCAACATTCTACATAAGTGTAAGATACTGTTGATTTCTGTTTTTATATGATATTTTTGAATTTATAATCCCTCCAGAAGGTTCCTCACGATCTCAGTCTGGGAAGATCTAAACAGCTTCCTATATTCATTATACAATTCTCTCTGCTGATGTAAGCAACTACGGTGATTTATCTTTATATTTTTTATTTTCCCCTTTTGGTGGGAGTATCCTAAACCCTTTGCATTTTCTCATGGAATGATAAGTATGTCTTCATCCTCTCTTGACACCTCTCCCTGAGATATACAATGAGTGTAGGAGGCCTATTTGGAAGTTGGCCACTGGGGAGAAGAAGAGGAGAAAGGAGAAGTTGGTGTTTGCACGTTGCTTTGGTTACAGGCATCACCTCCCTTCTGATTAGGGCCTGCCCTCCCAGAAAGCCTGGTTTTAATTTCCCCTTTGAAATGGGGACTGGATCTTGTTGCCAATTTAGATTTCACTGGTCATCTGTTTGGCAGATTCTGGGCCCCTGAGGCCATTTCTTCTTGCTCAGGCTGCTCACTGGCCTTTTTGCAGCCACATCCTCTTGGCCTAGTGGTTCTGATTTGGGATAGGATGAATGGTATATTACTGCTGCTCCCCAGATCACTCTGAAAAGAAGCACTCTGGCCATGATTGCAAGGTAGAGTGTCACCCCAGAAGATAAGAATTTGATGATACTCTAGTCCACCAAATGAAACACTCCATGTTTTGATAAATGCATTTCATGGCTAGAATGTTGCTAATATATCTTACACATATCAATGGCCAAGTGGTGTGTGGGAAAGAGTGCAGATATAGGTGTTGGAGTGTTCCCAGAGCTGGGATTCACGTTGTGGTGACAGAGCTTGGCTGGTTGTATGATCTTGGCAGGTTCATCATCTGTAAAAATGGAGTTAAATAACCAGGTTCTGGTATGAAGGTGTGGGAAGCTGCTTATGGTACAGTATACCCTTTGGAGGGAAGGTTTTGAATTGGCAGGCAGGTACCTAGAAATATGTGAACATAAAATCATCAAGCTAAAGAGGAGAGATGAATGCAGCACCCAGGTAGTAGACCAAGACATCAAAAGCTAGGAAAAAAGTTAGCATTAAATTGAACTGTTGGGACTTAGGTATAGTTATGACTTGGGTGGGGGAGAAATGAGTGGTTGGTAATGAAACAAGGTGAGAAAAAGGAATTAGGGGCACGATGTAGAGTGGAGAGGCTGGTATTATAGTATCTGAATTTATGGATGCTGGACATGAATAGAGCATTCCTTGGATGGAACACTGGGAGAATCTTTCCTAGGCATACTGAGGTATGGGATATGGATTCTTCATGCTGGGAAATAAGCTGAAACTATGGTATTGTGAAGAAGATATTAACATATTTGACAATGCCTTGTAAACTGTAAAGCAGAGTTCAAGTTTAGTGATTATTGTTGTTTTATTATGTGATAATAACTAACATGTGCATAGTTTCCCCTTGCTGGGCCCCTGGGAGTGTCCTTTCCTGCTAGATGACCTCAGTCAAGTCCACCTCCATCCATCTGCAAGGTTCTAGCAGTGTGGAACCTCCAAAGAAAAGGGGTCAGCTCTTCCAGTCTTCTCCTTTGCCCTTATGCAAAATTGGAAGAGGCTGAGGAGGAATGGCCTTCCTGAGACAGAAACTGTTTATTGAACCATTCTCCAGAACAATGGGGCTCTTCTCATTCTACATCTACATAACCAAGAGGGATCTTTGAAGATTTACTCCCAGTACAAAATGATTCCTGGAAAATGATTTGCTATCTTCTCCATTAGAGATAAAGCATTTGTCAACTAAATAGCAACCTCCATTGCTAAAATGAAAATTCTAAAGTTCTGCACTCTGATACACATGCAAAATTCAGGCAATATCAATAGTTGATAATAAGACATTCAGGACCAGAGCCATTGAGTAGCTTGTCTAAGGTCACACAGCTAGAAGCAGAACTAGGTTTAGAAGTCAGATTGTGGATTTCAGACCCATGCCATTTCTTTGGCTCTTAAATGTTGTCTTTGGCTGGGTTCTCTAGAGAAGCAAAACCAGTAAAGCATGTATATGTATGTATGTACATATATCTATATCTATCTATCTATATATCTCAAGGAAATGGCTCATGTGGTTGTAGAGGCTGGGAAGTCCAAAGTCCATGGGTCAGGCGTTGGGCTGGAGGCTTCTCCTGACACATAACTGCAGGGGCTGATGAACCCAAAATTGGCAGGTAAGGTGGCAGGCCATTGTCTCACAGGCTGTGGAGGCTGATGAATCCCAAGATCAGCAAGCAATACAGCAGGCTGCTTGTTCAAGTCCCAAAAACCAGACATCAGATGATGACAAGCCAGATGCTGGATTCACAGCAAGCCAGTGAGCTTTGCCAGATATATAGTGGATGCAGGCCACACCCCTGAGGAAACTCCCCTTACAACTGATCGGTTGATCACATTAGATCACATCATAGAGGATGATCACATAATTACATAACTGCCAAAACATCAATACATAATTGTCAAACCACTGAGAATCATGGCCCAGCCAAATTGACACACAACCTTAACCATTACAGTCTACCCCTTGTCAACTTGGTACCTGTACATATCTCCTTAAAGGATACAAAAACAAACAAACAAACAAACCCACTGCTGTCGAGTTGATTCTGACACGTAGTGACCCTACAGGACAGGGTAGAATTGCCCCACAGGGTTTCCAAGGCTGTAAATCTTTACAGAAGCAGACTACCACATATTTTTCCCATGGAGCAGCAGGTGGATTTGAACCACTGGCCTTTTGGTTAGCAGCTGAATGCTTTAACCACTGTGCCACCAGTTCTCCACTAAACCATATACAATCTCTAAATAAAGACAATTACAAAGTCATACTTGAAACTAACATGATACAACTAACATGCATGCAACTGAAAATGCACTAGCCTTGTTGACATCTTATATTTTATAAGTGAAAAAAACAAAAAATATTTGATGCACGCATACAAGGAAGAAATACTCATAGCAATTACAGTCCTCATTTCTGCAACTGGTAATATGGTCATAACTGGTATTTTAAACTACCTTCTTCCACCACCCATTCTGTATTCCCTTTACCTTCAGCAAGCAACTCAGCTGGTCATATTTCTTTGCCTAGCGGGGTGACCCAAACCTTCATTCCTGAAGGGTCTGGGCCATTAGTAGTCATGTCGGAATTGGGTTGCTGTAGTTTTCCATTCACTTTAATCACAGGGTGTGGTACTACTAAGAGATGCCCTAAGGGATCTCCTGTATTCCAGACATAATCTTCTTTACCTCCATTATGCAACAACAATCTGATTTCCCCTTAGTAGTCAATCTCACCAGCCAATATGTTAACTCCCTTCTTTGCCTATTGATCCAGAGGCATGAGGAGATCAAAGTGGCTGAGTAGCATTCTTAACTTCCAGTTCAATGAAATCAGCAAAGTGTCTCCAGGTGGGAGCATTCCTCCCTTTGGAACTAAGACCTCTAGACCCACAGAGCATAGGGTTGAGGGGGCAGGAAGCAAAAATTTTGCAAGTGGGTCACTAGGGGTAATAACGAGTGGTGCCACTCCCATTTCCACCTCTTGATTCCTGGACAGTGAATCTTGACTATATGAGAAACAGCACCATATATTGGACACAAGTTTAGAGCATATACAGCCTCCTGGAGAACATTGCCCCAGCCCTGCAAAGTATTGCCACCTAGCTGGAGTCATAATTGTGTCTTTAGGAGGCCATTCCATCATTCTATCAAGCCAGATGCTTAAGTATGATGGGGAACATGGTAAAATCAGTAAATTCTATGGGCATGGGCGCATTGCTGCACTTCATTTGCTGTGAAGTGAGTCCCTTGATCCAAGCCAATGCTGTGTGGGATACCATGACCATGCATAAGGCATTCTGCAAGTCCACAGAGGGTAGTTTTGGCAAAAGCATTGTGTACAGGGAAGGGAAAACTGTATCCAGAGTAAGTGTCTATTCCAGTAAGAACAAAAGACTGCTCTTTCCATGCTGGATGTGGTCCAATGTAATCAACTAGCCACTAGGTTGCTGACTGATTGCCTGGAGGAATGGTGCCATATCGGGACTCAGTGCTGGTCTCTGCTGCTGGCAGACTGGACACTCAGCAGTGTCCGGGCCAAGTCGACCTTGGTAAGTGGAAGTCCATGTTGCCGAGCCCATGCATAACCTCCATCTCTGCCACTATGGTCACTTTGTTCATGAGCCCATTGGGCAATGATGGGAGTCGCTGGGGAAAGAGGATGACTGGTTTCCACAGAAAGCATCATCCTAGCCACTTGATTGTTAAAATCATCCTCTGCCGAGTTCACCCTTTGATGAGCATTCACATGACACACAAATGTCTTCACTTCTTTGCCCCATTCGGAGAAGTCAATCCACATACCTCTTCTCCATACCTCCTTGTCACCAATTTTCCAGTCATCTTCCTTCCAAGTCCCTCACCATCCAGCCAGACCATTGGCCACAGCCCATGAATCGGTATACAATCACACACCTGGCCATTTCTCCTTCCAAGCAAGGTGAAGAACGAGGTGTACTTTTTGAAGTTCTGCCCATTAAGAGGATTTCCCTTCACCACTGTCCTTCAGGGAGGTCCCGGAAATGGGCTGTAGTGTTGCCTTTGTCCGCTTTTGACTGGTGCCTGCATATTGCGCAGAACCATATGTAAACCAGGCATGAGTTTTCTTCTCCTCAGTGAATCGATCATAAGGAACTCCCTATGGAGACCTGGTGGCTTATTGTGGTTAACAGCTTGGCTGCTAACCAAAAGGTTGGCAGTTAAAATCCACGAGCCACTCCTTGGTAACCATAGGGGGCAGTTCTACTCTGTCCTATAGGGTTGCTATGAGTTGGAACCGACTCAATGGCACACAACAACAACAATAATGAGGCTGTAAGTGCAGACTAGGTGAGGGCAGGTAATGTGTCAGAAATGGAGACCATAGGCATTTGGGCCACTTCCTCATGCAAATTACTTGTACCTTCAGGTCCTGCTAGGGCCCAATCTCATATATACTACTTCCATTTAATGATGGAGTGCTGCTGTGCACATCTGACTTTATGGCTCTGTGGGCCAAACAGCACTCAGTTCATGGTGGGCAGCTCAGGCCACATGATGATTTAGTGGTCCATGGTTAAGTGTTCAGTCTCTACTAAGGCCCAGTAACAAGACAAAAGCTGTTTTTCAAAAGGAGAGTAGCATCAGCAGAGGATGGCAGGGCTTTGCTCCAAAATCTTAAAGGTCTGTGCTGTGATTCACCGATAGGAGCCTGCCAAAAACTCCAAATAGCATCTCTTTTGACACTGACATTTCAAGCACCATTGGATCAGTTGTATCATATGGCCCAAGTGGCAGAGCAGCTTGCAAGGTGCCTAAACATTATGCAGAGCTTTCTCTTGTTCTGGGCCACACTGAAAACTAGCAGCTTTTAAAGTCACTTGATAAATAGTATGGAGTAGCACACTCAAATGAGGGATACGTTGCTTCCAAAATCCAGAGGGACTCACCAGGCATTATGCTTCCTTTTTAGTTGTAGGAGGGGCCAGATGTAACAACTTATCCTTCACTTTATAAGGAATATCTTGACATACTCCCCACCACTGGACTTCTAGAAATTTCACTGAGGTGGAAGGCACCTGAATTTTTGTGGGATTAATTTTCTACCCTCTAGCACACAAATGTTTTACCAGGGTGAGTGTTAAGATTGTGTGTCAACTTGGCTGGGCCATGATTCTCAGTGTTTAAATGTGATCACTCCCATGATTGAATATACTATGAGTAGCCAATCAGATGAAAGGGAGTCTCCTTGGGGGTGTGGTCCACATCTGAATATAAGCAGATGTTCTGGCCTTTTGCTCTCTCTGGATGCTGCGGCTGCCTCCTGTCATCTCATCTTCTGTTCTTGGGACTTGAGCTGTCAGCTTATCTACTGAACTTGGGATTCATTGATCTTCACAGCCTGTGAGCAGAGCCCTGGTCTCTGACCTGACAATCTTGTGTTCGCCAGCCCCTGCAGCTACGTAAATCAGGAGAAACCTTGTGGTCTTGCCTGCCGATCTCAGAATTCATCAACCTTCACAGCCTGTGGGCGGGAGCCCTGCTCTCTGACCTTCTGATCTTGGGCTCTCCAGCTTCTGTGGCTGTGTGACTTGGGAGAGGCCTCTACCCTGATCCACGGACTTGGGATGTGCTAGCCTCTACAGTCAGGTAAGCTGTTTCCTTGATATAAATCACTCTCTCT
>NW_004443963.1:7458411-7460163 GCF_000243295.1 Trichechus manatus latirostris | reverse complement strand
AATCACTCCTGCCAGCAGAACCAGTCCCATCTGAAGAGATTACTTCATGTTTGTCTGCTAAACCATCCTGCCCAGAAAAACCATTAGCCCCTCCACTGCTGTCTAATGAGATTAGCCGTAGCCCAGCTGCCTCTAAAGAGCACTTTACAAGATGCTTTACAAGATAATGTGGAATGTTCTCAAAACAATTCTACACTACCAGTTCTGGCTTCTAGACCTATAACTAGGGTTAAGTCCCAGCGAGCCCCAAAAGGTGAAGTACAAAGTGTGACCCAGGAGGAGGTACGCTACACTCCAAAAGAACTACTTGACTTTTCTAATATGCACAAACAGAAACCTGGGGAATATGTGTGGGAATGGCCTATTAAGGGTGTGGGATAATGGTGCAAGGAACATAAAGATGGATCAGTCTGAGTTTATTGATATGGGTCCACTGAGCATAGATTGTTTCTTCAATGTTTCAGCTACAGAAGTTAGGAAAGGATCTAATAGTTTATTTGGTTGGGTTGCTGAAGCATGGATTACGAGCTGGCCAACATTAAATCAAGTTGAAGTACCAAACCTGCCTTGGTATACTGTAGAAGACGGTATCCAAAGGCTTAGGAAAATTGGCATGCTAGAGTGGATTTATCTAGTTAGACCCACAGACCCACACATGGAGTGCCCAGAGGGCACACCTTTTACCACAACTGTGAGGAACAAATTTGAGAAAGGAGCTCCAGTATCCTTGAAGACTGCTGTGATTGCTATTTTATGTAAGTCAGATTTGACAGTGGGAACTGCCCTAACTGAATTAAGACACCTAACTACATGGGGCTGATTGTACCCCGTGGTAGTAGGGGCCAAGTGGCTGTACTCAATCGACAAAGACAAGGTGGGCATGGTTACGGTAATGGACAAAGGAGTCAAAGCAGTAATCAGAATAGTCTGACTTGTACGGACTTATGGCATTGGCTGCTTAGTCTTGGTGTCCCTAGAAGCGAAATAGATAGGAAATCTACTAAATATTTACTTGATCTATACAAACGGATGAATTCTAGGTCAGGTGAACAGCAGTCTAACTGGAATAGCCAGAATAGAGAGTCATAGTCCCTCAATCAATTCCCAGATTTGAGCAAGTTTAAAGACCCACAATCCCTTGAATGAAGGGGAGATCAGGTCCCCTTGAGGAAGGACTCCAATACACTGCCAAAAATTTTTACTGTTAATCTTTCTCCCAGCCTTCCCCAAAGGGATATATGACCTTTTAGGAGAGTGACTGTTCATTGGGGAAAAGGAAATAATCAGACTTTTTGGGGATTAGTGGATACTGGCTCTGAGCTGACACTAATTCCAGGAGACCCAAAATGTCACTGTGGCCCACCACTCAGAGTGGGGGCATATGGAGGTCAAGTTATTAATGGAGTCTTGGCTCATGTCCATCTCACAGTAGGTCCAGTGGGTCCCCAAACCCATCCTGTAATGATTTCCCCAGTTCTAGAATGCATAATTGGAATAGATATCCTCAGCAACTGACACAACCCCCACATTGGATCCCTGACAAATACAGTAAGGGCTATTATGGAAGGAAAAGCCAAGTGGAAGCCATTAGAACTGCCCCTACCTAGGAAAATAGTAAACCAAAAGCAATACTGCATTACTGAAGGGATTGCAGCGATTACTGCCACCATCAAGAACTTGAAGGATGCAGGGATGGTGATTTCCACCACATTCCCATTCAACTCACCTATTTGGTCTGTGGAAAAACAGATG
>NW_004443963.1:7434383-7457765 GCF_000243295.1 Trichechus manatus latirostris | reverse complement strand
GCAGACCCTTAGGATTTTGGAGCAAAACTCTGCCATCCTCCCCAGATAACTACTCTCCTTTTGAGAAACAACTTCTGGCTTGTTACTGGGCCTTAGTAGAGACTGAACGCTTAACCATGGGACACCAAGTCACCATGAGGCCTGAGCTGCCCATCATGAACTGGGTGTTGTCTGACCCACAGAGCCATAAAGTTGGACGTGCACAAAAGCATTCCATCATTAAATGGAAGTGGTATATTTGAGATCGGACCCGAGCAGGACCTGAAGGTATGAGTAAGTTGCATGAGGAAGTGGACCAAATATCCATGGTCTCCACTCCTGTAACGTTACCTTCCACCTCCCAGTCTAAACCTATGGCCTCATGGGGAGTTCCTTATGATCAGTTGACTGAGGAAGTGAAAACTCGTGCCTGGTTTACAGATGGTTTTGTGCGATATGCAGGCGCCACTCAAAAGTGGACTGCAGCAGCACTACAGTCGCTTTCTGGGACCTCCCTGAAGGACAGTGGTGAAGGGGAATCCTCTCAATGGGCAGAACTTCGAGCAGTGCACTCATTGTTCACTTTGCATCGAAGGAGAAACAGCCAGATATGTGATTATATACTGATTCATGGGCTGTGGCCAATAGTTTGGCTGGATGGTCAGGAACTTGGAAGGAACATGATTGGGAAATTGGAGACAAGGATTTATCCGGAAAGGTATGTGGATAGACCTCTCTCAATGCGCCAAAGAAGTGAAGGTATTTGTGTGTCATGTGAATGCTCATCAAAGGGTGACCTCAGCAGAGGATGATTTTAACAATCAAGTGGATAGGATGACGCATTCTGTGGAAACCAGTCATCCTCTTTCCCGAGGTACCCCCATCAATGGGCTCATGAACAAAGTGGCCACGGTGGCAGGGATGGAGGTTATGCATGGGTCCAACAGCATGGACTTCCACTCACCAAGGCTGACTTGGCTTCAGCCACTGCTGAATGCCTGACCTGCCAGCAGCAGAGACCAACGCTGAGTCTCCAATATGGCACCATCTCCCAAGGTGATCAGCCAGCAACCTGGTGGCAAGGTGATTACATTGGACGACATCCATCATGGAAAGGGTGGTGTTTTGTCCTTACTGCAATAGACACTTACCCTGGATATGGATTTGCCTTCCCTGCACACAGTGCTTATGCCAAAACTACCATCCGTGGACTTACAGAATGTCTTATCCACCATCATGGTATCCCACACAGCATTGCCTCAGATCAAGGGACTCACTTCACAGCAAATGAGGTGCGGCAGTGGGCCCATGCTCATGGAATTCACTGGTCTTACCATGTTCCCCATCATCCTGAAGCAGCTGGCTTGATAGAACAATGGAATGGCCTTCTAAAGACACAATTATGGCACCAGCTAGGTGACAATACGTTTCAGGGTTGGGGCAATGTTCTCCAAGAGGCCGTATATGCTTTAAACCAGCGTCCAATATATGGTGCTGTTTCTCCCATAGCCAGGATTCACAGGTCCAGGAATCAAGGGGTGGAAGTGGGAGTGGCACCACTCACTATTACCCCTAGTGACCCACTTGCAAGATTTTTGCTTCCTGTCCCCTCGACCTTATGTTCTGCAGGCCTAGAGGTCTTAGTTCCAAAGGAAGGAATGCTCCCACCTGGAGACACATCACTGATTCCATTGAACTGGAAGTTAAGAACGCCACCTGGCCACTTTGGGCTCCTTGTGCCTCTGGATCAACAGGCAAAGAAATGAGTTACCATACTGGCTGGTGTAATTGATCCTGATTACCAAGAGGAAATCAAATTGATATTATATAATGGAGGCAAAGAAGAGTATGTCTGGAATGCAGGAGATTCCTTAGGGAGTCTCTTAGTACTACCATGCCCTGTGATTAAAGTCAATGGAAAACTACAGCAACATAATTCCGACATGACTACGAATGACCCAGGCCCTTCAGGAATGAAGGTTTGGGTTACCCCAACAGGCAAAGAACCACGACCAGCCTAGGTGCTTGCTGAGGGCAAAGGGAATACAGAATGGGTGGCGGAAAATGGTAGTTCTAAATACCAGTTATGGCCATGTGACCGGTTGCAGAAACGGGGACTGTAATTGTTATGAGTATTTCTCCTTTGTATGTGTGCATCAAATGTTTTTGTTTCCTTCACTTATAAAATATAAGCTGTAAACAGGGCTAGAGCATTTTCCATTGTACGTGTGTTAGTTGTATCATGTTAGGCGCAAGTATGACTTTCTAATTGTCTTTATTCAGAGATTATGTATGGTTTAAGGAGATGTGTACGTGTGCCTAGTTGACACTGGGTGGACAGTGATGGTTAAGACTGTATGTCAACTTTTCTGGGCCATGATTCTCAGTGTTTTAATGTGATCACTCCCATGATCGAATATGCTGTGAGTAGCCAATCAGATGAAAGGGAGTCTCATTGGGGCTGCGGCCCACATCTGAATATAAGCAGACATGCTGGCTTTTTGCTCTGTCTGGATCCTGTGGCTGCCTCCTGTCATCTCATCTCCTATTCTTGGGACTTGATCTGTCAGCTTATCTGCCGAACTTGGGATTCGTCGATCTTCACAGCCTGTGAGCAGAGCCCTGGTCTCTGACCTGCTGATCCTGGGTTCACCAGCCTCTGCAGCTATGTAAATCAGGAAAAACTTTGTGGTCTTGCCTGCCGTTCTCGGAATTCGTCAACCTTCATAGCCTGTGAGTGGGAGCCCTGCTCTCTGACCTGCCAATTTTGGGCTGTCCGGCTTCTGTGGCTGCGTGACTTTGGAGAAGCCTCTACCCTGACCCGTGGACTTGGGACATTTTAGCCTCTACAATCAGGTGAACTGTTTCCTTGATATCTCTCTCTCTCTCTATATATATATATTTATATGCATTACTGGTTTTGCTTCTCTAGAAAACCCAGCCTGAGACAACCAGTAAGTCCAGAGTCATTAACACTTCTTCATTACTAGGTCCAGTTAGCATAATGTCATCAAAGTAATGGATCAGTGTGACATCTTGTGCAAGGGAAAGGTGATCAAGTTCTCTGTGGACTAAATTATGACATAGGGCAGGAGAGTTGACATGCTTCTGAGTTAAGACAGTAAAGTTGTATTGCTGGCTTTGCCAGCTGAAAGCAAACTGCTACTGGTGGTCCTTCAAAACAATTATGGAGAAAAAAGCATTAGCCAGATCAATAGCATACTAGGTACCAGGAGATATATTAATTTGTTCAAGCAATGAAACTGCATTTGGAACAGCAGTTGCAATTGAAGTCACCACCTGGTTAAGTTTTCAATATTCCAGTGTTATACTTCAAGATCTATGCGTTTTTTGCACAAGCCAAAAACATCACTATCACCACCCCCACACCATTCAGGTCCTTGATGGTGGCAGTAATCTCTGCAATCCCTCCATGAATGTGGTATTGCTTTTAGTTTACTATTTTCCTAGGTGGGGGCAGTTCTCATGGCTTCCACTTGGCTTTTTTCTTACCATAATAGTCCTTGGATCCCTCCACTTGCCAGGGATGCAACGTGGAGTCCTATCAGTTGCTCACTATATCTATTCCAATTATGCATTCTGGAACTGGGGAAATAACTACAGGATGGGTTTGGGAACCCACTGGACCCACTGAGAGCTGAACCTGAGCTAAAATTCCATTAATAACCTGACCTCCATACACCCCTACTCTGACTGGTGGGCCACAGTGAAGTTTTGGGTCTCCTGGAATTAGTGTCGGTTCAGAGCTGGTATCCCATAATCCCCCAAAAGTCTGATTATTTCCTTTTCCCCAATGAATGGCCACACCCATAAAAGCCATGCATCCTGTTGGGGAAGTCTGGGAGAAAGAATAATGGTATAAAATTTTGTCAGTGTAACGAGGTCATTCTTCAAGGGGATCCGACCTTCCCTTCTTTCAGGGGGTTGTAGGTCTGTAAACTGGCTCAGTCTGGGACTTGACTGAGAGGCCTTGACTGTATTCTGGTGATTCGAGTTAGATTGCCATTCACTTGATCTAGAATTTTTTCACTGGTACTGATCAAGTAAATACATAGTAGATTTCCTATCTATTTCACTTCAAGGACACTATGACTAAGTAGCCAATGCCATATCTATACGAGTCAGACTATTCTGATTACTGCTTTGACTCTGCTGTCTATTTCAGTAACCATACTCATCTTGTCTTTGTTGATTGAGTGCCATCACTTGGCCCCTACCACCATGGGGTCCAATCAGCTCCATTGTAGTAAGGTGTCTTAATTCAGTTAGAGCAGTTCCCACTGTCAAATCTGACTTACATAAAATAGCAATCACAGCAGTCTTCAAGGATGCTGGGGCTCCCTTCACATATTTTTTCTTCACCGTTATGGTAAAAGATGTGTCCTCTAGGCACTCCATGTATGAGTCTTTGGGTCTAACCTGATAAATCCACTGTAATATTTTATGTTTTCTAAGCCTTTGAATACCTTGTTCTACAGTACTTTAAGGCAGGTCTGGTACTTCAGCTTGATTTAGTGTAGGCAACCATGTAATTCATGCTTCAGCGAACCAACCAATCCTTTCCTAGCTTCTCAAGCTGAAACACTGAATGAAGAATCTGTGCTTAGTGGGCTCATATCAATAAACTCAGAGTGATCTATCTTTATTTCCTTGAACCATTGTCTCACACCATTAATAGCCATTCCCACATATACTCCCCAGGTTTCTGTTTGTACGTATTAGAAAAGTCAAGCAGTTCCTTTGGAGTATAACGTACCTCTTCCTGAGTCATACTTTGTACTTCACACTAGGACTTAAGTCTAGTTATATGTCTAGAAGCAAAAATAGGTGGTGGGGGTGGGTCCTGGGAACAGTCATCAATGTCTTGTAAAGCATCTACCCCAGTTGATGCCCCAGGTTATGACTCAGATGCCATTGCAGGTGATATCTCAGACAAAGTCTTTTCAGACACAGCTAGGCTAATCTTATCAGATGGGGTGAAGAGGATAATGGTTTCACTGTGGAGTGTGGCTTAGCAGACAAAGATGGAGCAATCTCTTCAGATGGGAGTAAGACAGCTTGTTCTGTTGACAGGAGTGATTCAATGGAATTTAGGGGTTCAATGTCCCCAGCTTTCTGATTATCTGCTCATATGTTTCCATCCAAAGTTTCAGGATCCAATTTCTTCCCAATCAATGCCCTCACTTTAACTTCAGGCATCATTCGAGGTTGGGAATTCAGTTGGCATTGTAATTTATGCATTGTTACAATGAGACTCTGTTCGATGTTTGGCAATATCAGCTCTGTTCCTACAATAGATATGGCTTTCTTTCAGGGCACAAGCGGCAATTTTGATATCTTTTATGTGGCACTTGAGCCGTGACTCTGAAACCCTGAGCTCATCTCTTTCTTTCACCACACCACTTTGTCTAGCAAAAGACCAACCAACCAGCTTCCTTATACTTCTCATTCTGTCAAAAGTTTAGAAAAGTATCAAATATGCTATCACTCAGAGTCTCACTTCTCACCAATACTTGCTCTATTGGTGGTGATATTTTGCATATCTCTATTGCCACTTCATTCCATGGATTAGAAGTGTCCTCTTTACTACTGGAAGCAGAGTCATTATAATCTTTAAGACTAGCCAGACTTGAGAATCAATTTAGAAAATGCATCCTTACAATTTTGTTTCTCTAGAACCACTCTTGGTACCAAACGCCTTAGGCTGGGTTCTCTAAAGAGCAAAACCAGTGAAGCGTATATCTATATCTATGTCTATGTCTATATCTACACATATGTGTGTGTGTATATGTGAATATATGTATATATACGTGAGAGAGAGAGAGGGATTTATCTCAAGGAAATGGCTCACGCAGTTGTAGAGGCTGGCATGCCCCAAGTTCATGGGTCAGGTGTCAGGCTGGAGGCTTCTCCTGACTCATGTAGCTACAGGGGCTAACGAATCCAAGATCAGCAGGTAAGACAGCAGGTTGCTGGCTCACAGGATGTTGAGGCCAATGAATCCCAAGATGGGCAGGCAATAAGGCAGGCTGCTGGCTCAAGTCCCAAGAACCGACGTCAGATGATGATGAGCCAGATGCAAGATCCAGAGCAAGCAAGAGAATTCTGCCAGAACATCCATATATATCTTGGATACAGGCCACACTCCTGAGGAAACTCCTCTTTCAACTTATTGGCTGATCATATGAGATCACATCATGAAGGATGACCACATTATTGTATAACTACCAAATTATACATTACATAACTGCCAAACCACTGAGAATCTTGCCCAGCCAAGCTGACAACAGCCTTAACCATCACAAGTGTCATACTACCTTTGAATTGTCATCTCAATGGGTCCCCAAATCCTCATTCTATCTCCGGAAAAAAGACTATATTTTTTGTGAACCAGGATATTCAGTATTAAATAAACATTTTAAGTCTGGGGTATATTGCGAGTAGTGTTTAACATTCTTGAACTTGAGATCTGGCTACCTTGGCCTGCTCCCTTTGATGGTAAGTTAAACATGAAGAATGTAATAATAGAGTCTGCATATCTTAATAGAGACTAAAACCTGGGTATTTTGCATGTGTATAGGCAGTTCTTTTAAAATAACTAAAAACTGGAGTTTATTCTTCATTCTTAAAATCAGAAATTGATTTAAGTTCAGAAGTTATTCTCCAGAGGTCTTCTTAAACAACGTACTTTTCAGATTACTGTAACGTTGACACAAAACCAATTCACGCAGGCAATGTCTAAGCCACCATTTTCTCTCCTCGGATCCTTGCTTCTCCCCATCTTTTACTGGTCCATTCTGCATCCAGCAGCCAGAGGGAGACTTTCAAAATGAAAGTCATATCAGTTCACATCTTCCCCTGCTTTATTTTCTTCCTAGATCTTTTCTTTGCTTGACAAATATCGAGCCCTTCCAGTATGCCAAGGAGCCTGGTGGTACAAGTTGTTAAGCCCTCTATTGCTAAATGAAAGGTCAGCAGTGCAAACCCACCAGTTACTCCATGGGAGAAAGATGTAATAGTCTGCTTCCATAAAGATTTATAGCCTTGGAAACACTATGGGGCAGTTCTACTCTGTCTTATAGGGTCGCTATGAGTTGGAATTCACTCGACGGCAGTGGGTTTGATTTTTAGACCAGTGTGCCAGGCACTGTTTTATATGCAGGGGATACATCAGTGAATAAAACAAAGCTTCAGTCCTTGTGGAGTTACCAGTGGAGATAGAGATTAATACAGTACACATAATAAACAAGGGATAAAGAGGAAAAGACTAGGAAGAAAAATAAAGCAAAGACGGGGGATGGGAGCGCAGGGGTTGGTGGTAAGGATGAGAACAGCCATTCCGATTTTAAAATAAGTGGACAGGTTAGACCACATTGAGGATGTGTCATTTAGACTCAAAACCCATCTCACTCAGAAGAAAAAGCCATCATCTCCTATTACTGTCTTCTTAGGTCAGCGGTTGGCAACATTTAGTGGGTATTAGAATCACCTGGAGGGCTTGTTAAATCACAGATTGCTAATAGTGATGAAATCCAAATAAAGTTTGAAGTTTAGTTAATAGTGTTGTAACAATGTTAATGTCTTAGTTTTGAAAAATATATCATGATTATTTAAGATGTTAAGATTTGGGGAAGCTGGGTGAAGGGCAGAAGGGAAATCTCTGTACTATCTATACAACTTTTCTGTAAACCTTAACTTGTTTCAAAATAAGAAGTCAACACACACACAAACCCACGCAGGCATATTGCTGAGCCCTACACCATAGTTTCTGACTCAGTAGGTCTGGATTGGGGCCTGAGAATTTGCACTACTAACAAGTTCACAGATGATGCTGATGCTGTTGGTCCATGCTTGGAGAACCTCTGCCCTAGATTACTCAGCTCCAGCCACAATGGCGTACTGGTTCTCCTTGCAGAACAGCCCGGCAGGCTTCTGCCCCAGGGCATCTGCATTTGCTGTTCTCTCTGCCTGAAATGTAATTCCCTTAGGAACAATATTTGCAAGGTTCACTCCCTAACCTCCTCCAGGTCTCTGCTCAATAGAATGCCCATTTGCCCTGTTTAATACAGTGGCCCCACTACTCTTCTGTCATGGATTGAATTGTGTTCCCCCAAAAGGTATATCAATTTGGCTAGGCCATGATTCCCAGTATTGTGTGATTGCCCACCATTTTGTCATCTGTGATTTTCCTATGTGTTATAAATCTTACCTCTATGATGTTAATGAGGTGGGATAGGCGGCAGTTATGTTAATGAGGCAGGATTCAAGCTACAAGATTGGATTGTGTCTTGAGCCAATCTCTTCTGAGATATAAAAAAGAGAAGCAAGCAGAGAGACAGGGGCACCTTATACCACCAAGAAAGCAGTGCTGGGAGCAGAGTGTGTCCTTTGGACCTGGGGTTCCTAAGCAGAGAAACTCCTAGTCCAGGGGAAGATTGATGAGAAGGACCTTCCTCCAGAGCTGACAGAGAAACCCTTCCCCTGGAGCTGACATCCTGAACTTGGACTTCTAGCCTACTAGACTGTGAGAGAATAAATTTCTCTTTGTTAAAACCATCAACTTGTGGTATTTCTGTTACAGCAGCACTAGAAGACCAAGACAGAATTTGGTACTGAGAAAGTGGGGTGCTGCTCTAACAGATACCTAAAATGTGGAAGCAGTTTTGAAACTGTGAATGGATAGAAGACTCAGAAGGAAGTGAGGAAAACTGTTAACAATGGAGAAGGCGCAGATGGTGAGAAACAGCAGCAGAGGACCTGCCACAGCAGAGGACCAGCAGTAGCAGAACCAGGAGACCAACACGACATGGTGATGGAGCCAACCTATGGAGTGAGAGCTGAGTGCCTGTGTGCAGGAGACTTCCTAGTGGAGTGGGGTGCCTCTGGGCACTTATTGGTGGAGCTAGGCTTGTAGACCTATGGAGCAAGAGAGCTGAGTGCCTTCTGGACGAAGTTTACTGGGAGAGTGAAGTGCTTCCAGGCACTTATCGGTAGAGCTACAGAGCTTTGGAACACTTGCCCCAGCAGGGCAGATGCAGGCTGTAAGACCTGAGGGCCGAGAGGCCAAGAAACCAGGAAGCAGAAGCTGAAAAGACAAGGGATACAGGAAGCAGAGCTGCCTCAGTCTCAAAGGGTATGGCCACCACTTCTGGGGTTTCAAAGGGTGAATCCATGGCCTCACCTCTGGTGTTTCTAAGGGTGGAGTCGCCACTCAGATGGACTAGGAGAATGGTGGGCCTAAAGCAGAGGGAGCAGAGTTGCCATTCCAGTGGGCCTGGAAGGTGGAGCTGAAGCCCAGGGCCAAGGGGCCTCCACTTAGAATCCGGAGATTGTGGTTTATACCTAGAGTCTGTGGGGCAGGGCCATCGTGTAAATTGTCTCAGAGAACAAATGATTATTTTCAAAGCCTTTAGGACTAATGTAATGTATTCTACTGATTTGCTTGGTGCCTGTTATCTCTTCTTTCCCTCCAGTTTCTCCCATTTGTAATGGAAATGTCTAGCTTATGCCTGTTCTGCCGTTGTACCTTTGGAAGCATATATGTTGTATTCTAGATTTCACAGATGAAGAGGAATTTTTGGATTTTGAACTTGGAGTTAAGACTTTTACTATGGTATGATGGGGCAAATATGTTTCACATGTGGCAAGGACATGAATTTCTGGGGGCCAAAGGGTGGAATGTCATGGATTGAATTATGTCTCCCAAAAATATGTGTATCAATTTGGCTAGGCCATGATTCCAGTATTATGTGATTGTCCATCATTTTGTCACCTGCTGTGATTTTCCTATGTGTTATAAATCCTACCTCTATGATGTTAATGAGGTGGGATAGGCAGCAGTTATGTTAATGAGGCAGGATTCAAGCTACAAGATTGGATTGTGTCTTGAGCCAATCTCTTCTGCGATATAAAAGAGAGAAGCAAGCAGAGAGACAAGGGGATTACATACTGCCAAGAAAGCAGCACCAGGAGCAGAGCACATCTTTTGGACCTGGGGTTCCTGTGTGGAGAAGCTTCTAGTCCAGGGAGAAGACTGATGAGAAGGACCTTCCTCCAGATCTGACAGAGAGAGAAAGACTTCCCCTGGAGATGACACCCTGAATTTGGACTTCTAGCCTACTCGACTGTGAGAGAATAAATTTCTCTTTGTTAAAGCCATCCACTTGCGGTATTTCTCTTACAGTAGCACTAGATGACTAAGATATCCCCTCAGTATCCCCTATCCATCTTTTCTGTTTTATTTTTTTTCTCCATAGCACTTATCATCATGTGATGTATTATGTATTTTACTATTTGTATATATTTCTGTTGCCCACCACCACCCACTCCAGAAATGTAAGCACCATGAGGGCTGCTTCTCTGTGTCATTCTTTGCCATATCCTCAGCACTTAGAACAGTGTTTAATCATAATATGTGCTCAAAAAAATATAAATTGACTGAATGAAGGAAAGAAAAAATAGTTTCCCATGAGGAGCGGTGTAGCAATGTGGATAAGAGATTGAATTCAAGAGTCAGAAAGACTTAGGCTCAAATATCTACTCAGTTATATCTCCTTGTTTAACCTTCAGCAAATTGGGTATCCTGGTTATATTACCTCATAGGAAATATGATTATTAAATACAATAATGGAAATAAAACAGCACAGGCTGGGCACAGAGCAAGTTCTTGACAAATATCAGCCAATATTTTTGCTCTACAAATTTGGCTATTGTGATCATTCAAGCAGGGCCTTTGTTACAATTCAACTTTGTGTAGGACAAAATTTTTTTAGGGTTGGTGAAAAGTGAATAATGCTATGGGGAATATTTAAGCTACTAAGAGAATAAATAATTTTCAAATACTCCCAAGCGCTTTCAAAGTATCTGGCTGGTGTTCAAATTATTTCTACACCAAATGAAGGTCATTCTATCTAACCAAGAAAGTAAAACCTCTAAGGATTACTCCAACTTATTGTTGGAAATACTTTAAATGAACTTTGTTAACCTAGCTTATGTTAAAAAATTATAAAATATATTTCTTTAAATTAATGAGCAAATTTTGTTCCATGATTTAGGTATTTAATTGGAGCTGTCTTTAATAGTCCTAATTAACAGAGCTTTTGTGTAGCTCCAACCCATGTGACCCCAACTCCTTGTTTAAGAACTAATACATTCTTCCACATGATTTTCCAGATGTAGAACATGATTCATTTTTATCTAGGGGCAGAAGTACCAAGTTGGAACCTTCTTTACCTCACCACCTCCCCCATTCTTCTCCCAAAGCTCACATCCTGGCCACCAACTATTTAATAAAAGCTTCATCCATGAGTAGCATCTTGGTCGACAACCTCAGAACTGGAGGAGATGAATACTAAAGTGGCTACTATTGGCCTCATGACTGTGAAGGGAAGACTCAGAGACAAAGCATTTAGAAAACAAAAGAAACTAACTTGCAAAAAGTGCAAGGGAGTCAGACTTCAAAAGGACCAGCTTGCCAAATAAAAAATACAAAATGTATTTAAAAAAAAAAAAACCACAAATCACTAAGGTTACCAAATTTTCACTAGTCTGTCCATGGTGGGAAAACAGCAGAGTTCTTACATGAGCTTCATATGCAGAAAGGCCAGGACACATTTTCAGTTATCAGCATTGCAAAAATCAGGAGCATAGATGTTTTTGCAGAGGGTCCATACTTATGGGAATGATCAAAGTTGCATTTATTTTGGGGACCAGAACCTCTCTAGGAAAAGATCCTTCCTTGTCTTTCCACCTGCTGGTAGCCTCAGGTGTCTCTTGGTGTTCCTTTGACTTGAATATGTATTTTCACATGGCATATTCCCCCATGTGTCTCTGTGTCTGAGTCTGTTCTCCCCTTTTATAAGACACAACTCAGAAGGGATTAGGACCCACCCTACTCATGTTAACTGGTAACATCTTCAAAGGAAGAACTTATTTTCAAACAAGTCACATTCATAGGTATGGGATTAGGACTTCAACATATCTTCTTTGGGCACACAATTCAATCCATAACAATGTGTTATGATTTAGAAATCTCTCTTACTGGCATACCAAACCAAAACCCAAACCCATTACTGTCCAGTTGATTCCGACTCATATAGTCAGGTTCAGATTGGTTAAGAGCTCGGCTGTTAACCAAAATGTCGATAGTTTGAATCCACCAGCTGCTCCTTGGAAACCCTATGAGGTGGTTCTACTGTGTCCTATAGGGTCACTATAAGTTGGAATCGACTCCATGGCAATTTTTTTTTTTAAATCATTGAAGTCCCTGGGTGCTACAATGGGTTAATGTGCTTGGTTGCTAACTGAAAGGTTGGAGGTTCAACATGACCCAGAGGTGCCTCAGAAGAAAGGCCTTGTGTTCTATTTCAATCAGTCATTGAAAACCCTATGGAGCACAGTTCTACTCTGACACATACGAGATTGCCATGAGTCAGAATTGACTTGATGACAACTTTTTTTTATTATTATCATAATTAGTATCTTTATTATTATTATTATTCTGCCATTGACAGAGAGCTAACCTCATCCAGATTCTTACATTCCTCTTGTGAGGAGTTTGAGCCTCTCCAAAGACTGCAACTAATGGACCCCGAGTTGCCTGATGTTTTCCCGTCTTGGTTTACTTCTTGGTGTCCAGCTCAGTGCTGGGCACGCAGGAGTAGCCCAGGGGCAGGTCAAGGCTGCACCTTTGGTGGAGTGCCCATGGGCCCTGAAGCTATTTCTCAGATGTGCTCTGCTCTTTGCCTCTTGGATTGACCCACAAACCCCAAGGGCTCTTCTGAATGACAAAGACAGTGATCAGATTTGTTTTTCTTTCTGAACACAGCAAATGACTTTTCAGTGTGTCTGTCCCAGGTGGTTCAGATGTCCAAAGCTGCGTGTCTATGGCCGAGATGATTGAAGCTGGCCTGTTTTCCAGTTTGAACATTGCTTTCCCCTGGGAGGTGAGCCCAGCACCTTGTAGGCGTGCATGCCTTCCCGAGCAATGCTTGGCTCCGGCAACTTGAATCTGAATTTCTTTAGACTCAACAACAGCAGAGCCCTCCCTTGGAAGTAACACCGGGTGTACTATTGATTGGAGCGAATGTGATGGGCTGGTAAGCTTTACACTTGCCGGAGAACATTGGTTTCTTACAAGTGTCTCTGCATTCGCTGGTGCTGTCTTCTAGAATCAGCGGGGCAGGCTTCACACTCTCAGACTGGGTTATACTTTGAGCATCATCTACCCAGGTTTCTGGGTGAAATAATTTTCCACCTTAATTCTTACTGCTTGACAAACCATGCATTGTCATCCTGGATGGATAGGATGGCGGGAGAAAAGCTACCACTTCGTTAAGGGCATAGGTTAACTGGGGGTGATTGATTTTCCATAGCTCTGAGAAAGCCTACAAATCCTTTGAATAAACACCAGTTTGACAGTGAAAACAGTTTGCCCCTCTTCCTTTGAGGGCAGCAGACAGAGTAAATATTGACAAAGGTTTACTTTCCTAAGAGACCCAAGGCAGGTAAACAGGGTAGGGGATACATGCTTTGGCTGAGACATCATGAACAGAGGGAAAGCCATTTTCTTTAGGCTGTTTGGCATGGTCATTAGTGTGACTGCGAGTTCATGAGATTGAGTTGTCAAGTTGGAATTTTGTAAGACAGGGGTGGTCAACCTGGGCACCAAAATCATCTCCTAACTATTTATAAATAATTGCAGTCCAATTATTTGGACAGCAAAATTATCTGGAGCTTGATTTCTGGGATTCTGATAGCGGAGGCATAAGGTGGAGCCCTGGCATCCATCTGCATGTTTACAAAGCTCCCCAGTGGCTTGATGTTAGCCAAGATGATGAGCATCTCTTAAGAGAAAACGTTTGAGCACAGCATGATCCCTAACCCCTGGCCATCTCTTGAATGTGCTGGTTGGTCGTGAGAGCTTGGGGACAGAATAGATGATGTGATGCAAAGCCATTACCTTAACCTAACACTTTTAATTACCACCTATCAATTCATTATACTATGGTGACTTGCATGTTGCTATGATGCTGGAAGCTATCCCAATGGTATTTCAAATAACAGGAGGGTCACCCATTGTGGACAGGTTTCAATGGAGCTTCCAGATTAAAACAGACTAGGAAGAAAGGCCTGGTGATCTACTTCCAAAATTAGCTGATGAAAACCCTATGGGTCACTACAGAATGTTATTCGACGTAGTGCTCAAAGATGAGCCTGCTAGGTTTGAAGGCCCTATGCAATAGCCAAAACAATGGACTCAGGCATACCAATGATCATGAAGATGGTGCAGGACTGGGAAACATATTTGTTCAGTTATACATAAGGTCACTATGAGTTGGAGCCAACTCAGTGGCAACTAACAACAACCATGCTTTTAAAACATGCAACCTGGACATCGTTGGGAAGAAAGCCTCATTAGGTACAAAGGCAGAAGCTTAACTTATCCATGTCACTCTCCTGCTACTAATTCACTGGTGGCTTCCAATGACCCTCAGAATAAAATCCAAATCCTTCCCATGGCCTGCCTGGCTCCACCCAGGTGACCTACCCCTGTAATGATCCAGTCTTGCTTCACCCTCCCTTGCTCATTGTATTTAGGGCTCAGCGGCCTCCTGTCAGCCCACCCGAGATGAGATCCTTCCTCCTCAAGGCTCCTCTACACATGCAATCCTCTCTGCCTGGGCTCTCTATATTATGCTCCTCTGTAAGGCCTTCTCTGACCCCCCCCTCCAAGGTACTCCCGTTATTCTCTGTCTGCTCACACTGTTTGTTTCCTTATTTATGTACATGGCTGGTGTCTTGTTTATTGTTTGTCTCCCCCATCAGAATGTAAGTTCCATGAGAGCAAGGACATGTCTCTTTCCACCACCATTGTATCCTCAGAGTCTAGCATAGTAAGTAAATGGTCCATATAGGTTTACTCAGTGAGTGAATGAACACATGCAGAGCTGAATGGACTCACTATCAGCTTACAAAGAGGCCTTGCAGGCCACAGTCTGAAGTTCCAGTGGTTAAGACTGCTTTTCTAAGAAAGATACATTTAGGGCCAAAGAATGAGGCAGCATTCCTTGCTTCCTTAGTAAATGGTGCTCAAAGTCTCCTGGCGTTTCTTTTTCCTGTTGAGTCAGCTCTCTCCTAGTTCACTCCAGGCTCTCCCCACCTCCCTCACTCATGAAATGCTGTTGCTTTCTTTTTCAGGGAAAGTCACAGGCCATTGGGAATGACTCCTTCAACACTATTTCTCCTCTTCTAGTTCCCATCCAACATATCTTCATTCATGCCCATTCCTTCTCTACCCTAGTCTCTCAGAGGGTAAGATGCCCTGTACGCAGGGTGGGGACTAGGTCTGGGCACAGGACTAGAGGAGGCTTTGGGTCCTGGAGAAAGCTAGTACTAATGGACAGGCTCCAATATGTCTTAGCTACATTCAGTAGCCTCGGTCTTCTGGATTAGCCTTCACAGGAGACTAGGGGTCCATCCTAGGCAGGAACATCAGGGGCCATGGCTTCCTAGCAGATCCCTTCTCCACACCTCAACACCTAGTAACTGGATAAAGATAAAATCAGGTTTACCTTGAAGGTCATTTAGTCAGATTTTAGCGTCTCTTCTTGGCTTCAACACACAAACACACACATACACCTGCACCACCACTGAGGGGCAAAAAACTTCAAAAGCTGGGGGAGGGGTGATTGTCATTCTATAGTTAGATTGAAAGGTTTAAAAATATAGAGCTAGTTGAAGTAACACTTTATGAAAATGGCTTTTAGTTGCTGTCATTGTTGAGCACAGTAGCCAGGTATGGCAGGAAAGATAGGAAGACAAGGGGGTTGGAATCGAACCTGGTTAGCATCCTGCCTAGATTGTTTACTAGGCTTTGATAAGTCACTTAACTTTGATTGTCAATGATGTAGCCTTAAAAATAGGAATACTTTTTAATGTTTTGAGGATTAAATCATATACTATAACTGAACATTTCTGGTATGTAATGAATACACAGAATATATTATTGCTATTTTTGTTGTTGGAAACCCTGGTGGTGTAGTGGTTAAGAGCTATGGCTGCTAACCAAAAGGTGGGCAGTTTGAATGCACCAGGAGCTCCCTTGGAAACCCTCTGGGGCAGTTCTACTTTGTCCTATGGAGTTGCTATGAGTCGGAATCGACTAGACGGCAACGGGTTTGCTTTTTTTTAATTGTTGTTGTGAGGTGCCGTTGAGTCAGTTCCAACTCAAAGTGACCCTGTGTACAACAGAACAAAACACTGCCTGGTCCTGTGCCATCCTCACAATCATTGTTATACTTGAGCTCATCGTTGCAGCCACTGTGTCAATCCATCTCATTAAGGATCTTCTTTTTCGCCGACCCTCTAATTTACCAAGCATGATGTCCTTCTCCAGGGACCGGTCCCTCCTGATAATATAGCCAAAGTACATGAGAAGAAGTCTGCCACCTTCCCTTCCAAGGAGCATTCTGGCCGTACTTCTTCCAAGACAGATTTGTGCATTCTTCTGGCAGTCCATGGTGTATTCAATATTATTCACCAACACCATAATTCAAAGGCGTGAATTCTTCTTTGGTCTTCCTTATTCACTGCCTAGCTTTCACATGCATATGAGGTGACTGAAAATACTTGCTTGGGTCAGGCGCACCTTAGTCCTTAAAGTGACATCTTTGCTTTTTAACACTTTAAAGAGGACTTTTGCAGCAGATTTGCCCACTGCACTACATTGTTTGATTTCTTGACTGCTACTTCCATGGTTGTTGATTTTTGATCCAAGTAAAATGAAATCCTTTACAACGTCAGTCTTTTCTCTGTTTATCATGATGTTGCTTGTTGGTCTAATTGTGAGTATTTTTGTTTTCTTTGTGGTAGGATGCAATCCATACAGAAGGCTATAGTTTTTGATCTTCAAGAGCTTCAAGTCTTCTTCACTTTCAGGAAGCAAGATTGTGTCATCTGCATATCACAGGTTGTTAATGAGTCTTCCTCCAATTCTAATTTCCCATTCTTCTTCATATAGCCCAGCTTCTTGCATTATTTGTTCAGCATACAGATTAAATAAGTATGGTGAAAAGATATGACCCTGCCGCACACCTTTCCTGACTTTAAACCATGCAGTATCCCCTTGTTCTGTTCGAAGGACTGCCTCTGGTTCTATGTACAAGTTCTGCATGAGCACAATTAAGTGTTCTGGGATTCCCATTATTTGCAGTGTTATCCATAATTTGTTATGATCCACACAGTTGAATGCCTTTGCATAGTCAATAAAACACAGGTAAACATCTTTCTGGTATTCTCTGCTTTCAGCCATGATCCATCAGACATCAGCAATGATATCCCTCATGCCATGTCCTCTTCTGAATCTGGCTTGAATTTCTGAAAGTTCCCTGTTCATGCATTGCTGCAAGTGCTTTTGAATGATTTTCGGCATAGTATTTCAGAATAATACTAGGTAACATTTATTGGGGCTTCTTATGTTCCAGGAACTTTTCTAAATGCTTTGCCTGTATTAACACATCTGTCTCTCACAACAAGCTTATGGATGTTATCCCCGATTTACAGATTTGGAATTCAGACACAGAGAGGCGGAGGAACATGCTAGCAAGTAGAGATTCAGGAGTTGTATACAAGAAGCTGGACCTTAACTACCATTATTATCACTGTCTCTCTGTTGGTAAAAGTTTCTCTCCTTATGCATCAGTTAGCCCTGGTTCTTCTTCTGGGTTGACACAAGGGAAGAGATGAAATATCACTGTAAATCCTTCAGCATGAAACTGGCAGGTGAAAGTAGAAGGATCTGTCCCAGATTGTGAATATAGGTCCTTACGTTGGTTGAGAACATCATGTTTTTTAATACATTTGGCCATGAGGGAAGTATCTCTGAATTATAAGGGCTATCATTTGTCATGGATGCTATTATTCCATCAGTCTGCAAAAATCCCCTGCAACTGAACTTGACCCGTGATGGGAGCTGGTACCTGATTGGGGCAGCCTAATGCACTTTTGCTTCCTTCTCCTTTTGACATGTGATTTCTGCTGGTCCTTGGTGTCCCCAGCACTCCTTTCTCATCAGCAAATGACTATCAGTTCAGTCTTACATGAGTCAGAATTTCCAAACATTTATAGCTCCAGATAATTCCATTCATGCTGTCTTCACTAGGTATAGGCTCAGGGGCGGATTATCCAATAGGCAAGATAAGTACCGTGCTTATCTTGCTTGTCTTGCTTACCGGATAATCTGTAGTTTCACCCATGTGAAATTGTTCACTACAGATTAGTAAGTAAGCATAAGTAATCCCATGCTTACCTTGCTTACTGGGTCATCCGCCCCTGTCAGGGACCGTAAATTTGAAAAGAGGCTTTGATTCTGTAGGAAGGTGCTGTGGGGTTGGGAGAGAGACAGATGCCAGCCATACCTAGAAGCAGAGTCTTTGATGTGGTGAAAAAATGTGAAATTGTTCACTACAGATGATCTGGTAAGCAAGGTAAGCACCGTGCTTACCTTGCCTAATGGAGAATCTGCCCCTGTATATGCTACAATTACCTGCTTCAGGGACCTACTGCTCAGGAATGTCATTTCGATGTGAGCAACAGAGCTGGATTCAGTTTCCTGTCTCTTTTTCTATTGGTCTGTCCCCAAGACACCTCAGAGGAAAAAAGTCTCCCCTTCCTTCCCCTGAGCACTGAAGTCCCTAACGCCATTGACCCCATATCTCATCCTTTGTAACTCTAAACTAATTCCTTCTGACTCCAACAGGTTGAGGTTTCATTATTTCTTTCATTTCCTCATCCATCCATGAATCTATCCATCCATCCATCCAACCATCCATCCATCCATCCTCCCATCCATCCTTCCGTCCATACATCCATCATAAGCACTTATTAAGCACCTATTGTGAACCATCCAGTTCTAAATGCTGAGGAATCAGTAGTGAAGCAGATACTCAGCTCATGCCTCCAAGGAGGTCACTATGTCACACCTGTAGGACAGAGTAGAACTTCCTTACAGTGTTTCCAAGGAGGGGCTGGTGGATTTGAACTGCTGATCTTTTGGTTAGCAGCCGAGCTTTTAACCGTCACACCACCAGGGCTCCAGGTTAGGTATAGATTTGTGAAATTTCAGTTTCATGCGTGTACTGAATTATTATGTAAAATATGTATCTTACTGTGGGGGTTATGGTCAAAAATTTTGAAAGCCACTGCTCTGCCTTGCCATGCTATTTAAAAACTGGGCTGCTTTGTTGGTACTGCTGGCTGGCAAGGACCCAACTCTAGGGGCTGCCATTCAAAGCATCATCAAATCTGGCCCACTGCTTGTTTTTGTAAAAATATATATCTATATATTTATCAGAACACAGCCATTATGTATTGTCTACGGCTGCTTTCATGATACAAATAGAGTTGCCAGATTTAGCATATAAAAATACTGTGGTCCTGTAATTTATGTGACAACCATAACACAACAGTAGAGTTGAGTATTTGCGACAGAAGCTGTTTGGCCCAAAAAGCTAGAAATATTTACTATCTGACCCTTTGCAGAAAAAAGTTTGCTGCTCCTTGTTCTATATGAATGGTACCCTCTGGAATTGTGCAGTGCCCAGGCTATGGAGCTGTACATGGCAGCTCTGTGGCTGGTCACTGGCCTCTTGCAGTTGCTCTTTCTTCCTTTGCATTTTAGTGTTTTCTTCTCTTTAGGGCTGTGAACCAAGGCTGTGTGAACAGAGAGAACTGAGCTTTCCCTCCCAGGAGCTGTCCTGCCAATCTCTTCCAGAACCACCCCTTATCCCTGCTCCTGGCTGCCCTCTTCACTATTGATACTCTTCCCAAGTCTCTGGCCTCCTAGGACATATGAATGGAGGACTTTGGACCCTTTCTGTAATAAACCCTGAGTGACACCCTTAAACAGAGGAATAGGGTGTGGGAACAAAGTGAAAAACTGTGAAATTCTCCCAGTACGAAGGGCCCAGCCCAGTTTTGGACAATGAGTCATGGCCTTAGCCAAGATGTTCTCATTATAAGTCTCTGCTGACCTCCTTGGAGGAGAGAAAGCTGTTGCCTGCAAAAACAGGCAGCTTCTCTGTTCTTTGTGCTTCTCTCTCCTCCTATGTGACCCAGCCTCACGCCTCGGTGGTCGTATTCCACACATTCTTCCATCTCTCTGTCCATCTTCTTCTTGAATCACTGATTCCTCTCACTTACTGGGAACATGGTCCCCTGCAACGACAGAAGTGATAGCTCAGCCCTGTGCTACTCTGATCATGCCTGGAATGATGCATTTGACCCCAGGACCATATGTCAATGTGAACATCAGCACCTGGATAGGTACAAGAGAAATCCAGCAGCTTGGCCAAGTGCCCGGACACTGTTTTTTGCAGAATGTTTGAGTGAACATTAATTCTGGATGGAATACCTATCTATCACCATATCTAGGTCCTCCATTTTATACTTGAAACCAAGGGAGGTTAAGAAAGTCCATCCAAGTCATAGTGGAGAAAAAGTGACTGCATGGTATACAGAGAACTTGAATGTGATGGTAGCCTTTCTATGGGCTGAAACTTGTAAACTTTCTGTTTTTCTTTTATAGCATCATCATTGTCATCATCTTTGACATCACTGTCATCTTCAACATGACTGTGGTCTTTATAACTAACATTTATTGAGCACTCACTGTGGACCAGGCACCAGGGTAAGCACTTCATACATATTACCTTATTTAAACATCAGAACAACCGTATGAGGTAGGTATTATCCTTATTTTATAGATGTGGAAACTGAGGAATACAGAAGTTGAGTCACAAAACTAGCAATGCCAGACCAGCTCTTAAACACAAACTTGTTTGACTTTTATGTCTGTTTGCCCACCATGGGTTCTCCTGTGCCTAGAACAGTGTCTGGCACATAGTAGGTGCTCAATAAACACTTGTGGTGTGAATGAATGTATGTCACCAAAGTTGGGGTTCTTGACCATTTTGTTGGTGGGTCTCAGACTTGCATAATCATTAGTTTGTGTCAAGAGCTTTTAAGAAAGCAAACACTGCAGACCACTCTCTGGAGATTCTGAGGTAAGGCCCAGGAATCTGACTTTTAACAGATTTCCACCAGGTTATGATGCAGCTGGCTCAAACTCTGCCCGTAGATCAGAATTTGGCATGCACTGCTGCCACGCTATACTGTCTCATGAAAAATTTGCATTTTAAAAAATACTTCTGTAGAACACATAAAACCACAATTTATATTTCACAATTCACGTAGCTGATCTCATGCCCTCCGGAAAGACCATCCACATTTCAGAATGCTATAAATTCCTTTTTTTTCTGGGATATCAGGACATAACATTGGATCCTGGGAGGCAATTGGCCCTCCCTGACATAGCCGCCAAAGTTACAGAGTCACATAGTCTCTTATTTCTTGTTCTCAGTCCAGTTCTCTTTCCACAAAAGAAATTGGCCTCTGTCATTCATTCTACATGAGACAAGACTCAGATAATTCAAGAAAGTGCCTTTAAATATCAGTAGGCTCTTGAGAAAGGGAAACTAGAAATGTTCTAGGTAACCTCTAGGTAGACCTAAAACTGCTGGTGGGGGAGGGGAGATTTTATGTCCTGGTTTTCCAGGAACATTTCAATTTATCCCCATTGTCCTGGTGTAATTGTTAATAGCACCCCTATTTAGTCTCAAATATGAACCTGGTTTGAACAATAAATTATATGGTCATTCTACCTAAGTGCCCAGGGAGAAAGAGGCAAGTTTCTGTTCATTATAAGAAAGAAACCTCCAAGAGACATGAAAAAAAAAAAAGCAATTGGATTTCCAAGTTAGGGTGTGAGTCTCCTGTTACTGGGGGTGTTAAAGCAGAAGGCACATGGCTATTTGTTGAAGAAGATGGAAAGGAAGTCAAACATCCAGTGGATAGCCTTGGCGACCCGTCTGACTAAGTTTCCAAAATTCCAAGGGGGCAGCTGACTCTGTGGTGCCTGAGCTGTGGTAGGGGTATATGCCACACCCATACCCACATGGAAAGAAGCAGGGAATAGCAGAGCCTGCCTTTCTTCCTTTGGGCTGAATGCCATTCCATGGTCAGCAAACACAAGATGTTTTCCCACTACTGAAGAATTGGAGAAGGCTCAAGGTATTTAGGATTTGGCTCTCAATGTCACATCCCAGGTCCAATGGCCTCTGCTGAGCAGGCTGGGCAAATCCTCAGGATGTAAGTGCATCAGGACGGGCTTCCTTTTCTGGGGGTCAGGCCCATATCTGTTCCCATCCATCTTTGTGAAAAACACACAAAATTTAGGCTACCACCCTGATCCCCACCCTTTTCACACTCAGATCACTGGGCAAATATCCATTTGCCCTTTGGTGGAGTCTGACCCCTGCTCACACTGAGTATCTTAGAGCTAGCTGTGCAAAGTGTCAGGGAGTTTCCCAACATTCTTCAGGGGAGTTATCACTTCCTGTCCTGCCCTACTCCCTACACCCTTACATAGTTAGAAACTAAGGCACTGACCTCTATGAATTTCCTGAACATCACACAGTGCATTAACAGTAGAGCTAGGGACTTAAACTCAAGAGATTGCAGGGGGAGACTGACTGTAGTATCACCCATCTTCCTAAGTGGATCCAGAGTGGCAGAAGCAAATGGTGCAAAGTCCCAGGCTAGGACACTTTCTTTTGCAGATACTCAATTAAAGCTTCTGGTCCCTTGGCTGTACCAAGTTAGGAAAGAATATAAGACAGATACTGTCAGAGTCTAGGTTTGGTTTGACAGAAGCCCTGGTGGCACAGTGGTTAAAGCACTTGGCTGTTAACCAAAAGGTCAGCAGTTCGAACCCACCAGCCGCTTCGCAGGAGAAAGATGTAGCAGTCTGCTTCTGTAAAGATTACAGCCTTGGAAACCATATGCAATAGTTCTACTCTGTCCTATAGGATCTCTATGAGTTAGAATTGACCTGATGGCAGTGGGTATGGTTTTTTTTCTTTCTTAGGTTTGTTGTGGGATGAGAGTCCAATGATGAACTGATAGTGTTTGTTAATCATGCGTGCTATTTGGAGATTCCTTTGCTGTTCTTACTACTCAAAAGAGTGAAATTTGAATGGTCAAGGAGATAATGATACCAAAGATAAGAAAGTTTAGTATTGGACATGGTGTTGGAAGTCATTAAGTCTCACATTCTTCTCAGTGTAGGAAGTTCTTTTATTACATCCTTAACAGAATTATATGGCAGAATTATATGACTTATTTTCTTACACTATAAATAACATTTTGTATTTTTAAAATTGTATTACTTTCTAGTTATAAAATATTATATACTCAATGTCAAAAATGGGAATGCATGCCCATCAACAGATGAATGGATAAACAAACTATGGTACATACACACAA
>NW_004443963.1:7415548-7432459 GCF_000243295.1 Trichechus manatus latirostris | reverse complement strand
TAATCTTTTTTTTTTTTTTTGGTTGTTTTATGACATTTAACTATGATGGGTCTATGTATAGACTGCTTTTTCTAAAATTATGATTGGAGTTTTTTGAATCTGTGTATTGATGTTATATCAGTTTTGGAAAATTCTCTGCCATGACATCCTCAAATATTGTTTCTGTCTTATTCCTTCCCTCCTTCCTTTCTAGGACTCCAGTTAAACATATGCTTGACCTTATCACTTTGTCCTCTGACTCATATTCTCCCATTTGTATTTTCCATCTCTTTTTATGTGTGATACACTCTGTATTGCAGCTCTTACCACTGTTCTCTTTCATACCTGTCTTGCCTGCTTTATATGTGGTATATATGTTTTCCAAGAGGCAGGTGTCATGCCAGTCCTTTTAATACTCCTTGGCCAGTTATTTTATGAGTTTAAGTCTCCGGTTGAACATTAAAAGAGAAAAAAAGAGAGTTTCTAATGTGAAGACAGGGGAAGGAGAGAAGCATGAGGACAGTGACCAGGTATCTCTAAAATCAATTTCTAGCAGGAGGAGGAATACTTAACTATTTTCTGGTTACTATGAATGGCAAGTAGATTTTAGTTTATATGCTGTCTTAGTTATCTAGTGCTGCTATAACAGAAATAACACAAGTGAATGGCTTTAACAAAGAGAAATTTATTCTCTGACAGTTTAGGAGGCTAGAAGTCCAAATTCAGGGCACCAGCTCCAGAGGAAGGCTTTCTCTCTCCTTTGGCTCTGGGGGAAGGTCCTTGTCATCAATCTCCCTCTCGTCTAGGAGCTTCTCAGCACAAGGACCCCGGCTCCAAAGGATGCACTCTGCTCTTGGCTCTTGGCTCTTCTTTCTTGGTGGTAGGAGGTCCCTCTCCTCTCTGCTCAATTCTCTCTTTTATATCTCAAAAGAGACTGAGTCAAGATACAGTCTAATCCTGGAGATTGAGTCCTGCCTCATTAACATAACTGCCTCTAATTCTGCCTCATTAACATCATAGAGGTTAGGATTTACAACACATAAGAAAATTATGTCAGATCACAAAATGGAGGACAACCACACAATACTGGGAATCATGGCCTAGCCAAGTTGACACACATTTTTGGGGGACACAATTCAATCCATAATACAAGCCGGTCAGTTAATTGGTTGTGGCAACTGAAACACTGCTGACAAGGACTCAGAGTCCGTATTTGTTATATATTGGATTATGCCCCCAAAATATATGCTGAAGTCCTAACTCCTGTGCCTGTGAACTTGATTCTGTTCAGAAATAGGGTTTTTATTTTGTTATCCTAATGAAGTCATATCAGAGTATGCAGAGTAGGGTGGGTTCTAAACTTAATCCATTCTGAGTAGTGTCTTAGAAAGGTTTTATGAGTACAGACACAGAAAGACACATACAGGGTGAGACACAATGTAATGGTGAAGCCAGATGCATCTATAAGCAATAAAGGAATGCCAAGAATTGTCAACAACCACCAAAAGCCAAGAGAGAGGCCCACAGAAGGAAACAACATGTCTGAGGTCCTAATTTGGACTTCTAGCCTCCAGATCTGTGAGAAAATAAATTTCTGTTCTTTAAAGCCACCCACTTTGTGGTATTTTGTTATGGCAGTCCTAGGAAACTAAGACACTATCTGAGCTCAGTGTGGAAGAATTCTGAAATAAATTAGTAATGCCTGCCATGGGTTTGGAACAGAGATGAGCCATATGCTTGCCATCTCCAACTCAGATCTTATATTTCTTAGCCAGGAATCCAAAAGTGTGGGACAGAAAAAGGGTCTTCATATACACCTTCTGGTAGACAGAGTGTGTGTGATGCTTCTAATTTGTTACTGTTGCTGTAGTCATCATTGTTGTTTTAATCCAGTTCCATATGGTTAATGGAAAATATGTCCATTGGTGGTGGTATGAACTTTTCTCTTTTTCTTTCACTTCATATAAATTTTATGTGAGGCTACATCAAGCTCTGCTAGTTAGATCCCATTTTATATTAGAAAACACTGTATTACTGATGGATAAAAGCACTGAGCTGTTAGAGATCATCAGAGTTCTAATCTTGGCACTGCCAGTTAATAACCACATGATTTTCTTAATAGCTGGCCTCTGCCTAGATCTCCAGCCTCATCTCCTAGTGTTCTCTCCTTCTCGTGGAGAAAGTGGGAGAGGCAATATTGAATGATCACACAGATTGGGAAGTGTTTGCAGTATACAAAGTTGACAAGGGCTTAATATCTAGAATATACAAGGATGTTTTAGAAGTCAACAAGAAATGTCAGAGATTCTAAATAAAAAATGGGCAATGGATTTGAACATAAAGCAAAAGAGGGACCCCAAAAGGTGAATAATAATACGAAGAGATTTCTCAAGTTTCCTAGAAATTAGACAAATGCAAATTAAAAGAACAATACCCCTTTCCCACTAACCAGATGGGCAAAATGATTGGCTAGATGACACCAAGTGTGGGAGGCCCTATGAACTGAGGAGTAAGATTGACTTACTGATTTTACCTGAGGGCAGGGGTAGGAGAGAGAGAGAAAGACAGAGAGCACCAGAAAGCTTGGCATTTGGTAAATGTGCATCAAATGCATAAATAAGCATATAATTGAATGAGGACCATTTCCTTCTTGCTTAATGGAAATATTTATTTCCATAACAGCAGGAATGAAATCCCAGCTAGAGATTGGAAGTCAGTCTGTGTCTATAAATTCCAATCCCAATGCCCAGGATTTCCACCCAGCAGATGCTTTTTGCACGGTGAGACACCTAGGCATGTGGGCTGCCTGAATTCACATGTTTGCTCCATCCTTCATCACTCCATTTCCTGGGAAGGAGCGAGAGTCTGTGGGGGCCTTATGTTAGCCTCACATGTTTTCCGTTTCATGTTTCAACCAGTAAATGAGAGGACTCTCTCATGGGTCACTTAACATGTATTACAGACATTTCTTTGGACAAATGGTCTCTTCTCCTTCCTCTGGGAACCCAAAACTTGAATGATCTGCAGACCTGATAGGGATGGAAAGCTGAGTGAGAACACCCAGTGGTTGAAGATGGACCGTCTCTTGTTGAACCATGTGACTTGAAGTGGAGCAGCCTAACCTCACATACGTCAGTGTCTCACAGCACAGGTGGGTCTGCCTTGGGGTCAGTAAGGCTGCACATCTGGAGGAGCTAACATCTGGATGACCACACCCACGGAATGATGCTGTCATCAGCTGGGACTGAGGCACTGGGTCATTTCATCTCATCCTATTCCTTTCATTTTACTTTTTAAACTTCAGCATTTTCTGTAATAAATGAAGGGGCAGTTTTAGCAGGGATGGAAGGGGGAATTCTTCCTGAGTACTGTTTCATATTCCAGACTCATCATTACCAGCCAAAGTAATATGAAATTAAAACTGAGGCTTGGCTGTCCACTGCCACGAGCAGAAATCTAAGACTATAATATATAAAACACAACCTTTTACAAAAATGAAAATCTATGCAATGCCACAGAGCTCAGAAATAGCCTTTGGTTCTTCTGCTAAGCTATCCTGCCTCTTTTTTTCTCTGCCAGATCCAACCCTAGAGAGAAATGACAGCATTCTTGCTACTGTCCCTCCAAATGGAAAAAGAAGAGGGCAGTAAAATAAGGAAAGTGAGACGGGTGTTCTGAGGATGGAAAATTATAGAGTTTAAAAAATTGGGGGGGGGGAATACTTTACTTAGAAAGGCAGAACTCGAGGGAGAATATTGTCCAAAGACAACGGCACCAGCATCGCCTGCTATGTGGCTCATCTCAGGAGACACTTGTGTCTAGACCTCAAATCGAGCCACATTTTGCTCCAGGAATTCTTAACTTCGTTCTAAAATAGAACTTGTAAAAAGAAGTTGGAAGTAACTTTTATGTGGTTGTTTTCTAAAAATCTCTTTTCTCCAACAGACAAATCGCCAACACTTTGCTCTAAGCAACAAAAGGTCCAAATGATACTGGATGTTTATGCAAACCTTCCAAACCCCCAATGTTTATAAAAATGGGCTGGGAATATCCAAGCACAGTTTGTCTGTCTCGTGGAATTTCAGCTTTTCCACTTTTGCTTAACTTTGGAACCAAAGGTCAGGGAAGTTACAGCATCAATGAAGCGAGATCATGTTCAAGCTCATGTTCCATTGCACAAAAGCTATTTTGGAGAGAAAGATTGGGTTTTTAGTGCTCACAAAACTTAAGTGGGGTTGGGCTTCAGAAATGGTATCCTGGTTATTGAACATATTGATCAATAACAGAATATTTTAAGGATTATAGGCACCTGGCAAATAATAGAAATTCATAACTATTAGCTTTTATTTTTATAATACAATTAGTATTCCATTGATTAAAAATACATGTGGTCCCTAAGCATTATCATTTAATACAGTCTGTTAAGTTTTTCTCTTTGGTAGCACATCTTTAATCTCTGGCTTGTCTAATAGTTCAACCATCCATATGGTTGCCCAAATCAGTAACAGTGATAATTTGTTTTTGTTAGTTGCAGTCACGTCAGCTCCAGCTCAGGGTGACCCCATGTGCAATAGAACAAAATGTTGCCCAGATTTGTGCCATTTTCACTATCACTGGTATGCTCCAGTCCATTGTTGCAGCCACTGTGTATATTGAGTGCCATCCAACCTAGGGTGCTCATTTTCAGCACTATATGGGACAGTATTTTGTTGCGACCCACAGGGTTTTCACTGGTTAATTTTCAGAAGTAGATCACAAGCCTTTCTTCCTAGTCTGTCTTAGTCTGGAATCTCCACTGAAAACTGTCCACCATGGGTGACTCTACTAGTATCTGAAATACTGGAGGCACAGATTCTAGTATTATAGCAACATACAAGCCACCGCAGTACAACAGACTGACAGAATGGTGGCAAATAATGATTATGATAATTGCAATTTATGATTATTATTATAGGCAGGTGGATATTATGAGAATTATAGGGTGAAATTCGTCATGGTCATTCATAAAAGAGAAAACGTGACAAATATTCATCCTCACTAGTAATCAATGAAATACAAATTAAAATACAAAATACTTTTCAATTACCAATGTTTCTAAGATTCAAAATGGCAATTTTTAATGTTCTCAGACACAACCAGTGGAAGCGTAACTTGACATAATTGATTTTTGAAAAGCAACGTGGCAATATAAATTAAGTGTCAAAAAGATGTTTCTATCCTTTGATCCACTTCTGGGAATTTATCTGGAACCTCTATGAGGGAAATAGAAGGCAGGCAAAGATTTAGGTACAAAGATGTCCACGGTCATGTGTGTCCAGCAGGGTCTGGTCAGGAAACACATAGCACACTCAAATTGAGTCATTTGAGGGGATTTTAATAAAAAAGAGATGGCGCCCTGATGGCACAGTGGTTAAAGAGTTCAGCTCTTTAAGGTCGGCAGTTCGAATCCACCAGCTGCTCCTTGGAAACCCTATGTGGCAGTTCTACTCTGTCCTATAGGGTCACTACGAATCAGAATCAACTGGCAATTTTTTTTTTTTTTTAAATAAAAGAGGGAGTGTTGAAAAGGGTATGGGAAGAGTGTGGGGAGAGACCAAGGAATCGTGGAGAGAGCTGTGGGTGGGTGAGCAACAGAGAGTAGCTGATGACATCTCAGGACCACATGAACCACAGCCTCTACCAGCCTGAGCCCAGAAGTACTAGATGGTGCCCGGCTATTATCACCGATTGCTCTGACAGGGATCACAAGAGAGGGTCCCGGACAGAGCAGGAGAAAAATGTGGAACAAAATTCAAATTCACAAAAAAAGACCAGACCTACTGGTCTAATGGTGACTGGAGGAACCCTTGAGACTATGGCCCCCAGACACCCTACTAATTGAGAACTGCAGCCACTCCTGAAGTCCACCTTTCAGCCAAAGGTTAGACAGGCTGATAAAAAACAATAGCACACGTGAGGAACATGTTTCTTAGGTCAATCAAGTATATGAGACCAAATGGGCAACACTTGCCCAAAAGTAGAGCAAGAAGGCCGGAAGGGACAGAAAAACTGGATGAATGGACATGGAGAACTCAGGGTGGAAAGGGGAAGGAGGAGAGTGCTGATACATTGCGGGGATTACAACCAATATCGCAAAACAATGTGTGTATAAATTTTTGAATGAGAAACTAATTTGTGCTGTAAATTTTGACCTAAAGCACAATAAAATTAAAAAAAAATCGAGAAACACATAGATGCAAAAAAAAAAAAAAAAAATTTACAGCCTTGGAAACCCTATGGGGCAGTTCTACTCTGTCCTTTTGGGTTGCTATGAATCAGAATCGACTTGACGGCAATGAGTTTGGTTTGGTTTATAGAGTCACTGGGTGGGGCAAACAGTTAAGCGCTTGACTACTAGCTGAAAAGTTGGTGGTTCAAACCTACCCAGTAGTATCTTGGAAGAAAGTCCTGGCGATCTGCTTTGGGAAGATCACAGCCTTGAAAACCCGATGGAACAGTTGTACTCTGCACACATGGGGTCACCATGAGTTGGAATCAACTGGATGACAATTAACAACATCAACAACAACGTGGTGCAAATGATTTGCACTCAACCACCAACCTAAAGGTTAGCAGTTTGAAATGACCCAGTGAAACTGCAAAAGAAGGTCCTGGTGATCTGCTTCCACAAAGATTACAGCCAAGAAATCCCAATGGAGCACAGTTCTACTCTGTAACACATGGGGTCACCATGAGTTGAAATCAACTCGATGGCTATTTTTTTTTTTTTTTTTTTAAATCCAGATCTACTGAATTGGAATCTCTAATGTGGAATACAAGACAAGTATTTTGAAAATGTTTTCAGGTGCTTGTAAACCCTAGCCAGGGTTTAGCAGCTCAGGTGAGCAAAGTGTATAAGAGTGTGATGGATCCTTCCAGAGTGGCTGCCTAGCAACCTACGGCTGTCTCCCTCCCTTGAGTTGCCACTTTATAAAATGCAACCCTGCCCCATGACCACAGATGACTGGGCCAGGAGTGAGCATGAACATTTGATGCTGAGGTGGATACAGAGGCTTTGTGGTGGGCATCTTCCACCTGCACTGTTGCCTGGAGTGGCAAAGGGAGATGGAACACAGAGACAGAAGGAATGAAGCAGATATAAGGAAAGGAGATGGAAACCTGAGAGGATCCCACCCGCTTCTAATCCCTGGTCCCACTGCATCCCTGCTCTTGAGTTTACTGAGACTTCCTTTACCCTTAAAAAAAAAAAAAAAGTTGCCATTGTCATTGAGATGATTCTGACTCATGGCGACCCCACGTGTGTCAGAGTAGAACTGTGCTCCATAGGTTACTCAATGGCTGATTTCTCAGAAGTAGATTGGCAGGCCTTTATTCCGAGGCGCTGTTTAGTGAACTTTGCCCTCCAACCTTTCTGTTAGCAGCCAAGTGCATTAACTATTTGCACCACTCAGGAACTCCTATCCTTATAATAGAGCACAGTTTTTAATGTGGTCCTGGCGGGAACTGGCTGCAGGTATGTTCAGTGATAGGCAGGCAAGCTTTAGCTTCAGAGACACAGCAGCTCGCAACTCTGCATATTGCTCTGTCCCAGCTGGAGTCTGGAAGGCACAACTCTGCTGCCAACTAACTGGCTAGTGCAATCTTTACAAAACTGGCTATCTCAAAACAGCAAGTTTTGTGAAACTAATGGTGTTGCAGCACAAACAAACAAATCAGTAGAGGAGCTACTCTTGGTCAAGTATGATCGAACATGCCTGGATTGACAAAGTTAAACTGGTGTCTTTGTTAGATAACTTCTCAGAACATTTATATAATGCTCTTGTGCATTGTGATTCTCCTGGAGGGATTACAGAACGCAGTGTTTCTCACATGTATTGGATTGGGGTACCCTTTTGTTTTTTTCAAAAACCATGTTTCAGGACTGGTGCTTGACACAGTAAGAATGAACTTATTTATTCATCTATTTCTTTGTTCAATGAACATTTATTAGAGAAGTAAAAATAAGGACTATTTCTCAAAACAACATGTTGCGTTTATGAATGGCCATGCTAGCCTTCTGGGGATTGTGTGTACGTGCATGTATGTGTGTGCGTGTGTATATTTGCGTGCACACATGTGCATATGTGCATGTGAATATGTGCATGCATGTGCACATGTGTGCTTATGTGCTAATGTGTATGTGTTTATGCACATGTGCTGGTGTGTGTGTTAAAGAGGAGTAAAGAGAGGGAGTGGAAGACAGAGAGAAGGGTGGGTGTTGGTTTGGATGCTCACATACATGGCTTCCAGATGTCTATTAATAAAGATATCATCTCAACCCCCAAATACAATGATGTTATTTCAAATGGACTTACTTGGACCAGTTGCTCTGCTTAACTTTGACTTCAATTGAAAGAACCCTCCAAATCATTTATCCTCGAGTCCATCAAATGAAATATTCTGCCACCATCAATGTGCTTATGCTCAAATCAATTTTTAATCTTTGAAACTAACTGGCCTTTCTCTGTAATCATTAAAGATTTTTTTTCCTAAAAAGACCTTGATGAAAGACAGTTTCTCATATTAATGATGATAATACTTTATTTAATGATGATAATGCTTTTGTAGGGGAAAGAAAGCAGAATTCACATTTATTAAGCACCTCTGACAAGCCACTTCTAGGCTGAACATTATAAGTAATCTTATTTACGTCTTACAACAACTCGTAAAGTAGGTCATTTATTTTTACAGATGTTAAAATTCTGTGAGGGCAGGGACCACACATCATTTAGTATCTGTGATTGATTCGTTTTGAGTCAACTTGGCTAGGCTACAGTTCCCAGTTTTTCAAACACTAATCTAGGTGTTCTGTGAAGGTATTTTGTAGATGTGATTAAAGTACATGATCGATTGACTTTAAGCGAGGAATATTATCCTAGATAATCTAGGTGGGCCCAGAGTAATCACAAGGGTCCTTATAAAATGGAGGCAGGAGGATCTGAATCAGGAGAAGAAGATAGGACAATGGAAGGACGGAAGCAGAGGAGAGAGAGAACTGAAAATGCTACTCTGCTGGCCTTGAGGATGGGGGATGGGACCACAAGTCAATCAATGCAGGTAGTCTCTAAACAAATAACAACAACAACAAAAAAACCATTCCAACTCATGGCGACCCCATGTGTTGCAGAGTAGAGCTGCTCCATGGGGTTTTCTTGTCTATAATCTTTATGGAAGCAGATCCCCAGACCTTTCTTCTGTGGCACTTCTGGGTGGGTTTGATTAGCAGCCTGGAAAAGGCAAGATTCTCCACTAGCACCTCTGGAGGGAACATGGCTCTTCCAGCACCTTGATTTCTGCCCCGTGGAGCCCATTTTGGACTTCCCGAACCGTAAGATAATACTTTTGTGTTGTTTTAAGCCACAAGGAGCCCTGGTGGCGCTGTGGTTAAGAGCTTGGCGGCTAACCAAAAGGTCGGTAGTTTGAATTCACCAGCTGCTCCTTGGAAACCCCGCGGGGCAGTTCTACCCTGTCCTATAGGGTCGCTATTAGTTGGAATTGACTTGACGGCAACGGGTTTTGGTTTTTAAGTCGCAAAGGTTGTGGTCGTTTTTTACAGCAGCCATAGGAAAACCAATACAGAACCTGACCCATAGTTGAGCGTCCATAACTTATTTATGCAATGAGTGAGTAAATGAATGTGGAGACAGAAGCTAAGTGGCTTGGCTCAGGATCACCCAGCTTGTCAGTGTCTGAAACTGCATTTGAACCCAGGTCATCTGACTCCAAGGACCACATGGTTTCCACCTCATCATTTTTCAAATGAACAAAATGCTTTTGTGTACCCTGTTTAATTTAATTCTACAACCCTGTGAGGTGGGGAGGGCATGTGATACTGTTCTCTTGTGATACTAAGGCTCAGAAAAATAAAGTGACATGTGCAAAGTCACTAAGGTAGTAGAGGGTGTCGCTGGGTGATGCAAATGGTTAACACACGAAGCTGCTAACTGAAAGGTTGGTGGTTTGAGTCCACTCAGAGGCACCTTGGAAGAAAAGCCTAGTCATCTGCTTCTGAAAAATCAGCCACTGAAAACCCTATGGAGCATAATCCTACTCTAACACACGTGCAGTTGCCATGAGTCGGAGTCGACTTGGAGGCAACTGGTTTTTTAGTAGAGGACAGATTCAAAACCCCATCCCAGGTCTTCCAGCTCTCATTCCAGTGTGCTTCCAGCTACATCAAAGACGTGTTGAATGTGGCTGGATACTTCCCTCGAAGCAGTGCCTGAGCAGATTATATTTACCCAAGTGCCTCACCATCCTCCCCTTAATTTCTAGCAGTCAGTCCCACTGCCTTAGGTAACACTCGTGCTGGTGGGGATGTGTCCCGGCACCCTCTGCCAGAGATAGCCGGGCCTCGGCCGGCCCAGGGAGATCTGCTTTAGAGGGAAATATTGTACAGCCCTGACAGCACCATGGTTAAAGGCTCAGCTGCTAACCAAAACCTTGGTGGTTTGAACCCACCCAGTGGCTCCACTGGAGAAAGACCTGACAATCCGCTCCCATGAAGATTACAGCCTAGAAAACCTTATGGAGCAGTTCTAATTGTCACATGGGGTCACTATGAGTTGAATCGACTTGACAGCAACTAACAACAACAGCATTGCACAGCCTTGCCTGAGCCTCCTCCATTTCATCCTCCGTTAGGACCAACCCCTCCTGGCTATTTCCAGCTGGTGTTCCTCAAGTTACAAAGCTGCTTCCTCCCGTGGCGCTGGCAGCTTTCTCTCTTAAAGAAAAAAACAACCAAACCTGTTGCTGTGGAGTCAGTTTTGACTCATGGAGACCCCGTGTGTGTGAGAGTGGAAATGTGCTCCATAGGGTTTCCAAGGCTGTAATCTTTACGGAAGCAGACTGCTGCATCTGTCTTCCACAGAGTGGCTGGTGGGTTCGAACCACTGACCATTCAGTTAGCAGCAGAGGGCTTAACCACTGCACCACCAGGGCTCCTTGGAAGTAGATTGCCAGGCCTTTATTCCAAGGTGCCCCTGGGTGGACTTGAACCACCAATCTTCTGGTTAGCAGCTGAGCGCTTTAACCATTTGTGTACCCAGGGACTCTAGCTCTATCAAGGTCACACTGTTTTTCCATAAAAAGTGGCTTTGGAAGAGAATTTCCCGGTCAGTCTCCAACATAAACACAGATGTACACATTTCTCCAGAATCTTCTCTCCTCTCATTTGCCTCCCTGCTGAGGATCCCGGGATATTCCTTCTCCTAGATGGGAGGGCCAGCCCGGGCTGGAAGTTCTGGATTCCATCCGCTGCTCTCTGGGGTGGAAATATGTTATTTTTTTTCCCTTTAGTCTTTTTCTGTTTTCATTTTTCAATTTGCTCCAAACTGATAGTGTTTCTCTCAGCTTCTGTCTTTGTGACGCCAGTGCTTCTGTGAAACATGAAAAATGCCCTCAGAAAATCTCAGGGATCGTCCTGTTTTGAGACACAAAACCAAAGAACTATTCTAACTCAGTCTTTTTTCCCCTTCCACCAAATGGGATGGTTGTTTTGGCATCTAAAAGTTAGGTTCTGAGGGCTACCGGAAGTGTTTAGAAAAGATGGTGTGTACAATTAATAAATTTCTCTCTCCCTCTGTTTTGCTTTAGGCCCTCCTCGTCTCTCTTCCAGATGATTTTGATAGGTTTAAAAAACTACAGGCCAGGGAGAAAAGGAACTTTGGTTGGAATTGTTATAACTTACAGGCATTGCACTGGGTATCTTACATGTGTTATCTCATTTACACCTCATAATAATCCTGAAAATTAATTACTATTCTATTTTCTAACCACCGACAACAGTGTTGAATCAATTCTGACTCATAGCGTCCCTATAGGACAGAGTAAAAGTGCCCCATAGGATTTCCAAGGCTGTAATCTTTATGCGAACAGATTGCCAGGTCTTTTCTCCTGTAGAGCCGCTGGGTAGGTTTGAACCACCAACTTTTTGGTTAGTAGGCAAGTGGTTTGCACCAGCAGGGGGCCTTCCAACAACAATAACAAGCAGTAATAATGGCAAACATGTTATAAAGTCTCTACATATGTTGTACACCATTCTAAGAGTCTTTGATACTTTGCCTTATTTAATTTTTACAATGACCCTATGAGATAGGTACCATTGACTGGCAAAATAACAGAGTAGTTAAGATTACAGGCTCTGAAGTCAAACATCTAGGTTCAATCCCAGTCCTGCCACTTAGTTACTGTGTGGCCTTGGGCAGGTTCCTTAACCTCTCTGAGCATAAGCTTTCTCATCTATAAAATGCAGATAATGGGGATGATAATAACATCACCTACCTTATAGGGTTATTGTGTGCTTAAAATAGTTAATGCAAATGAAGTAGAGGTGCTGAGGCTAGCACCAGACATATAAAAGCCAAAAACCCATTGCCATCGAGTCAATTCTGAGTCATAGTGACCCTATAGAACAGAGCAGAACTGCCCTATAGGGTTTCCTAGGAGCTGCTGGTGTATTCAAACTGCCGACCTCTTTCTTGGTTAGCAGCTGTAGCTCTTAACCACTGTGCCACCAGGGCCCCACCAGACTTACAGTACTGACCAAATAGGTGTTAGCTATTATTATCCCTATTTTAAGTACGGAAAAATTGAGGCTCAAAGACATTAATATACTCTGCCCTAGCTTGTTCTACTATTTTTTAAATGTTTTGTTTAGTGTGCTGTTCTCTTTACATAAAACCTGTGGTAATTCCTTATTTCTGACAAATAAAATCCAGTTCCACAGCATGCACATCTTTCCGGCCTCCAACCCTGCTTCTCCCCATGTACCTCTTGTGCTACAACACCCTAACCATTTGTCTCCCTCTTAACATGTTGCATACTTTCATGCCTCTGTGGCTTTGTCCAGGCTGTTTCTTCTTCCCAGAGTGCTCTTTCTTTCCTCCTCTCCCTGGCCAATGCCTGGTCATTCTTCTAGATTCAGTTCAGTTGTCATTCATTCATTCATTCAGTTACCTGAGTGTCTACTTTTAGTAAGGTGCTCTTCTAGGCGCTAGGGAAGATATTGTTGTCAGTTTCTGTTGAGTCGGCTATGACGCTCAGTGACCTTATATATAACAGAATGAAACCTTGTCGGGTCCTATGCCATCTCCATGATCTTTGATATGTTTGAGCCCATTGTTGAGGCTATTTTGTCAATCCACCTCATTAAGGGTTTCCCTCGATTTTGCTGGCCCTCTACTTTACCAAACATGATGTCTTTTCTAGCAATTCGTCTTTCCTGATGACGTGTCCAAAGTAAGTGAGCTTAAGTCTCCATCCTCGCTTCTAGGGAGCGTTCTGGTGGTATTTCTTCTAAGACTATTTTGTTCATTCTCCTGGAAGTCCACGGTATATTTAATATTTTTTGCCAATTTCAACGTTCAAAGGCATCAATTCTTCTTCTGTCTTCCTTTTTCATTGTCCAGCTTTGCGTGCATATGGGGTAATTGAAGAGACCATAGCTTGGCTCAGGTTCATCTTAATCATCAAAGTGACATCTTTGCTTTTTAATACTTTAAAGAGGTATTTTGCAGCAGACTTGCCCAATGCAATACATCATTTGATTTCTTGACTTTTGCTTCCATGGATATTGATTGTTGATCTAAGTAGAATGAAACTATTGACAACTTCAATTTTTTCTCCATTTATCATGATTATAAATCCAGTTGTGAGGGTTTCCGTTTTCTTCACATTCAGGCATAATCCCTACTGAAGGCTGTATTCTTTAACCTTCATTAGTAAGCGCTTCAAGTCATCTTCATTTTATACAACAGTGAATAAGAAACATTCAGTTTCTTCAAGGGCAGCCAGACTCATGGGGAGACAGACAAGGAAACAGACTTCACAATGCATTGTGATAAAGGCAGTGACAAAGGCAGGCAGAAGAGGGACATCTTTTTAACTCAGCTCGGGTGTGGGCGGACAGTTTACAAGATTGACCTTCCCTCCCCTGGTCCTTATCTATGCCTGTGGGGTATCTAACCATAATATCAGAGAGTATTTACTTGAGACCACCATTGAGAACAAATCTGTCTTGGAAGAAGTACAACCAGAATGCTGCTTAGAAGCAAGGATGGAAAGAGTGCGTCTCACATACTTTGGACATGTTATCAGAAGGGATCAGTCCCTGGAGAAGGACATCATGCTTGGTAAAGTAGAAGGTCAGCGAAAAAGAGGAAGACCCTCAATGAGATGGATTGATGCAGTGGCTGCAACAATGAGCTCAAGCATAGCAACAACTGTGAGGATGGCGCAGGACAGGGTAGTGTTTGGTTCTGTTGTACCTAGGGTCACACAGTGAGTCGGAACCGACTCAACGGCACCTAACAACAACAACAACCATTGACTGCTTGTTTTTCTTTTCAGTGATGGGTAGACCTACAGGAAGAGAAATATTTTACTTTTGCAAATACAGAAGAATTTATTTTTTTGTTTCACTTTAAAGACAATGAACTAGCTCTAGACTTAGAGAGCGCTGGGGCATTCCTCACACAGTATGACTTCATGGGGAAGGGAGGCAGACACACAATGAGACTCTATCAATCTCAAGCATCACATTTGCCCCAAGAGAGAGGCTCACTTTAAGGACAGAGTCGTAAATTGAACAAGGAGGATAGAGGGTGTGGTATATGGATTACAAAAAATGACCCTGATTCTCTACCTCACCTGTGGTCATGCCCCTTCCAAAGTGACTTTGCAGATTCCCCCATTAAGAGGTGGAGCCTACTTCTCTCTGTTTGAATCTGGGCTGGCTGTGGAACTTGCTTCAACCAATACAAGAGGCAAAGTGACAATTTTCCAGTTCGAAGCCTAGACCTCAGGAGGACTTGAACCCTTTTGCTTGCTCTCTTGGAATCATAACATTACCATGTGAACAAGACAGAGCTAGCCTACTGGAGAAAATGCGGAAGTACTTGGAGGAAAGCCCGGCTATCCTAGTCAAGGTTATTCTAGATCAGCCTACAGCCCGTCAAACTTCCAACCGTAACAGAGCCCAGTCAAGATCAGTAGAACTGACCCACAGTGACTGCAAATGCATGAGTGACCCCAGCTAAGACCAGAAGAAAGGTCCAGCTGATGTGTAGACTCATGAGCAATAACAAAGGATTTTTCTTTTACACTACTGAATTTTGGGGAGATTTGTTATGCAGCATCACTGTGGTGATAACTGATACAGAGGGAAAAAGGGATCAAATTTTCAGTGGAAACATTCTACAAATTATTAAAGAGTAATAAAAAAAAATACATCTTGTGTATCCATATAGGGACAGTGTTTTGCTCTGTTGTAATGAAGAGCAGTTCATTGTCACACATATCTTAGGATGAAATTTGAAGCTGGTGTCTCTGTAGTTATTCAAGCTCCAAGTTTTGACATAAAAAATGCAGTCAGGTTTACTGACTTCCCCTTGAGTCTGATGCCACCGTGTGAAAAACGTAATGTAGTTTTATAACATACAGTATTTGCGTCATACCAACATCTTCTGTTGTTCTATCTTTCCAAGTGTGGCAGCCACAGTCACTCACACATTCCATGAAAGACTGAGCTGAGCAGTCTAAAAACATAATGAAGGTGCCCTCAGCCATGGGGAAAGTAGATCTGTTTCCAATGGGCCTCTTTTTGGAATGGGAACCCTGCATACTTGAGCTGGTGGGCTTTACTTGTGGGGAAGGAGGAAGGAAGCTAGCTGGCAATCTATGGTCCCCAGTACCAGAATGAGAAGGATTTTACTCTGCGGCACCAACTGCCACACTAGGCACACTCACTCTTCCCAGATTTCTGCTTGGGGTAAACCAGACGTCTGCTGGCTTCTCTGTGGTTTGGGAGTGGGAAAGGGAGGAAGTGAAATCAACATCATAGATGTTTGATTTATTCCTAAGCCCCACTCTTCACTCCCATCATTCATGGTACTTGCTGACTCTAAGCCTGGGGTCTGTCAGGTATTTCACCCAGAAGATGGCTCACACCCCCACTGGAGTCCCCTTGGTGGTATATTACGGGTTTCATCACCGATATACCTCCTTCAATTGGTTGAAATCTCTTGTTCCTAGAGAATCTGTCTCTTGACTGTAGGGTTAATTCAATGAGAACTCCGGAGGGCTGGAGGCCAAAAAAGTGAGCCGCTTCCACCATCATGAAAAAGGAGCCAAAGTTGGCTGTCTCCACATCCAGTCCCACCCCACTATATTTACAAGTCAAATGGCCAGACACTGGGCTTCCAGGGAGCTGTTGCAAACCCAAAATGACAGGTATTTATTTTTAGGCATTTTCCCTAGTTTACACGTGTCATGGAGAAAATGTCTTTGGAAAAATATTAATTGCGTAAGATAAAGATGTAACCATACCATCATCTCAGGTTCCTTGGGTGCCTCCGGTGTCCTAGGTGCAGTGGTGGTTTCATACATGCAATCTCTCTTCACGTTCACAATATCAGGAGAGGATGTTTCATCACGTGCAGTTTCTAGGTGAGCAAAGGGAGGTTGAGAGAAGTTAACATGCCTGGGTGGCATAGCCAGGAAGTAGCAACATGGGGACCGGAAGCTAAGCTTTCTTACTCCAACTTGGATATTCTATCCCCCATCAGATTATTCTGTTACTTCTTTTTCTTCTGAAAGGGTGACTATTTAACATATGCACTCTTCCTGGCCTACAGAATATTTTATTTCTTAAAATTGTATTGCAATACAGAAATTATTTTCATTAGAAGTATTAAACACTATATAATAGTAATAGGTAACTTTGATTGTCACTGTTATCAGTCACTATATCTACACTTCTAGTCAATGTTTGCTAACCATCCAAAGCTAGTTAAAAATCTACAGTTGAAATCTAATTCATTTGTGAAAACAACTGCCTTGAAGAAGCATGGAGTCCCTGGGTGGTGGAAATGATTTAATAGGCTCAGCTGC
>NW_004443963.1:7335528-7400244 GCF_000243295.1 Trichechus manatus latirostris | reverse complement strand
TCTTTGTCTCTTCTGAGCTTCTGTTCCTGGGTAATCTTCATGTGGCTTGGCATCTCTCTTCCCCCATCTCTGCTTCCTTGATTCTTGTTTAATCTCTTTTATGTCTCAGAAGAGACTGATTTAAGATACAGCCTACCCTTAGACTGCCTCAGTAATGTAACAAAGAAACCCATTTCCAAATGGGATTATTACCACAGGTATGGGGATTAGGAATTACAACACGTATTTTTTTGGAACACAATTCAGATCATAACACAGGTAGAGGAAACAGTATGTGCGAAGGTCCTGAGGCATAAAGGGGTTTGGTGAAACCAACCTGTACAAGAGAACAGACCTCCAGATACTGATGTTTGGGGAGTTCTCCACCAGTTAAGTGGGCAGATGTGTTCTAAATAACTCTTTTATAAAGTCTACCAGGTGTCAAGACTTGTTGATGCACACAGTCCCTTCAATCAGTATTACAGGACCTTGTTCTTAAATACGAACAGACTACTAAGGATCACCAGACCTTTGAAAAAGTCTTTTAAGATGAAACTCAAACTCACAAACAGAAAATAAACTCAGAGGATCCATCTAATTTTCAGCTAACAGAAGGAAATGTAAAAGTAAAACAACACTATACTAAAGCCCTCAGAGAGATAAGAGAAGTTATAGTGTCCATGATATATAACAAGCTACTATAAAAAAGCAATTGGAATGTGAAAGTTGGAAACAAAGAAGGATCGATAGTTGGAAAATATTGCCTTGGTTATAGAAATGATGCAGGAGATCACATGATAGAATTTTGCAAGACCAACAACTTCTTCATTGCAAATATCTTTTTTCACCAACATAAATGGCGACTATACACATGGACCTCACCAGGTAAAATGCACAGAAATTAAATCTACTACATCTGTGGAAAGAGACGATGGAAAAGCTTAATATCATCAGTCAGAGCAAGACCAGGGGCCGACTGCAGAACAGACCATCAATTGTTCATATGCAAGTTGAATGTGAAACTGAAGAAAATTAGAACAAGTTCACGAGAGCCTAAGTACGACCTTGAGTATATTCCACCTGAATTTAGAGACCATTTCAAGAATAGATTTGACGCGTTGAACATTAATGACCACAGACCAGATGAGTCGTGGAATGACATCAAGGACATCATACATGAAGAAAGCGAGAGATCATTAAAAGACAGGAAAGAAAGAAAAGATCAAAATGGATGTCAGAAGAGACTCTGAAACTTACTCTTGAACGTCCAGTAACTAAAGCAAAAGGCAGAAATGATGAAGTAAAAGAACCGAACAGATGATTTCAAAGAGTGGCTTGAGAAGAGAAAGTAAAGTATTATAATGACATGTGCAAAGACCTGGAGATAGAAAACCAAAAGGGAAAAACATTCTTGGCATTTCTCAAGCTGAAAGAAGGGAAGAAAAAATTCAAGCCTTGAGTTACAGTAGTGAAGGATTCTAAAGGGAAAATATTAAATGACACAGGAAGCATCAAAAGAAGATGGAAGGAATACACAGAGTCATTATACCAAAAAGAATTGGTCGACATTCAACCATTTCAAGAGGTAGCATATGATCAGGAACCCATGGTACTGAAGGAAGAAGTCTAAGTTGCACTGAAGGCATTGGTGAAAATCAAGGCTCCAGGAATTGACTGAATATCAGTTGAAATGTTTCAGCAAACAGATGTAGTACCGGAAGTGCTCACTAGTCTATGCCAAGAAATTTGGAAGACAGCTACCTGGCCAACCAACTGGAAGAGATCCATATTTATGCATATTCCCAAGAAAGGTGATCTAACTGAATTCAAAAATTATTGAACAATATCATTAATATTGCACACAAGTAAAATTAGCTGAAGGTCATTCAAAAGTGCTGCAGCAGTATATCTACAGGAAACTGCCAGAAATTCAGGCTGGATTCAGAAGAGGACCTGGAACCAAGGATATCATTGCTGATGTCAGATGAATCTTGGCTGAAAGCAGAGAATACCAGAAAGATCTTTACCTGTATTTTATTGACTATGCAAAGGCATTCGACTGTGTGGATCATAACAAATTATGGATAACATTGAAAAGAATGGGAATTCCAGAACACTTAATTGTGTTCATGAGGAACTTGTACATAGATGAAGAGGCAATTGTTCGAACAGAACAAGGGGATACTACGTGGTTTACAGACAGGAAAGGTGCGCGTCAGGGTTGTATCCTTTCACCATACCTATTCAATCTGTATGCTGAGCAAATAATCTGAGAAGCTGGACTCCTGTGAAGAAGAATAGGGCGTCAGGACTGGAGGAAGATGCATTAACAACCTGCAGTATGCAGATGACACAACCTTGCTTGCTGAAAGTGAAGTAAACTTAAAGCACTTACCGATGAATATCAAAGACCACAGTCTTCAGTATGGATTATACCTCAGCATTAAAAAAAAACAAAAAATCCTCACAACTGGACCAATAAGCAACATCATGATAAATGGAGAAACAATTGAAGTTGTCAAGGATTTCATTTTACTTGGATCTTCAATCAACACCCATGGAAGTAGCAGTCAAGAAATCAAAAGACACATTGCATTGGGCAAATCTGCTGCAAAAGACCTCTTTAAAGGGTTAAAAAGGAAAGATGTCACCTTGACAACTAAGGTGTGCCTGACCCAAGCCATGGTGTTTTTGATCGCCGCATATGCATGTGAAAGCTGAACAATGAATAAGGAAGACAGAAGAACTGACGCCTTTGAATTGTGGTGTTGGTGAAGAGTATTGAATATACTACGGACTGCCAAAAGAATGAACAAGTCTGTCTTGGAAGAAGTACAACCAGAATGCTCCTTAGAAGCAAGGATGGCGAGACTATGTCTTACATATTTTGGACATGTTTTCAGGAGGGACCAGTCCCTGGAGAAGGACATCATGTTTGGTAAAGTAGAGTGTCGGTGAAAAAGAGGAAGACCCTCAATGAGATGGATTGACACAGTAACGGCAACAATGGGCTCAAGCATAACAACTATTGCGAGGATGGCGCAGGACCGGGCAGTGTTTCGTTCTGTGGTGTGTAGGGTCGCTATGAGTTGGAACCAACTCTATGGCACCTAACAACAACACCAACAAATACAAAAAGAGCAATATTCAAAGAATAAGAAAGAAAAGGTTCTTGAATATTAAAATTATGACAGTTGAAATACAAAAATCAATAGAAAGATTGGAAATTAAAGTTGAGAATATCTTCTAGAAAGTTAAAAAAAAGTCAGAGATGGAAAACAGTAGAGAAAAGATAAATGATTCTATCAATCCTGGAGGTTCAATTGTCTGCTAAAAGAAGCATGTAGCAGGAAAGACGTCTAACTATGCCAACTTGGGACCAGACTTTGCACGGTTTGGATGCTTGCCCAGGAAGTTAGGGCTTTATTCTGTAGATAGTGGTGAACCATGGAGGTGTTTCAAAGAGTTGAGAGACACAATCTGAACTGAGTGACACATTTTATTTTATTCTATTTTCTCACCTCTGAAGGGGTTGGAGGACAAGAGGAAATGTAAATACTAATGTTTATTACATACCTGTCATATTCTAGGCACTGTGCTAAGAGCTTTACATAAACCCTCTTGTTAATTCTCACAATAACCCAATCAACTAGATTATTTCCCCTCTTTCTTTACAGTTGAGAAGATGGAGCTCAGATGAGTTAAGTAGCTTATCCCAGATCACACAGCAGAGAAGTGACAGATCTAGACTTTCATCTCAAGTTTGCTTGGTTCCAAAGCTCCTATTTTCCCACCAGATCATCCTGCCTCCTTAAAAACTCTTGGAAGTACCTTCTCTTCTTCTTGCCACCTTTCTTTCTTCCCTTTCCCACTTCTCTTTGCCTTTTCCTTCCTGTTTTCCTGCACCAAAGCGGCCGCTGGCTGGAGAGAGGGTGACTAGAGCCCTAGCAGTAAGGATTACAGCAATGATTTCATTTCCCTCACTCTATCAAGGACATAGCTCATAGGGTGGCTATGAATCAGAATCGACTCCATTGCAATGGGTATCAAGGACCTCAGGAACCCTGGTGGTGCAGTGGTTATGTACACGTCTACTAACAGAAAGGTCAACAGTTCAAAACCACCTAGCCGCTATGGAGAGAAAGACCTAACGATTTGCTTCTGTAAAGATTACAGCCAAGGAAACTCTACTGGGCAATTTCATTCTATCACAGGAGTCAGAGTCAACTTTTCGGCACTTAACAACAACAACCAAGGACATAGGTCCATGGGTGGTGCTAACAGTTTGTGCTTGGCTACTAACTGAAATATTGGTGATTCAAATCCACCCAGCAGCTCTGCAGAAGAAAGGCCTGACAATCTACTACTTCTGTAAGATCCCACCTTGCTGCCGTCAAGTTGATTCAGACTCATAGCAACCCCATACAGTTTCCAAGACAGTAAATCTCTACGGAAGCAGACTGCCACATCTCCTGCAGAGCTGCTAGTGGTTTCAAACCACCAACCTTATGGTTAGCAGTCGAGCACCTTAACCAGTGCACCACCAGGGCTCCTTTCTGTAAGATCACAGCCGTTGAAAACTCAATGGAGCACAGTTCTAATCCTAAACAGGTGGGGTTACCATGAGTCGGAATCGACTTGACTACAAGTTTGGTTTTTGGCTTATCAAGGACAAGGGTACCGATCATAAAGCACTTCCCCAGGCCAGGGGGAGGCAGTGCTCTGTGTCCCCTCCCTGGATATGTTGCAGATGTCCCTGTTGTTGCTGTGTAGCATGGAGTCCATTCCTATGTGACAGGGTAGAACTGCCCCATGCGGTTTTCTAGGCTGTAATCTTTATGACAGCAGATCACCGGGGCTTTTTTCTCCCTCAGAGTGGCTTGTGGGTTCAAACTGCTGACCTTTTGTTTAACAGCTGAGTGCTTAACCATTGCACAGCCAGGGCTTCCGGGAATCTTTCTGTCTTTTCGGAGGAGACCTTCCCTCCAGCTCATGAGTAATACAAAATAGCCAGGTTGCCGATTTTAGCGTGCTTGGGCATCTGATGGTTTGAAACCTCCTTTTGGATGCACTTTTTGTTACTCTTTTTCTAAAATACTCTTCTTCCAAATCTATCCAACAAGCACACTGAAGGAGTTACGGAATGAAAAAAAAAAAAAAAGCCAATCCACCCTTTCTTGATAATAGTCTTATGATTCTGGCATTCCAATTTAAGCTTCTCCAGAGTTTACGAGTAATATGTTTTATGTGTGCTTGTGATTAAAATATGATGTAAGGTAAGCCATTCCAGGCTCTTATGATGTGGTCATAAAAATTATTTCAGCATTAAATATCTCATTGCTGTCATGTCAACTCTGAGACCACTGCTTGATGAATCACTGGAGAAATGAAATTCTTAGCAAAATGTTTTTCTTTCTGATTGCATGGCTTAGGATTATTCAATTAAAGGATAAATGTAAATTGATCAAATATGTGGAGACTTGGAGTTTATGTTTATCGCTGCTAAGCACACTTTGAAATGCAGCGATCTGATTAGCTTCTCCTATCTCTGTGGTCCCCTGTTAAAGAGAACTGCTGATGAGGAAGGCCTGATGGCTCAGCCATATGGGTGAATGACTGACCAGTTTCCATTTTTTTGTTTCCCTGAAGCTGCTGTGTATCTAGACAGCTCAAGCCAGCATCAAGGAAGCCTTCTTCATGGAACAGCCCAGTGATTTTATGATAAGCTGACTTTGAAGCTTTCAAGGAGTTAATCAAAGCACATTTAACCTGCAGACTGAACCTACAGGCCCCATTTTGCAGTAACATTCCACTTTTTAACTTGGCTTCCCTGTAACCTGTCCCTCTTTCCCACCTCTGTCTCATTACCCAGGATGTTAAAGTTTTGGGAAAATGAGATGAGGCTAAAGGATAGCTGAGGGGCTGTGGGCAGAAGAGAGCCCCTTGGTTTCAATTTCAGCTGTGTTCTTAGCCCTACCTCCAGCTGGCTTCTAGGGGCGTCTGTGGCTGGGAGAATAGTCAGCTGCCTCCCTGCTCTGAAACCTGTGACATTTCATTAAACTGTATTTTTTTGAGTTATCATTAACAAAGACAATAATAATAAATGGTAAAATTGGCTAAGTGTTTTCTATGTGCCCAGACTACACTGAGGCCTTACATTCCTTGTATTATGTAATCCCCCCAATAGCCCTATGAGATAGTTGTTGTTATAGACAGGGGATTACTGAGTACAGCAAGTTTAAGTAACTGGCACAAGTAGCAGACCTTGGACTTGAACCTGGGCATTTCAACTCTGGGCCCTGGGTGTGTAATCACTGCCTGAAACTGCTTCCCACAGATTCTAAATGTCATATTTCATTTTTAAAATTCAGACCATACAAATGTGCATAATACAGAACGTTAAATGTTCACTCCCTCCCCAATTCCTACACTCCAGTACATTCCAGCCTGGATGGCCTAGCCCGGTTCTCTCTCTTCCCAGACTCTATTGAGCAGCATCCTATGAACAGACCAGATTCTATTAGGAGCACATCTACCTGGGGCAAGTGGCTTCTTCGTAAACATACCCCTAGTAGGTCAGGGGGACTCATACCCATGGAAAGTCAAGGCCAGAGGCTTATGGATGTGTGTTAGGGGTGGAGTGGGGAGTGTCTTTCACCAACCATGCCTGGAAAATCCTGGGCAGCCAGGTAGGCAGTGCTTCTAGAGGACAGTGACTTATGTAAATACAGCACAAATTACCCCAATGGCCAGCTAACCTCTGAGGCTGAGTGTATGGTGTATGTCCCTGGAGACGAGCAGGGAGAACATTAGAAAAATAAACTTAATCCTACCTCCTCTACTAGGCTATCCCAGAGCTCCTACTACTACCTACTCCACACACACACACACACACACACACACACACACACACACACACACACACACACACACGGAGGCTTTGGAGTTCATTTCTCCCTCCCCGCTCTTTTCCAGGCCAGGAGGCAATGTGTTGCAGTGATAAAGAGCATGGGTTTTGGATCAGTCCACCCCTGTTTGAATCCTGGCTCTGCCACTTGTTAAGCATGTGATCTTGGTCATATTTCTTACTTTCTTGAGTCCTAGTTTGCTCACGTATAAAAAGGGCTTGATGAAGCTTACCCCTCAAGGATGCTGGGCGGGTTGGAGTTGCTGTGTGCAAAGACTGCAATGCCTATTTCATGGAAGGTGATCAATAAGGATTATAATTGAAGTGCAAGTGTAGGAGGGGCAACAAATTCAGCCTGGCGGATGTGGGAAGGGCTTGCGTGGTCAAATTTTTAATTCATAGGATTAGGAATTTCTTTGTACCTCTTATGTTTAAGAGTTGGGCTGTTAATCATAAGGTCTACCAGCTGCTCCTTGGAAACCCTATGGGGCAGTTCTACTCTGTCTTATAGGGTTGTTGTGAGTCAGAATCGACTCCATGGCAATAGGTTTGGTTCTTGTTTTTGGTTTTTAACCTAGGTACCTGGCAGAGTACTCTGGTCACTTGGTCTTGTCCACAGAATCATCAAAAGTTGCCGGATAATTGCAGGAAATTCTGAGGCATTGCTTAAACATGTGATGACTTGCAACTGTGAACAGAACTAAGCAACAGAAGGGTTTGAGGCTGGCTATGTGCTCTAGGAAGTTAAGGGACTTGGGAGAGCTAGGAAAAATACTACTAAACATCCTGAAAATGTCTATCAGAAGTGTTGATAAACTTAACCAGAGGAAATTCCTTGTCGGCATTAACAACAACATGCAGGAGAGGATGGACTTTTATGAGGACATGTTTTTGCAAACAATTTACAAGTAAAAGAAGTGGTAGATGGACATGGTGGGGTAATGGGGAGAAATGCCAGGGTGATGACTGAAGAGGTCAAACCATGCACAAAAATAGCAATATTTCTTGCACAATCAACCTCCGGAAATGCATCAGCAAACATGAGGCTGCCTTAGTAGTCAAGAGCATACTAGAAGCTGCTCATTGCATTAAGTGACCAAACTCTACCAAAGCCAACACAAGTGAACTCTGAGTCAACACTGAGAGGCAGCCCAAAGTGAATGAAAACCCATCGAGTTCCCCTTCCAAAGGATGGGGTGGGCTAAGAGCCAGGGCGTATTATTAGACTGGAATTTTTTTCAGGTCCTAAATTTAACTGGCTGGCGTTCTTTTTTAAAGTACCATTCTACTCAAGCTTTTGAATTGAAGAATTTGCCACTTAATGGGGTTTGACGACAGACAGAACACAATGTCCTTGGCTTGGCTCCTCCTTGTGTAGAGTGAGCTGTCCTCCCAGTATCTCCCAGTAGTCTCCCCTAGCCAGAGGCGTCTGCAGGGAAAGTCAGTGTGAAGGGCTGCAGGCAGACACGCTCACAGGGCAAGGATTTGAATAGCTTTGACCTCACTTAGGGGCGACACTGCTAATGTCCTTGTAACTCTCAGTGGGCCATGAGAGAAGAAAGTGCCCAGAGTGGGAGACTGCCAATATCAGCTGCTGTAGAGTCCACTGTGACTCATGGCGACTCCATATGTGTCAGAGTAGAACTGTGCTCCATAAGGTTTTCTTTTCCTTTTTTAAAATTGTACTTTAGATGAAGGTTTACAGAGCAGATTAGTTTCTCATTAAACAATTAATATATATATTGTGTTGTGACATTGGTTGCTAACCCCATGACATGTCAACACTCTCCCCCTCTCGACCTTGGGTTCCCCATTACCAGCTTTCCTGTCCCCTCCTGGCTTCTCATCCCTGCCCCTGAGTCGGTGTGCCCATTTAGTCTTGTTTTGTTTCCTGGGCCTGTCTAACCTTTGGCTGGAGGGGGAACCTCAGGAGTGACTTCAGTACTGAGTTAAAAGGGTGTCCAGAAGCCATACTCTCAGGATTCCATAGGTTTTCAATGGCTGATTTTTCTGACGTAGATCACTAGACCTTTCTTCCAAGGTGCCTCTGGGTGTACTCGAACCTCCAGCCTTCCTGTTAGCTGCAGAGCACATTAACTGTTTTCACCCCCTAGGGACTTCAGAGAGAGATACAGAGGGAGGGGAAAAAAAAAAAAAAAGACTGAGCTAGAAAATAAGGGAAATGACATTTGTAATGGAACCACACCTGGGGGGTGATTTAAAGTACACATCTACCTCCCTTTCTGGACAGACAGGCACTTGCTGACACAAGCTTTAGTCAAGGAACTCAAGTCACATAAACACTATCATGCTTGGTTTCACTTTAATAAGAAAATTCTTCTTCTTCTTCTTCTTTTTTTTTAATAAATAAAGATTGATGGAATCCAAAGTGGAAATTTGAAAGCTGAAAGACAAGCTAATGTTATATACTATAATCTTATTTTAGGTATTTATAATATGCCCACATACACATTACGAAGATCTAAAAGGATTTATATCAAAGTGTTAACAAATGTTACCTCTAGATACAGAGTTAGAAATGCTTTAAATGCATCTCCTTGCCCCTTATTTTTATTAAAGTATTTTTTGTAAGTGAACACAAATTGCTCTTGTAATTTGAAAAATATTTTTTAATTTTAAAAATCCATGGCAAGCTGGTGTATGGAACTGATTGAAATATTTACTGCCCCCAAGTGTGTAAAAGGCAGGGGTGATTGATGCAGAGGGTGGAGGTTAAGGCAATGTATTCAGTAACTGAGAGGAGGAAATGAAAAATCTTCTGGGAATGGTTTCTTTTAACTGCTCAGTGTGCTGATCCAATGTTTGACAATGTCACACACTCAGTAGCCGTCCCCATGCAGCATTTTTCTGATATATAAACTGAGTTTGACATAAGGTCACACGTAGATTGCCTGTGAAAGATTTTTTTGTTTGTTTGTTTTAATTAACCATGTAGTATTCATTATTCCTACCAAGTGCTCAAAGCCATAATACCAGCTGTGAACAAACTGGGCTGAACATGTAGTATATGTTGAAAAAGGAATGAAGAAACCAAGATAATATAAGACGTAGTCCTTGCCCTGAAGGAGTTCACAACTTAGGTGGAGACACAGAATACAGTGCATGAAACACCTGAAGGATAGAGTAAAGAAGAATTAATGCAAGGATAAATGGAGAAGGGAATTAACATTTATTAAATGCCTACTATGTGCACATTGTGGAGCCCTGGTGGTACAGTGGTTAAGAGCTAGGCTGCTAACCAAAAGGTCAGCAGTTTGAATCCCCCAGCTGCTCCTTGGAAACCCTATGGGGCTGTTCTACTGTGTCCTGTCGGGTCGCTATGAGTTGGAATCAGTTTTTTTGGTATGTGCACATTGTGCTAAATTCTTCTTGTCTGGTACCCCATTTAGTCCCTCAACTACCCTATGTGGTAGGTATGATTTTTTTCCACTGACAACTGAAGAAACCTTGGGTCACTGGGCCCTGTCTTAGGCTAGGTTCTCTAGAGAAGCAAAACAAGTGAAGCATCTATCTACCTATATATATATAGAGAGAGAGAGAGAGAAAGAGAGATCAAAGAAACAGCTCACGAGGTTGTAGAGGATGGAAAATTCCAAATCCTTGGGTCAGGATGGAGGCTTCTCCCAACTCACATAGCTGCAGGGGCTGTCAAACCCAAGATCCAGACTGCAGAGGCTAGCGGATCCCAAGATCAGCAGGTAAGCTGCTAGCTCAAGTTCCAAGAACCAGAGATCAGACGTGCAGGAGCCAGCTGCAGGATCCATAGTGAGCAAAAGCCAGCAAGCCTTGCCAGAAAGTTCACCTACATTGGATGCAGGCCACACCCCCAAGGACACTCTCTTTCAGCTGATTGGCTACTCACAGCAGATCCTATCATGGAGGTGATCACATCGTATCAGATCTCATCATGGAAGTGATTGCATCATTATACAACTGTGAAACTGCATCACAACTGTCAAACCACTGAGAATCATGGCCTAGCCAAGTTGACACACAGCCTTAACCATCACAAGCCCCAAATCAGTGTTAGGTCTGCTCTACCCCAATCCCTCCTCCATGCATGATCTTGTGTAAGAGAGACCTGATGGTGAAGGTGTGCAGTATACAGTAAGCCCTCAAAGGAGAGGCCATTGAGGGGTAAACTTAGCAAGGGAAGTTCTTGTGTTGATAGAGCAGCCTGGCTTATTGAACTTATCAGTCTTGCTTCCATATGCAGCCGGTAATGCATGTATGTGGGTCCCAACTCAGATTCTTCTTTGTCCTTATCCCAAACTACTCACCCCAACTCATTTTGTGCCTCATATCCCAACCTGTTCCAGGCCCCCTCAGTCTCTGGCTCTGTGATTACACCTTTCTCAGATGACCCCAGTTCGCCTCTTGTATCCGACACTCAGCCCCATTTCTCCAGCTTCCACTTTGAGCTGCCCTCCTGCACCAGCCAGTGCTCTCTAGTGTGCTTCTTTGAACGGTTTCTTTTAGGTAATGAGGACTGGAAAAGTATTTGATGGCCACTCAAAAGAGCATACCTTGCCTCTTACCTGTACGATTTGGATTGGTTGCCATTTCCTAAGTGATTTGCATGGAGTCTTCACCTAATGGCACCTGATGTGTTGGACAGAGCTTTATGCATTAGTTGGAGACAGCATGGTACTATGAACTTTATAAAATCACTAGTTAATTTTTGGTGAATTTCAATATGTCTCCTTCATACTTGCTTGCATTAAAATATTTCTCCTTTATTGCCTGGAGAGTAGAAGTGTCAGTTTCTAGAAACATTGCAGAAACACTTTCCCAGGTGGTAGCTTTCCCCGTGGAATTATTCTTTTTGTTTTCACCCCCACTAAGCAGAAATAACTAGACTCAAAGATGAATCAAAAATGAAATAATGTACACTAACTCCCGAGCACTATTTCTGGGACATGTGCTTTCAGTCAATATCAGCGCTTGTTATCGTGGGAGGTAATATCATGCAGTGGCTAAAGACTTATGTGTGAGAGCCACCTGGATTCAAATGTCTGCTCTATCATTCGACTAACCCTTCCCCTCTTTTACTTATTTATTTTTTAAATTTTTACTAGCCTTTTGACTTGGGGCAAGTTACCAAATCTATCCAAGCCTCAGCTTCCTTATCTGGAAAATAGGGTTAATGATACCCTTACTAGAGTGGTTGGAAAATTAAATGAGAAAATACATGTGAAGCACTTAGCACAATGCTAGCACAATGGAGTAAAGAATTTGATAAACATTATCCTTATTAGTGACACCAGGGGACCAGGCTGAAGCCAGGACCACATCCTTGCTTAGCTTTCTTCCTCCACCCTATCCTACTTCTCTCACTCCCTCCTCCCAAGAGCACTCCCTCAATACATTGCTTTCACAAGGTTCCCCATCTTAGGCTCTGCTTCTAGAGAACCCTCACCAGGACAGGTGCCAGACAGCTGAGGACCAAGTCCAGGGTCAAAGTGGGAGACACATTTTTAGGAAAATAATTAAATTGCAAGGTGCCACAGGTGACATGGTATAAGAATTGTTTGGGGAGAGGTTTGCTAGCACTTGGCCCTGACTTTTACTGACCTTGGCATTGAAAGCCACACTTACCAGGCACATGCTCAATGGCCAGTGAGAGCCCTGAACTCAGTGGCATCATGGTTTAGAGATAAAATTAGTTAAGTGAACTTTTTTCTTAAGAAAATTTTGACCGAACAAAAAATATGAAAACAAATTATAAAGCAATTCATAGATGCATCATCCAAAGCAAAACAAAACAAACTACTACAAGAATTTGTTGTATTTCTTTCAAGATCTTTATAGTATATAATTTTAATTACATTGCATGCACAATTTAGTAGTCTGATTTTTCGCTTACCGAAATGTAAACATTTTTACTAAGTTGTTAAAATATCTTATGCATCCTTTTTTTGTAGCTTTGTGCTTTTTAATTATTTGAGTGTATCATGATTGACTTAAATATCACCCTTGTGTTGTTGTTGGTTGCCATTGAGTCGATTCCAACTCATGGCAAACCCTATTTTCCTTTGTGATTTATTACTATTATTTTTAAACTTAGAAATGAAGAACCCATTTTGGTTTTTAAAAGAATATAGACACCAAAATGTTAGTGGATGTTTATTTTCTCTAGATGATGGCTGATTTTTATTTTCTTCTTTTATTCTCTTACTTATATTTTCTAAGTTTCTGTCATTAACTGTCTGTAACAAGGAAAAGTGCTAACATATTTCCTGAAATTTCTTCTTTTTTTAAACATTAAGTTTATTTCAGGGTGAGATGAATCCTTTGAGTCCTCCAGGTACTGGCAGTTTTTCCATTAGCAATTGCTACTGACAAATCACCCCAAAACTCAGTGGTTTAAAACAAAGTCATTTATTACTACAGCTCATGTGTCCGTGGGTCATCTGGGAGTTGGCTGATCTTGGCTGGGCTCTTTCACACATCCTCAGGAGGACTGGAGGGCTCAGCAGATCAAGGTTTGGCTGGGGCCACTAAGCTGGAATAGCTCTGCTTCACATGTCTCTCATCCTCTTCCTGAAACCCATCAAACCCAGGCATGTCTCTCACTTGGTGATGGCAGAAGTTAAAGAGGACAAACTTATACACACAAGTCCTCTTGAGTCCCAAACTCAGAATGGGCATACCCTCACTTCTGCTTCATTCTTCTGGCCAAAACAAATCAGGTGGAGTAGGAAACTATACTTTACCTTCATAGAAGGAACTCCAAAGTCACGCGTGGAGGAAGAATAAAGAATCGGGGCCAATAATGCAATCAGTCTAGCACAGGCACTAATAGAATTTCTTCTCTTTAGTTACGTTTACAAAGAGATGTCAATGTATGCCTGGTTTGGCTTATCAATAAAAAAATTATTATTATTATTTTAATTACAGACAGTCACCTACAAATTGATACAGGATCCTGCCTGAATATCTCACAAAGGGAAACATCCAGTTCCATACCAATCACTTAAAGAAAAAATAAATAAATAAACAAAGCTGCCTTTGGTTCAGAGATCAGACTGGGAGTCACTTGGAGGACACGTGAGATGGAAGGGCAAGCTGGGGGTGTCTCAAGATGCCTCGTTTATGCATAAGCAGTCAGTGGGCCATTTCAGTGAAGACACAAATGGATCCCAGGGAAATGCTTTCTTTTGTACCTTCAGACTATGAACAGCCATCAAGGAGAATGTGGGCTCTGATCGCAGCAAGTAAATTGGAACAGGCAGGTGCAATGACAAAAGCCAATTCCTATGAGAGGCTTATTTACACTGATGTCAGACGTTGGAGATGGCAGGTGTGCAGAAACAAAAGACAGCTATGCAGGAAGCTCTCAGCTGGGCCCCTCAGCCTGCTGCTGTCGCCAGTGTCCTCGTTTGGGGCAGGTTTAACTGAGACACTGTCTCTCTCTGCCCTTGGGGACCCGTTGGGCTAGGGGACATTTGGTAAGAGTGGTTAAGATGGCAATATTAATATCGCTGTCCATTCACAAAACATATCATCACTGCTTTTGAAGGCTTTTCATATACTTATTTCATGTGAGTTTCACAATAAGTAGTTGAATAAACAGTAATGGTTATTACCTTTTATATAGAAGAAAATGGAAGCTCAGAAAGGTAGTGGTTTAACTAGCATTATTGTTGTTAGCTTCTGTAGAGTCAGCCCCCTACTCATGGCAACCCCACGCACAACGGAATGGAATGCTGTTTGGTCCTGTGTCATCCCCATGATTGGTTGTGGATTGGACCATTGTGATTCAAAGAGTTTTCTCTGACTGATTACCAGAAGTAGGTGGAACTAGATTGCCAGGTCTTTCTTCCCAGCACATCTTAGTCTGGAAATGTCACTGAAACCTGTTCAGGATCACAGCTACACTAAAACTTCCACTGACAGATGGGTGGTGGCTGTGCATGTGGTGCATTGGCCAGGAATCGAACCTGGGTCTCCCATATAAAAGGCAAGATTTCTACCATTAAGCACCAATGACTCATTTTAGGCCAGATTAAAGAATAGTCTGAGTTACAATAATTTAACCTCTTTGCAAGTTCCTTCTGTAGAGAAAAAGAAGCATTTTTTTTTGCTCCAAGAATTATATCAAGCAAGTGCAATTTTCTTGAGAGACTGCCAGCAATGGACTTTGGGATGTGATGCAGAATGAAGCCAGGGAGTGGAAGGGGGCTCCCAAGAGAACCCCAGGACCCTGCTTCTTTAGTCCCTCTAAGGGAGCAGCTGGGGCCCATGCCCAGGGTTGGAGAATGAGCGGCACAGACTGACCCAGCTTCAAGGTCTGGCCGCTCTCTCCTCTTCAAAGCACTCGTTCAGATGTGAGGTCAAAGGCCTAATAGTATTTCTTGCTGATGCTTTCAGAACACTAATGGGCTACTTGAAGAGCTAGCTTGCTAAAAGCCCTACTGCTGTTAGAAAGAGGAGCTTTTAAAGAAAAGGGGTTTGTTAAGTGGGCCACTCTGGAATTCTCCATTTATATGAAAAGGGTGTTTGATACTTGAGAGGGCATTTGTTGTTTAGGGGAAAGGTTAAATCAATTATTTTGTCTGAAGATGAAAAAGATGAAGAATCAGCTTAATAACAGGCTTTGGGTCTATGGGAGGCTATTCTAGGGAAGATGGCGAGCACCTGTCCATCCTCTTTACAACAGAAGAAAAATCGGGCTTTTGTTGAGGAAAGAAGATCTAAGTGAGACAGAAAGAAAGACTGTTGGACTGTAGAACTGTCTGTTCAGGCAGATTTATCAGTGGGCTCTCCCTAGTAGGAGATCATTAGGAAGGGAGGTTGTGGCTGGATGATTGCTAGAAGCTTTCCTTTGGTTTATGTCTCTGTTGACTTGCTGCTAGGAGCTAGAAGAGTTAAACTCAAGGAATGACAAGACCTAGGCATAGGTCTTTATTGTTGCTTATTTGTTGAGTATAAGCGACTTAATTTCCGTGGACCTCAGTTTTCTCATCTGTATAACGGGATTAATGATAACCATGCAACTCTCCTCCTGTAGAGCTCTGAAGATGAACCAAGGTAATATATGCAAAAGTGCACTTAAAACCACACAGTGCTGAAAAAATGAAAGAAATTATTTTTCCTGGAATAAGTGCTGATTATTTTTCAAGTCTAGTGTGCATTAAATTTTTTTCTTCCAGCTTTGGATAAAGTTGCCAGATTGCCTTGGACCCAACCTTAAAATAAAGTGCCAATGATTTTCTTTTAGCTCTTGGACATCCTTTTGCTTGCTCCACCGTGTACAAGTCCTCCTTTGCTCTTGCTACTAGCTCTTCACAGAGTCGTGCCTTTTAGGGATGGAAGAAGCCTCAAAGAACATCATCTAAACCAACTTCAAATCCACATTGCTTTCCCTTTTATGAGGGTGAACTCACCTCTCCTAGAATGCCTCTGGTGATGGGAAACTCGCCTTCTCATTTTTAAAGGAAATGACATTAATAAATGCAAGGAGGTGTATAGATTCATGGTAAACTCAGGGAATAGTGGGCAATCCACATTGGGGGTGTATATGGGGGAAGGACAGGAATGATGGAAGATCAGATTGGAAAGGTAGGCTGGGCCCTATGGTGAAAGGTCTGAATGTTGTATTAAATTAGGAATGCTTTCAGCTGGAAGGTACAAAACACACAATAAAGGCATTTAGTTAGCTCTCACAAGAAAACTTGAGATAGGCAACCTCAGAGTTGGTGCAGCAGTTTAATGATGGTCATCACGGATTTCACATCATTTTGCTTTGCCATGTTCAGTGTCTCCAAGGATGACCAGCTGTCTTGGTTAACTTGGGACGGAGGGGCTTCCCAGGATGTGGGACTTGCAGTGCTAAAAGTAAGAAAATCCCAGGCAAACTAGGATGAGTTAGTTGCCTTAATGCTTCCCCTCAGAGTCACCAGATGTCCCAACAGAAAGGAAGGGATAGGACAGAAAATGGGTCTTCTTTTCACATACCTATCTTATCAAGAAGAAAACAGTCTTTTCCTGAGGTCCCAGTAGGCTTTCCTTATACCTCATTGTCCAGAACTGGGTCATAGACTCACCCTTACTCCAAATAGGAATGCGATTGTCATACTCGACTTAGAACAATCAAATTTTATCCCATTGGGCACACTGTGGCCAGAATTTAAAATAGGTCCTGCTGGTATTGAAGAGGACAGGAATGGCCTGTGGGTAAGCAACCCACAGTAAATGCCCCAAATGCCATGTTAAAGATTTTGGACTTCATCCTGAAGGCAGTGGGAGGTCATCCAACATTTTTAAGCAGAAGTTGATAGATATTAGTTCATATTTTATACTTGGAAGCCATATGAGAATTGGATTAGAAGGGACTTGTGGACAAGACTAAGAGAAGAGAGATTCATTAGCAGATTTCTGTAACAATCCAGACATGAGATAAGATTTGAACTAGGACTGTGATAAAAGATGTGCAAATGAAGTGATGGAGTTGAAAGAGATTTCAGTGTGAGAAGGGATAGAGCATTTATCTCATTTGGTATGAATGAGACCTCTGCACAACACAGAGCCCAGGTTGTGATCATTCCCATTTGTGAATGAGAAAATAGCTGCGCAGACAGTACAGATGACATGTCCAAGTTTCTCTCTGCTTCCAAGTATTACTTGCCTAACAAAGCTAAGGGGACATTGGTGGTTCAATGGTAGACTTCTCAACTTCCATGCGGGAGACCCAGGTTCAATTCCTGGCCAGTGCACTTCGTGCACAGCCAGAACTCATCTGTCAGTGAAGGCTTGCATGTTGTTATGATGCTGTTGAACAGGTTTAGGTGGAGCTTCCAAACTAAGATGGATTAGGAAGAAAGACCTATGATCTAGTTCGGAAAATCAACTAATGAAAAACTTATGGATCATAACAGTCCTATCTGTTATGATCGTGGGGATGGTGCAGGCCCAGGCAGTGTTTTGTTCTATTATGCACGGGGTCGCCATGAGTAGGGGGCCGACTTGATGGAAGCTAACAACAAGCACAAGTACACTCTAAGCAGTCCCATGCTACTGGAGTGGGATTTCTCTCATTACTTTGTTCTTCGACTCTTTCAACACTAGCTGACTTGCACTCCTGGGGCCCTTGCATCTACCTGGCACCAGGTGGGTATCAGACTGGGCAGAGAGCCCTCATTCTTTATAGTCAGGCAGCTTTAGAGATGATGACCACAGGAAGACGTGTTGATTAATTAAATCTGCCTTCAGCAAAGATGAGCAATAATGTAGACTTAAGAGAAAGATCACATTGACTATGTCAGTTCAAAGACTTGCCTCCCACTCCTGGGAATAGTCTTACATTAATTTATGCACAATTTGCAAGCAAAATCAGCCAATCTTCAAAAGATATCTGATGCTGGAAAATTCATCTAGTATGAAATCTAGTTTAGGATGATGTATTCTCCTTGGTAGGAGCCCCTGGGTGGCACAAACAGTTAAGTTATGGATGACTAGCCGAAAGGTTGGTGATTTGAACCCACCCAGAGGTGCCTCCAGTCTCTGGGGAACGGCATCATGCTTAGTAAAGTAGAGGGTCAGCAATAAACAGGAAGACCGTCAAGGAGATGAATTGACATAATGGCTGCAACAATGGGCTCTAGCATGATGATTGTGAAGATGGCACAGGATAGGGCAGTGTTTCATCCTGTTGTCCATAGGGTCACTATGAGTCAGAACCAACTTGATGGCACCTAACAGCTAACAATAACAGAGGTGCCTTGGAAGACAGACCTGAGCAAAAGTTCACAGCCTTGAAAACCCTATGAAGTAGTTCTACTCTGCACATATGGGCTAACCATGAGCTGGAGTTGACTTGATGGCAACCAGCAACAAAGACAATTCTCCCTGGTAGGCAATGAAGGGGGTTATGAGAAAACCGTTAGATGAATAGTGGCTTTGGTGGCATGCTGAGTGAGTAAAGAAGAGTTTGGGCAGGAACTAGCACATATTATATCTGTTTCGCAGCAGCCTATTATTTTCCTTTGTAGGTCTTGTCTCATGTGTAAATCACATATTCATAAATGTTATGATAAGTTTTTTTCTGTATGGGGCAGTTCTACTCTGTCCTGTAGGGTTCCTATGAATTATAATCGACTCTATGGCAATGGGTTTGGTTTTTGGCTTTACCCCATGAGGGTAAGTGCAATGCCTGTTTTGCTCACCACTGTACATCTGGAGCCTAGCACAGTACTTGGCACATAGTGTATGCTCAGAAAATATTTACTGAATTAATTATTTTAGCAAGTGACTACTCTGTGCCAGTTTCTTTTCCTACATCACCTATTTGAATCCTTCCCAAATCCCCTTAACATAGGTGTTATTGTCTCCATTTTAAAGATAATGAAACTGAGGGTCAGCGCTGTATAGTGAGTTAACCAAGGTCATAGATTTAGTGAGAAGCAGAGCTGAGACTCGAACCTAGAAGTCCTCATAGCCCATGCTCTTGTCTTCATAGCCCATGCTCTCTCTTTCTCTAAATGCTCTTTGAATTTTCATTTCATGTAATGATATTTCTCAAAACAAAGAATCTCACTGCTAGTGTAGCTGCACCCCTCACTTTATAGATGAGGGGCTGTAGGCTTAGAGAGGGCAAACAACTTGGTCAAGGTCACACAGTGATTTAGTGGTCCAGTTACATCTAACCCAGTGATTTTTCCTATCGAACCTTGAAGTTCCTTTAAGATAAAGCAGCCACTATTTCTGAAAGAGCTGGGCTCTCTCAGGGTTGGATTTGACCTATCTCTGCAACATTGCTGGATGTCTGCATAGCAGAAAGTTATGAACAATTTCATCCGATACAAGTTTCAAAATCTACATGGTTGTTTTCTTGTTCTCAGCTTTAACTGGCACAGCCTGCCTTTTGACTGAAGAAAAGGCAAGCCTGGAGCTTTTGGAAAGCTGCTGCAAGTTTGCTGTTGAAAACTTCCAGGTTTGGATGTAATCTAGACTCTGGCAGAGTACTTAAGCTAATAAAGGACTAACGCTTCCTCCAGACCCCTGTAAGCACCTCTCTGGCTCAGCATGCACAAACCCACAGAGCATGCTGTGCCCATGGCTTGGAGAGCCTCATGCACGTGACTCTGGCTAGGGCCCTGCACCAAGGCCAGCACCCTTGGACTTACCTGCCCTTGGCCTCTCTTTCTACTTTCCTTCCGAACATTCTACCCCAGTCTCTTCACCAACAATTTGATACACGTCTCCCTAAATTTCAGCCTGGGGAGTATATTACCTGCACATGGTTAAACTGCAATTCAGCTAAAAGCATTGAAAAAGCCCCAGGCTCAGTTGCCACTGATTGGCTCATTCTCTCCTGCCTGGGCTGAGCCCCTTCTCTGAGATAGTCTGTGCCAGGTGGGGGGAGACAGATATTGAGCAACATCAGCTCCTGCCCCTGAGGACCTCACAGTTGAGTGGGGACGAGGGGTAATATCATAAGACCCGTGTACTCTTGGGTCATTTGCCTGTGATTCTTTAGGCTCTACCCTCCTCCTATGGCTAGAGGAAAGATGACTGCCTCAATCCATACATGACAACCTCCAGGGGACAAGACAGCTTCTCTTTCAGCAGCTCTCCCATAATTGCAAAAAATTTTCTTTCCCAAAAGCCCTGACAAAATACCATGTCAAGTCTCCTTGCCTTGACTTGAGACACACATCCATTTCTGAACCAATCCCAGGGACCAGGAGATACATGTATATGTGTGTGCGTATACGTGTGTGTGTATGTATGTGTGTGTATTTTTGCTTGCACCTGAAAACACCTGAACTTTCTGGTAAAAGCCATTTTGTTTTTTCATTTTAGATTTCTGCCAGGGCATTGTTGTTTTGGTTCATTGAGTTTTCCCTAGTTTATCATCATCATCATGAAGGACAGAATAGTGGATCTATGGCAATTGAACGTGGCTTTCTTGCTGCTCATGAATTTCTAAATTTCTCATTTCTACCCAGCTCTCCAATGACTCAAGGTGGGTGAAATCTGACAGGAAGCCAAAGTAATTAAGATACCCTCATGGGACAATGGTTTAAATTCACATGAGGCAGATTTTCTTGAGCGAGCCTGCTCCACTGGGCAGGTGGGCTGGTCTAGGCTTTCCAAAGGTTACCCTAAGGTGCCCTCCCTTGGGCTGTAGCCCTCTCTCCATGCCAAACAGCCACCTCCAATGTCACACTGTTGGTGACTCACACAGTATGATGGGGGTGACAGCCACAGGTCGCTTCTCTTTACCAAAAAGGAAACGGGACCCTTCTGTTCTATGCTTTTCAGGGTGTTGGGGTTGGGGCTTTCGAGTAGCTATGGTAGGGTTTGACAATAATCGTCTTGACTACCACAGGACAGAGGCAGTGAAGGAAATTCAGACCCTGGGGGAGAATCTCTCTATCTTTGCCTCACCCTTAGCCCCACTTAATTTGCACACCCTCAGGACATCTATCTGAGTGAGTTTTATGGATTAAAATAGATTTGTGGAAGTCCTAAATCACTGGTATCTGTGAATGTGAACTTGTTTGGAAACAAGGTCTTTGAAGATCCTCTCAGTTCGGTTAATTTAAGGTCATACCAAAGTAGGATGGGTCCTAATCCAACCTGAGTGGTGTCCTTGTAAAAGAGGAGAAGAGACACAGGAAGACAGACAGAAGGCGGTCATGTGAAGATGAAGTCAGATATGTATCTATAAGCCAAGGAACACCAAAAATCATCCTCAGCCAGCACCAGAAGCTAGGAGAGAGGCATGGAACAGATTCTCCCTCAGAGCCCTCAGAAGGAATCAATACGGCCAATACCCTGATTTTGGACTTCTAGCCTACAGAAGCATGAAACAATAAATTTCTATTGTTCTAAGCCACTGGTTTGTGATATTTTGTGCAGTAGCCCTAGGAAGCTAACACAGTGGGCTTACGAGCCCTGTGCCTATTCTAGCAAATATTCCTAATGAGAGGTCTTGCCTAACTGTGTTTTCATGGCTAGGTCCAATGTTGGGATAAATTGAATTTTAACTATTCAGTTATTTTTAAATGATCATTCTAGAGAGTCATATGAGATCCAGAATAGCTCCTGGACAGGCTACTTGTTAAAATACTTGTTTCCTGACTTGTGGAGCGGGGCTTGGTGTCAGAAACCCTGGGTTTGAGTGTTGTTTTCCCATCTCCCAAACTTAATGACTTTAGGCAAGGCACATCTGTGTTTGAGGCCTCATCTGTGCAATGAAAATAATACTACTTCCCATTTTAGGAATTCAATGAGATAAAATGCCTAAAACTCCTATGGTTCACTATTTCTTTTTCGTCACTTGTAAAATGGAAATAATAAGATCTGCCTCAGTTGCTGTAAATAAGATAAGGAATGTGAAAGCCTTTTGTACACTGTTAAGCCTGATGCAGAGTCCCCGGGTGACACAAACAGTTAAGTTCATGGCTACTAACTGAAAGGTTGGCAGTTCGGATCCACCCAGAGACTCCTGGGAAGAAAGGGTGGAGATCTGCTTCTGAAAGATCACAGCCACTGAAAACCCTATGGAGCACAGTTCTACTCTGAAACACATGGGGTCACCCTAAGTCAGAATTGACTCGACGACAACTAATTTGGTTATTATTATTATTATTTTGGTTTAAACCTGATATACACACAAGCACTTGGTTACCAGGAGGACACCCCACAGGGACCCATCTGAGGCACAACCATAAGCAACAGTGAATGCCACTTGCCGAGTGGTAAGGAATGTGAAACATTCTCAAGGATCAGTCTTCCCAAGATCCAGATGCTCTCTTTCCTCCTAAAGCCAATTTATACTTAAAAATGAAGTTTTGAGGGCAGTTGTCTTCTAGTTTTTATTCAGCTGCAGCTGATGGAACTTTACAAATGGCTCCCACATGATTCCTTCTCAGTCAGGGATTTTTTTTCAGCTTTAAAGTCAGCTGAGGAGCCTGGGTGGTGCAAGAGATCGAAACTGATTCCTAACCTAAAGGTTGGTGGTTCAAACCAGAGTTTCAGATCGGTTCATTCCAGTTTGACCCCCTGCTGAGAATTTGCATTTCCACCCCAGATATACTGAATCAGAATCCACAGTTTAACAAGATGCCCAGGTGATTCTTATAAATAATAAATTTTAAGAACCACTCTCAAAAATTAATTATATGTAAGAGTCACCTGGGGATCTTATTAAACTGTAGATTCTGATTCAGTATATCTAGGGTGGAAATGAAAATTCTCAGCAGGGGGTCAAACTGGAATTAACTGGTTTGAAGCCGTGGTCCAAACCCACCCAGTGGTACTATGGAAGAAAAGGCCTGGTGATCTGCTTCTGTTAATATTACAGCCAAGAAAACCCTATGAAGCAGTTATAATACATGGGGTCACCACGAGTTGTAGGCCAACTTGAGGACAGCTAATAACAACAACAAAGTCAGCTGAGGTTTGTTAACGGTATTACCTTTCTCTCTAAAAGGAACACAATTTTTAAAAAATTCAAGTCAAACTTCCCCTCCCCTCAAGACTTCCTGTCCATAACTGAAGCCATCTTCCTAAAATTAGCAAAGCATTCCTTTTACCACAAAACAACAGTCCCTTTAAAAAAAAAAGACCATTTCCTTTTTGGACAGGGACTTTTGTAAGAGAACTGAACAAGAGGAAAAAAATATGAGCCTCCATCCAACTTCAGCAATAGCTTCCCATTAGTCCAAACTCTGCCTGTTATTGGGATTATGCTTCACTCACTTGAGGCAAGGGCTATTTAGAGGCAAAAGCTAGCTCAGTGGAAACCAGATGCTTTAATTCAGTGATTCTCAAACTTGAGTGGGAATCAGAATCTCATGGAGGCTTGTTAAGACACAGATTGCTGGGCTCCACCTCCAGAGTTTCTGATTCAGCGGGTCTGGGGAGGGGCCCGAGAATTTGCATTTCTAACAAATTCCCAGGTGATGCTGATTCTGCTGGTCCCGAGACCACATTTTGGGACCACAGCCGTAAGTTAACAGTTTTGAGTTCACAAAGAACTTTTGAGAGAGGAAATTATTTCGGCCAGAATCGCTGTGATTGGTGGTTGATCTCCAGTCTTCTGGTCTTGGATGGCAGTGTGGCACCATCTGGGTGTTTTCATTCAACCCTGGTTTGGCCATTTCAGCCCATGCAGAGGATGCTGGGGTCACTGCTATGGTTGGCCTCCCTCCCTGTGTCTTTGCTCCGTGGGATGCTCTGACCTTTCCTTTCCTCTTAAGAGGCTGAATGGGGGTTGAGGGGGAAAACAACACAGTTCGGGGTATCCAGCAGGAGGACTTGGGTAGAAAGCTGGGATCCTTTGCTTACAAGGTATATAATCTTGAGCAAGTAAAATAACCTTTCTGCATCTGTTGGCTTGCCATCAAGTATGAATAATAATAATAATACCCTATTACAGTGGTTGGAAGGAGCCCTGGTGGTGTAGTGGATAAGTGCTTGGCTGCTAACCAAAAGGTCAATGGTTCGAACCCACCAGCCGCTCTGCAGGAAAAAGATGTGGCAGTCTGCTTCTGTAAAGATTACAGCCTTGAAAACCGTATGTTGCAGTTCTACTATGTCCTATAGAGTCGCTATGAGTCAGAATCAACTTGATGGCAATGGTTTCTGTTTTTGTTTTGTTTTTTTAACTGTGATTGGAGTCCCTGGGTGGAGCAAACAGTTAAGCACTCACATACTAACTGAAAGGTCAGCAGATAGATCCCACCCAGAGGCACCTCAAAGGACAGTCCTGGCAATCTGCTTCCAAAAGTTCACAGCCCTTGAAAACCCTGTGGAGTAGTTCTACTCTGCACACATGGGGTCACTATGAGTCTAAATCAACTCGACAGCAACAACATTACAGTGGTGTCTTAGGCTGGGTTCTCTAGATAAGTAAAACCAGTAAAGCTTATAAATATGTATGTATAGACAGAGAGATTTATATCAAGGAAGTGGCTGATGCAATTGTAGACAATGGAACATCCTAAGTCTGTGGGTCAGGATAGAGGCTTTTCCAGATTCATGTAACCACAGGGTCTGGCAAACCCAAGATCAGCAGTTCACACCACAGGACTCTTGCTCACAGGCTGCTAAGATTGACGAATCCTAAGATTGGCAGGCAAGACACAGGTAAGCTGCTAGCTCAAATCCTAAGAACTGGAGGTCACACGAACAGGAGCCAGCTGTAGGATCCAGAGTGAACAAAAGCCCATGAGCCTTGCCAGAATGTCCACTTACATTTGATGCAGGTCACACGCCCAAGGAAATTCCCTTTCAACTGATCAGCTACTCACAGCAGATCCCATCATGTAGGTGATCACATTATATCAAATCTCATCTTGGAAGTGATCACATCATTATACAACTGCCAAACTATATCATAACTGCCAAACCACTGAGAATCATGACCCAGCCAAGTTGACACACAACACTAACTGTCACAAGTGGTTTATAAACCTGGCGAGGTTCTCTCCCACTCCCAAATCTATTTCCCCGTGTGGGTCCCCCTTCTTGGTAAAAGGTACCCAACCAGCTGTTCAAAGACCTCTGGGAGACATTTTTGTCACCTTCTCTCTCTTCCTGAATGCAACCAATCACCATGTCCTCTCCATGTGACTTCCAAAATGCCCCTTGGACCTGCACAACTCTCCTTCTTTACTGCCCCTCCCATTCCCAGACCAAGCCACCATTAACCCTCAACACAACAACCAAAAGGAACTTCTGACATATTTTACCAGTTTTGGTTTTGTAGGATGAAATATAAAATTCTTAACATGACCTACAAGAGCGCACAAGTTCCCCTGGCCCTGCCTGTCACTAGATGAGCTCACTCTCTCACTGTTCTTTGACTCTCTGAACTACACCAGAGGAGACTTCCTTAGCATCCTCAATTGTGCCAAGCACTTTCCAGCCTCAGTGTCTTCACACATGCTGTTCCCTGTGCCTTGTATGCTTTTCCCTCATTGTTTTTCCAGACATACGCTCACTTGAGGGCATTTGTACCTTCTATTCCTCTGTCTGAATGCTTTTATTCCCAGATCTCCTGGTGGCTCCCTCCCTCACTTCATTTAGTCTTCTGCTCACATGTCACTTTCTCAGTGAGACCTTCTCTGACCAGCCTATCTAAAATATCACCTGTAACCCCATCACTAGGAACCCTAATGGTGCAATGGTTAAGCACTCGACTACTAATGGATAGGTCAGGGGTTTGAACCCACGAGCCACTCCACCGAAGAAAAGACCTGGCAATCTGCTTTCATAAAGATTACAGCCTAGGAAACCCTGTGGGGCAGTTCTACTCTGTCATATACAGTCACTATAGTTGGAATTGACTGGATGGCACACAACAACAATAACAGCCCCATCACCCTCAGTCCCCTCACTCCTCCTGGTTTTTTGCATAGTCGTTAACTGACAAATTATTTGCATATTTTTTCTTGTTTAGTTTTGTTTAGTTCCTCCATTAGAAAGTAAGCCCTACAAGAGCAAAGATTTTGTCTGCTTTGCTAACTGATATATCCCCAGGACCTGGAATACTACCTGGTGCATGACTGGTACTCAACAAATATTTATTCAGAATGAATGAATGGGTGTATGGGTGCATGTTTGTACACGACAATGCTTATTAGTGATAGCTCTGGTAAAAGGCATTTGGACAGGATCCCTAAGGTTGAAATGCTTTTTCTTTTCTCTTTCATCAAAGTTGTTTATTTATTTATATATTTTAAATTCTATTTTGTTGTTGCGAATATACACTGTAAAACACACACCAATTCAACAGTTTCTATGTGTACAATTCAATGACCTTGATTATATTCTCAGAGTTGTGCAACCATTCTCAATCTCCTTTTCTGATTTGTTCATCCCCAATTAACATAAACTCACTGCCCCCCAAGGTTCCTATCTAATCTTCTGAGCTGCTGTTGTCAGTTTGATCCCATACAGATAGATCTTAAAAGAGCATAATGCTCAAGGAAGACATTTTTTACTAGTTAAGCTAAACTGTTGCTTGGTTTTAAAAAGACTTCAGGAGATATTTTTGGCTTAAGGTTTACAGATGATCTCAGGATAGTAGTTTCAGGGCTTCAACTAGCCTCCATGGCTCCAGAAATTCTGGAGTCCATAAGAACTTGAAATTCTGTTCTGCATTTCCCCCTTTTTGATCAGGTTTCCTCTATAGAATCCTTGATCAAAATGTTCGCTAATGGTAGCCAGGCACCAGCCAATTCTTCTGATCTCATGGCAAAGGCTTCCATGCATCTGTCAGTTTTTCATACTGTGGGGGCTTGCATATTGCTGTGATGCTGGAAGCTATGTCACCAGTATTCAAATACCAGCAGGGTCACCCATGGTAGACAGGTTTCAGCTGAGCTTCCAGACTAAGACAGACTAGGAAGAAGGCCCAGGTGGTCTACTGCTGAAAGAAATTAACCAGTAAAAAACTTATGAACAGCAGCAGAACATAGTCTGATATAGCGCCAGAAGATGAGTCACTCAGATTGGAAGGAACCCAAAATATGACTGGGAAAGAGCTGCCTCCTCAAAGTAGAGTTGACCTTAATGACGAGGATGGAGTCAAGCTTTTGGGACCTTCATTTGCTGATGCGGCACGACTCAAAAAGAGAAAAAACAGCTGCAAACATCCATTAATAATGGAATGTGGAATGTACGAGTATGAATCTAGGAAAATTGGAAATCATCAAAAATGAAATGGAACACATAAACATCAATATCTTAGGCATTAGTGACCTGAAATGGACTGGTACTGGCCATTTTGAACTCGACACTCATATGGTCTACTATGTCAGGAATGACAACTTGAAGAGGAATATTGTTGCTTTCATTGTCAAAAAGAACATTTCAGGATCTATTCTGAAGTACAACACTGTCAGTGACAGGATAATATCCATATGCTTACAAGGAAGATCAGTAAAATATGAGTATTATTCAAATTTATGCACCAACCACTAAGGCCAAAGATGAAGAAATTGAGAAGATTTTTACCAACTTCTGCAGTCTGAAATTGACTGAACATGCAATCAGGATGCATTGATAATTACTGTAGATTGGAATGTGAAAGATGGAAACCAAAAAGAAGGATCGGTAGTTGGAAAATTTGGCCTTGGTGATAGAAACGATGCTGGAGGTCACATGATAGAATTTTGCAAGACCAATGACTCCTTCATTGTAAATGCCTTTTTTCAACAACATAAACAGCAACTATACAGGTAGAGAGTCAGAGAAAAAGAGGAAGACCCTCAACTAGATGGATTGATACAGCAGCTGCAACAATGGGCTCAAGCATAACAACGATTGTGAGGATGGCCCAGGACTGGGCAGTGTTTCCTTCTGCTGTACATAGGGTCGCTATGAGTCTGAAATGACTCGATGTCACCTAACAACAACAACAACAACATATACATGGACCTTAGATGGAGTACACAAGAATCAAATCAACTACATTTGTGGAAAGAGATGATGGAAAAGCTTGATATCATCAGTCAGAACAAAGCCAGGGGCTGACTGCGGAACAGACTGTCAATTGCTTATATGCAAGTTCAAGTTGAAGCTGAAGAAAATTAGAACAAGTCCACAAGAGCCAAAGTACAACCTGGAGTATATGCCGCCTGAATTTAGAGACCATCTCAAGAATAGATTTGACATGTTGATCACTAATGGCTGAAGGCCAGATGAGTTGTGGAATGACATCAAGGACATCATACATAAGGAAAGAAAGAGGTCATTAAAAAGACAGGAAAGAAAATAAAGACCAAAATGAATGTCAGAAGAGATTCTGAAACTTGCTTTTGAACATCTAGCAGCTAAAGCAAATGAAAGAAATGATGAAGTAAAAGATCTGAACAGGTTTCAAAGGGTGGCTCAAGAAAACAAAGTAAAATATTATAACGACATGTTCAAAGACCTGGAGTTAGAAAACCAAAAGGGAAGAACACGCTCGGCATTTCTCTTGCTGAAAAAACTGAGGAAAAAAAATCCAAGCCTTGAGTTGCAATAGTGAAAGAGTCTGTGCACAAAATACTGAATGATGCAGGAAGCATCAAAAGCAGATGGAAGGAATACCCAGTCATTGTACCAAAAAGAATTGGTCGACGTTCAACCATTTCAGAAGGTAGCATATGATCAAGAACCGATGGTACTGAAGGAAGAAGTCCAAGCTGTACTGAAGACACTGGCGAGAAACAAGGCTCCAGGAATTGATAGAATCCCAATTGAGATGTTTCAACAAACAGATACACAGCTGGAAGTGCTCACTTGTCTATGCCAAGAAATTTGAAAGGCAGCTACCTGGCCAACCAACTGGAAGAGATTCATATTTGTGCCTTTTCCAAAGAAAGGTGATTAAACAGAATGCAGAAATTATCAAACAGTATCATTAATATCAAACACAATTAAAATTTTGCTGACGATCATTCAAAAGCAGTTGCAGCAGTAGATTGACAAGGAACTGCCAGAAACTTAAGCCAGGTTCAGAAAAGAGTGTGGAACAGCCGTATCATTCCTGATGTCAGATGGATCATGGCTGAAATCAGAGAATATGAGAAAGATGTTTACCTGTGTTTTATTGACTATGCAAAGGCATTTGACTGTGTGGATCACAACAAATTATGGATAACATTGCAAAGAACGGGAATTCAGGAGCACTTAATTATGCTCATGAGGAACCTGTATATAGACCAAGAGGAAGTTGTTCAAACAGAACAAGGGGATACTGAGTGGTTTAAAGTCAGGAAAGATGTGTGTCAGGGTTGTATCGTTTTACCATATTTATTCACTCTGTATACTGAGCAAATAATCTGAGAAGCTGAACTATATGAAGAAGAACGTGACATCAGGATTTGAGGAAGACTCATTAACAACCTGCGTTTATGAAGATGTACAGCTTTGCTTGCTGAAAGTGAAGTGGACTTGAAGCACTTACTGATGAAGATTTAAGACTACAGCCTTCAGAATGGATTATACATCTCTGCATAAAGAAAACAAACACCCTCACAAGTGAACCAATAAGCAACATCATAATAAATGGAGAAAAGATTAAAGTTGTCAAGGATTTCATTTTACTTGGACCCATAATCAACACCCATGGAAGCAGCAGTCAAGAAATCAAACAATGCATTGCTTTGGCAAATCTGCTGTAAAATACCTTTATAAAGTGTTCAAAAGCAAAGATGTCACTTTAATGACTAAGGTGTGCCTGACCCAAGCCATAGTGTTTTCAATCGCCTTATATACATGCGAAAGCTGGGCAATGAATAAGGAAGATTGAAGAAGTATTGATGCCTTTGAATTATAGTATTGGCAAAGAATATTGAATATAGCATGGACTGCCAAAAGAATGAACAAATCTGTCTTGGAAAAAGTACAGCCAGAATGCTACTTAGAAGCGAGGACAATGTGACTTCATCTCACATACTTTGGGCATGTTATCAGGAGGGATCAGTCCCTGGAGAAGGACATCAGGCGTGGTAAAGTAGAGGGTTAGCAAAAATGAGGAAGACCCTTGTGATGGTTTTTGTGTGTCAACTTGACTGGGCCATGATTCTTAGTGTTTAGGCAGTCATGTAATAGTGTGATGACTTCCCTGTTGAATCTGATATGTGATTACCCTCATGGTGGGATCTGCTGTGAGTAGCCAATCAGTTGAATGGGAGTTTCCTTGGGCGTGTGGCCTGCATCGAATATAAATGGACATCTTGGCAGGGCTCAGGGGCTTTTTGCTCAAGCCGAATCCTACAGCTGGCTCCTGTTTTTCTGACCTCCAGTTCTTGGGGCTTGAGCTTGCAGCTTACCTGTGGTCTTGCATACTCACCTTGGGATTCATCGGATCTTCACAGCCTGTGAATAAGAGCCCTGCTCTCTGAACTGCTGATTTTGGGTGCGCCAGCCCCATGGCTACGTGAATCAGGAGAAGTCTCTATCCTGATCCACAGACTTGGGATGTTCCAGCCTCTACAACCACGTGAGCCATTTCCTTGATATAAATGACTGTCTATATATTTACATGCTTTACTGGTTTTGCTTCTCTGGAGAATCTAGACTCAGACATTTGGTACCAGGAGTGGGGTGCTGCTCTAACAGATACCTAAAAAGTGGAAGCGGTTTTGAAACCGAATGTATAGAGGACTCAGAAGGAAGCGAGGAGAACTGGTAACACCAGAGACGGCAAAGATGATGAGAAGCAGCCACAGAGAAACAGCAGCAGAAGAACCAGGAGACCAGCATAAGACAGTGCTGGAGCCGACCCACAGAGCAAGAGAGCTGAATGCCTTTGTGCAGGAGGCTTCCTGAAGGAGTAGGGTTTCTCCAAGCACTTATTGGTGGAGCTACAGAGCTTGAAACACTTGCCTCAGCAGGGCACAAATGGATGGCGAGGCCTGAAGTGCTGAGAGGCTAAGGAACCAGGAAGCAGAAGCTGAAGAGACAAGGAACACAGGAAGCAGAGCTGCTTCAGCCTCAAAGGGTGGAGTGAGTCACCACTCAGATGGACTAGAAGAATGTGGCCACCCAAAGCCGAGGGAGCAGAGTTGCCATTCCAGTGGGGCTGGAAGGTGGAGCTGAAGCCCAGGGCTGAGGGGCCTCAACCTAGAATCAAGAGAGTGTGGCCAACACTCAGTCTGGAGGGAAAGGCCATTGCCTAAATGGTCTCAGAGTACAAAGGATTATTTTCTAAGCCTTGAGGGCTAATGTAATGCTTTATGCTGATTTGCTGGGTGCCTGTTATCCTTTCTTTCCCTCCAATCTCTCCCATTTGTAATGGAAATATCTAGCTTGTGCCTGTTCCACCATTGACTTTGGAAGCAGATAACTTGTATTCTAGATTTCACAGATAAAGAGGAATTTTTGGATTTCAGACTTGGAGTTGATTTAAGACTCTTGCTAAGATATGGTGGGGTGAATGTGTTTTACATGTGGCAAGGACGTGAATTTTGGGGGGGCCAAAGGGTAGAATGTCATGGATTGAATTGTGCCCCCCCCCAAAAAAAATGTGTATCAATTTGGCTAGGCCATGATTCCAAGTACTGTGTGATTGTCCACCATTTTGTCATCTGATGTGAATTTCCTACATGTTGTAAATCTTATGTCTATGAGGTAATGAGATGGGATTAGTGGCAGTTATGTTAATGAGGCAGGACTTAATCTACAAGATTAGATTGTGTCTTAAGTCAATCTCTTTTGAGATATAAAAGAGAAAAGCAAGCAGAGAGACATGGGGACCTCATACTGCCAAGAAAGTAATTCTGAGAGCAGAGCGTGTCCTTCGGACCTGGGGTTTCCTGTGCGGAGAAGCTCCTCGTCCAGGGGAAGATGGATGACAAGGACCTTCCTCCAGAGCTGATAGAGAAAGACTTCCCCTGGAGTGATGCCCTGAATTTGGACTTCTAGCCTGCTAGACTGTGAGAGAACTTCTGTTTGTTGAAACTATCCACTTGTGGTATTTCTGTTATAGCAGCACTAGATAACTAAGACAATCCTCAACGAGATGGATTGACACAGTAGCTGCAACAATGGGCGCAAGCATAACAACGATCATGAGGATGTTGCAGGACCAGGTAGCGTTTCATTCTGTTGTACATAGGGTCACCATGAGTCAGAACCAACTCGAGGGCACCTAACAACAACAACTACAACCTGGCAAACATGGCAGTTGTTCATGGAGGCAATTAGCCACACATTTCATATCCTCCCCCTATTCTTGACTCTCCTTTTAACTCTGTTTCTCCAGGCTAATAGAGACCAATTGTGCCTTGGATGGCCGCATGCAAGCATTTTAGAGCCCAGGCACTACTCAATGAACTGGGAGGTAGAACAGAAGCACTAAACACGTTATTAGGCCAATTAACTGGGAAGTTGCATGAAACCATGACAACCTCCAAACCAGGAAACCAAATCCCATAAGGTTTTTGGTTGTACATAAGCCACCTCCACAGCTACTCTTTTTTTTTTTTTTTTTTTGTCATTGTTGTAAGTATATCTATGACACAACTTTTGCCAATTCATCTTTTTACAGGTATACATCCTACTGACAGCAGTTATAGTAATTGGCTTTGCAACCCTACCCTTAATCAATGCAATATTTCCATTACTATTAACTTCCCCTTCCCCCTCCCTCCTGCCCTTGTTAACCACTAATAATGTTTGGTCTCTATATATTTGCCTTTTCTTGTATTTGTATATAAGTGAGGTCATACAATGTTTGTCCTTTTGTGATTGACTTATTTCACTCAGCATAATGTCTTCAAGCTTCATTCATACTGTAGCATGTATCAATACTTAATTTCTCCTACTAACTGAGTAGTATTCCAGTGTATGTATGTACCACATTTTGCTTATCCATTCATTGGTTTATGGGCATATAGGTTGCCTCCACCTTTTAGCTATCGTGAATAGTGCTGCATTGAATGTTGATATACAAGTCTCTGTTTGAGTCTCTGCTTTCAAGTCTCTTGGGTATATACCTAGGAGTGGAATTGCTGGGTCATATGGTAGTTCTATTTTTAGTTTTTTGAGGAACTCTTTTTAGTTTTTTGTTTTCCACAACGGCTGTACCATTTTGCATTCCCACCAGCAAAGGATAAGGATTCCAATTTCCCCACATCCTCGCCAACGTTTGTTGTTTTCTGTTTTTTAAATCTTAGCCATCCTAGTGGAAGTGAAATGGTATCTCACTGTAGTTTTGATCTGCATCTCTCTGATGGCTAATGATGTTTAGCATCTTTTCATGTGTTTGGTGGACATTTGAATGTCCTCTTTGGTGAAATGTCTATTCAAGTCCTTTGTCCATTTTATGATTGGGTTGTCTTTTTGTTGTTCAAGTTTTATATATATTTTGATTATTAGATTCTTATCAGATATACGGTTTCTAAAGATATTCTCCTAGTCAGTAGCTGGAAAGCTTTCTTAGGTACCCATTGCCACTGCAATTCCTAAAGAGGAGATGCTCTAAGCATACTTTGGACACTTGAGCATTATCCCTAAGCCCTAATCTGGACTCATCTGGTGTAAAGTGCTGGACAAGGTGGAACCTGTGAAGACTCTTCTTGCTTTCATGTGACACACACCTATGCTTGTCTCACAGCATGCTTGTGGCACTTGGTACACCTGGTTTCCAGTTGGCATTTGTTTTTTTGGAGGAGGAAACTACTTTAGGGGTTAGAGGAGTTCCTAGCCCTCTCTGTGTGTACATGCCAATTTGAGGATGACCTCCACAACAAAGAAGTCATCCAAAGAGGAAAGTATTTTAATATAGATTGCAAGTCATTTGGCTCTTAGGGCCATGGTCAATTTTGAGTCATGGATCCATGCCAGAATGTCTCCATTTCAAAGAAATCCAGGGAAATAATGAACAACCATTTTGCATGCCTCATTATCTAGGCTATGGCTTGCCCACTCAAAGGTAGCCGGGACATAGACTCACCAGAAGCCAAGGAATGAAGTTGGCCAGTCAGATTTTCACTCTTGGGAATCTGACTTGGGATATATGGAGAACATTAGGTTGGCAGTAAAAGCAGAAGTTGATGCAATAAATAGTATCAGTGAGGTAGACAAGGAAACATAAGGAGTCCTAATCAAGCTGGATCTCAGAGGCATCAGATACTAGGTTCAAGCAGAAACAATGAGGTAGAGAAAGAGAAGAGGAAGAGGTAGCTAGTTTGCCATGGTGAAGTGAGACACACAAATAGAAGCAGAAGTGGAGAGTATAGCTGAGTCACATCAGATGATGAGCTCTACGAGGAAGATTTAGAAACTCCTGCTACTGAGGTTCATCTCTAGCAGTCTATTAGTGAGGAGAAACTAATAGATCCCCAAATCTCAATGGCTTCAAACCACAAAGATTTGTTTTTTGCTCAAACATGTCCTCTGAGGGTCCAGGCTACTTTCCATGGCAGTTATCCTCAAACTGAGCTTTCAACATTGCACCACCATGTCACCAGGCAAGTGTCTTAGGTTAGATCCCTACAAGCAATTCTTGAGTTGTGGATTCTTGTGAAAGTAATTTATTATAGGAGTTCTCTTTGGAGAAGGAGAATGAGGGAAGCAGAATAGGGCAGGGAAAGAAAATTATGCAAGGATGTGGACTCTGCTAGAGACTAGCTTCAGCCTGGTCCCATACGGACCTCTGGAATATGAATTATACCACAGAATTGATCATTTACTGCTGGCTATTCCCCAAAGTGGGTAGATTGTGTTATCCCTCTGGGAGAGGCGTTTAGGGAAATTCTCTGGAGAGTTGGGAATCTGGGAGTCATTAGTAGTCAATACTTATAGCACCTGGGGGAGGCTTCACCAAGTGGTGAAGGAGAACTGAGAAGGGCATTAACAGTGTCAACTACAGCATGGGAAGAGCATGTGGAGAATTATGCACTGGCCATTAATAGTTCCATATAGATGTGACATTCCACTTCCTCTCACATTTCATTGGCCAAAGCAGGTCACACAGCCATGCTTAACTGCAAGAGGGTGAAAAAGTACAGAAATACAGTCTACCCGAAGTCCCTGAAAGGAGAAGAACCAAAAATATTGATGAACAGCTCTATCTTTACTGCAAGAGCTATTCTGGATCCTAGTCTGGTCTCTCTGAGTCCCAACCATACTGTGGTCCCTGTTTTTTGGATTCCCACCTGCATTTGATTCTCTTGTTAATGCTCACATTATCTGAGTTCCTTGCAATTAGAGAAACTTAAATAAAGCATAGAATGTTCATTTTTTACAAGATACCTAAAAAACTGAATAACAAGGTAAAATATATAAGGATATATCCATAAATGTAATATAATGCAGACATTAAAAATCAAGTTTTGAAGAATATTTCTTGACACAGGGACATATTAATTGAAAAAATAGAAAGGATACAGGACTGAATGTACATACAACTACATATGACGACCCTATGTATATGAAAATAAATAAGACTAGAAGGAAAAATTGAAAATGCTAACAGCGGTTATCTGTTGGTAATAAGTTAAAGGTGATTTTTATATAATTTGTATATGATTTATCTCCACATTGTTTTACAATTAATTTGTTTACTATTATTCTCAGAAAAAACAATAGATGTAAAAACTATATTTAAAAATGGGTAAAAATTTGAAGGTTGCTTGTTAGGAAACTTGGCTAGATTCTTGACCCAAGGAGAAATAGAAGAGAAAAGCTTTGACTTGTATTTCTAAGAAATCGTGGGGTGAAAAGGTTGATTCTGAGGTCAAGGTATGGGTCAGTTGCTCTAAAATTTGCTCCTGATTTCTCTCCTCAGCTTAATATTAAAATTGAATAGGATGAAACCATTGTCTTCTTTAGCAAAAACCTGTAAGGCTCAAACATATATATCACCTCTGACCTTCCCTCTTATTTCTATCCACTGAACAGCCTCTCCAAGACAAGTGAAGCTGAGGCATCAGCCTTAGCTGACAAGGTAAACTCGGCTGTTAGCTTACCTTTTATACCTTCCATTATTTGTCTTCTTCCCCCATCAACCCTCAGCCTTCTCTCCCTTTCCATTCCCCCTTGTTTCTTGTATTTTTTCTATCCTTTCATCTCTTCTTGCATCTTTCTTTCTTTCCTTTTTCCTCCCGCAAACACTTGGTGACTACTTTCTGTGAACCAGAAGAGAGCTAAAACCATCCTGCCAATAATGCCACCACCCAATGTGCAGACTTGTTAAAACATCACATTTTATTTAATATTTTATACCTTTATCCTCTGCCTCCTTCCAGAGAAAATTGTAGTCTTGGTTACATTAAATACATGAAAAGGAGATAAAAATCACTATACATCGAGATAACAATGTATTTACTGAATATGTTGGCTTTGCCTGTAGTTAGACAATACAATAAGCTGTTTTACATTTAGTTAGTTTCATTTATGATCCCTGACGGCTACTATCACTCATACATAATGAGAAGACATAAAATTGGTCAAAGCAAAAAAAAAAAAAAAGGAGAAAAGTTGGGGTAAGGAAGTGAAAGGGAGCCAAGATTGACATTGAAAAATGCATAACAAAAAGATCTTTCCATTGCCATGACTGGCTATGAACCCAGTTCTAATTCTTAGCAGCCAACATGAAAAGAGAAATACAGATCATTACACAATTCATCAAGTATATGAACTAAAAACTGAAGAGCTTCCCAGAAGAAGTAGGACTATTCAAGGGAGTGACATCATTTGAGGTATTCATTTATGTACGCATCCAACCTTCTACCCAATCATTTATTCTCTTAGCAAATATTTATTGAGATCATGCTATGTGCCAGGCATTATGCTAAGTGCTGGGTTAGAAAGATAAATAGGACAAAGTTCTTGCCTTCAGAGGGTCACTGCCTAGTGAAGAAGAAAGACCGTGTTCATCTCCCTGCTATATTAAAATTATGCAGCAAGTAGTACAGGTGCTTAGAGAAGAGAAAAATAGACACATAGCTATTTATCCAGTAATCAATCCCTGGGGACGGCACTTCCTTGGACTGGCAACTTTACTTAAGTAGAGTGTTGATGTAGTGAAAGGGAGAGATATGAGGGTTTACAAATGAACGCCTTCCTCATGGGGATATTACAAGGATTAAATGAAATAATACATGCAAACCACATAAAATAAACAGAACAGTTAAGAGGCTGTTCTGTTTATAGTATGTATATGAAGTGTTTGTAAAGTTTGGTACAGTGCCTGCTACGTTGAAGTGTTCAAAATAAACAGTAGCTTTAGTAGCAGTAAGTACTCTATATAGCTATACTTATGTCTGTATTTAGGAGCCTGAAAGGCACAAGTGGTTTGTGATAGTCTGCTAAACGGAACGTTGGTGGTATGAACCCACCCAGAGGCTTTGCAGAAGAAAGGCCTGGTGAATCTGCTTCTGTAAAGATTATAGCCAAGAAAATCCTATGGAGCAGTTCTACTCTATAACACACAGGGTTGCCACGAGTTGCTGGGGGGGCGGGGGCGGGGAAAATTTGAAAGCAGCTAACAACATATCTGTATTTATTCTCTAGCCATAGGCACTATAGCATGGTGGTTAAGCAAACGGACTTGGAAGCTAGAGTTGCCTGGTTAGCCCCAGGTCTGCCACAAATTGTATAGATGACCTTGGCTGAGTTCACTCAGTGCCCTCATCTGCAAAATGGGATAATAATACCTACCTATGTGGTTGTTTGGAGCCCTTGAATGGTGCAAATGGTTAACATGTTCAACTGGTAACCTAAAGGTTGGAGGTTCAAGTCCACCCAGAGGAGCCCTGGAAGAAAGATCTGGCAATCTACTTTTGAAAAATCAGCCATTGAAACCCTATGGAGCACAGTTCTACTATGACATACATGGGGGTGTAATGCATGAGAATGGACATGATGGCAGCTGGTGATTCTGGGATATAGTTGTTGAGATGATTAAACACGTCAACATATGTACAGCTTTTAGGACAACATTCAGCATGTAGGGAGCACTATGTAAGTGTGTGCTGGTATTTCTATTATAATCAGTGCTAGCCAACGGTGTGGGAAACCAAGCTTCTTTAATCAGACAAAGCAAATGATCCTTCAGTGACTAATGTAAGTAGGGGCGTGAACTTGTTGATCTTGGCTGGTCTCACACATGTTCAGACTCAAGGTTTGAGAAATGAAGGTGTGCAGTTGTGCTTCCAGTTGTATGAGAGGTACGCAGTAAGGCATTGCATTCTGGCCCCTCTACCCCCACTGCCCCATGAGAAAGAGATGTGTCAGGCCAGCCATACAGGTCACTGGGCACAGATGTCCCCAGCCTTTGAAGACCTGAGCTGATGGAGATTGAAAGGATGGGCGTCCTACTGGGCAACGGTTCAGATGAAAGTTCACATTGCTGGACATTTGAGAACTTCCTGACCAGCTGCCCCAATGTCAAAGGGATCTCAACCCCTCCTTGGCTCCAGCTCTGACATGGAATTGTGAGCAAATGCTTGCATTCACAAAACAGCATGATGCATCAATGGGCTGATTATGTCAAGACATCTGAAGACAAAGCAAAATGGAACTTCAAAAGATTTGAGATGGCCCAGAATCCCCTTTCAGAAGTTAGCAAGTTCAGTTATTGCTAAAACTCCCCTATTGGGCTTAATTTTGGCTTTGAAATCACAGCTCAGATTACAAATGAAATTCATTAATGTATTTAAACTTTTGATACAATTTTTGATAAAACGGTTTCATCTTCTAACTCACACTGAAAAATTATTTATCTTCTTCATGGAGAAGGTTCCCCTTTTGAACTTCTTTTCTACATTATGTTGTAGTATTCACATTACTTTCGTAAATACATGTGTGCAGATTTATACACATGTATTTTTATACACATACATATATGTATTTATATATATATATCTCTTCTATCCTCTAAAATAGAAGAAGGGGTGGAGGACTGAAAATCTTAACCCATCTTTTTTATATTATTATTAATTATATAGAGGATTGCATGTTTCTTGGCCTTTGAAAAGGAAATACTTTTTAGCTATTAAGCTTGGCAAGTCTAGAAGAAAGGTGCACAGAATTTTCTGAAAGGACTTTTTTAAGGAAAGAAAAGATTTGTGAAATTGATTTTAATAGAAGCACTTAGGGAAATATAACACAATCTAAAATATGTGCTCACTTCCTGCCTATTTAGTCTTTTTAAAAAATTATATTACACAGTATTTCATTTTAACTCATAAATATGTGTCGTTCACTGTTTTGAGGAGAGGGTTAAAATGTTATTCGGTTATTGTAAAATAAAATACAAATACAGAAAATCATTTAAAACAAATGTATAGCTTAGTGAATTATAGAGCATCCAGGTATCCACCACTTATATCAATAAATAGAAATTTGTCATTGTATCCTATTTGTTGTTAGGTACCCTAGAGTTGGTTCTGACTCATAGCAACCCTGTGTACAAACAAACGAAACACTGCCCGCTCCTGCGCCATCCTCACAATCGTTGTTATGCTTGAGCCCGTTGTTGTAGCCACTGTGTCAGTCCATCTTCTTGAGGGTCTAGCTTTCTCCTGGTGACCTTCTACTTTACCAAGCATGATGTCCTTCTCCAGGGGCTGATCCCTCTTGACAACATGTCCAAAGCATGTGAGGTGAAGTCTCACCATCCTTGCTTCCAAGGAGCATTCTGGCTGTATTTCTTCCAAGACAGATTTATTCGTTCTTCTGGCAGTCCATGGTATAGTCAATATTCTTCACCAACACCATAATTCAAAAGTATCAATTCTTCAATGATCTTCCTTATTCATTTCCCAGCTTTCACATGGATATGAGGCGATTGAAAATACCATGGCTTGGGTCAGGCACACCTTAGTCTTCAAGTGAGATATTTGCTATTGAACACTTTAAAGAGGTCTTTTGCAGAAGATTTGCACAATGCAATACGTTGTTTGAGTTCCTGTCTGCTGCTTCCATGGGCATTGATTGTGGATCCAAGTAAAATGCAATCTTTAACAACTTCAATACTTTTTTAGTTTATCATGATGTTGCATATTGGTCCAGTTGTGAGAATTTTTGTTTTCTTTATGTTGAGATGTAATCCGTACTGAAGGCTGTGGTCTTTGATCTTCATCAGTAAGTGCTTCGAGTCCTCTTCATTTTCAGCAAGCAAGGTTGTGTCATCTGCATATCACAGGTTGCTAATGAATCTTCCACCAATCCTGATGCCACGTTCTTCTTCATATAGTCCAGCTTCTCGGATCATTTGTTCAGCATACAGATTGAATAAGTAAGGTAAAATGATACAACCCTGATACACATCTTTCCTGACTTTAAATCACTCAGTATCCCCTTGTTCTGTTTGAACAACTTCCTCTTGGTCTATATACAGGTTCCTCATGAGCATAATTAAGTGCTCCGGAATTCCCATTCTTTGCAATGTTATCCATAATTTGTTATGATCTACAGAGTCGAATGCCTTTGCATAGTCAATAAAACATAGGTAAACATCTTTCTGGTATTCTCTGCTTTCAGCCAAGATCCATCTGACATCAGCAATGATATCTCTTGTTCCCCGTCCTCTTCTGAATCTGACTTGAATTTTTAGCAGTTCCCCGTAGATGTACTGCTGTCACTGCTTTTGAATAATCTTCAGCAAAATTTTATTTGTATAAGATATTAATGATATTGTTCAATAATTTCTGCATTCTGTTGGATCACCTGTCTTTGGAATAGGCACAAACATGGATAGTTTCTGGTTGGCTGGCCAAGTAGCTGTCTTTCAAAATTCTTGGCATAGAAAAGTGAGCACCTCCAGAGCTGCATCCTTTTATTGAAACATCTCAAGTGGTATTCCATTAATTCCTGGAGCCTTGTTTTTTGCCAATTCCTCCAGTGCAGCTTGGACTTCTTCCTTCAGTACCATCAGTTCTTGATCATATGTACCCTCTGATACAGTTGAATGTTGATCAGGTCTATTTGGTACAGTGATCTGTGTATTCCTTCCATCTGCTTTTGATGCTTTCTGCATTGTTCAGTATTTTGCCCATAGAATCCCTCAAAATTGAAACTCGAGGCTTGAATTTTTTCTTCAGTTCTACCAGCTTGAGAAACCCTGAGCATGTTCTTCCCTTTTGGTTCCCTAGCTTCAGTTCTTTGCACATTTCATTATAATGTTTTATTTTGTCTTCTCAAGCTGCCCTTTGAAATCTTCTGTTTAGCCTTTTTTCTTCACCATTTCTTCCACTGGCTTTAGCTACTCTACATTCAAGAGAAAGTTCCAATCTCTTCTGACAATCATTTTGGTCTTTTCTTTCTTTCTTGTCTTTTTAATGACCTTTTGCTTTCTTCATGGATGAAGCCCTTGATGTCTTCCCACAACTCATCTGGTCTTCGGTCATTAGTCTATATAATATTGTATACTATTTAATACTAAATATTAGATCTATTTTTGAGATGGTCTCTAGATTCAGGTGGGATATACTCAAGGTCATATTTTGGCCCTCGTGGACTAGTTTTAATTTTCTTCAGCTTCAAATTCACCACGAATCTGTCAGTTTGTCATACTGTGATGGCTTGCATGTAGCTGATTCTGGAAGCTTTGTCACTGGCATTCCAACTACCAGCAGCGTCACTCTTGGTGGACAGGTTTCAGCAGAGCTTCCAGACTAAGACAGACTAGGAAGAAGGACCTGCCAGTCTACTACTGAAAAAACTGGCTAGTGAAAACCTTATGAATAGCTGCAGAACATTGTCTGATATAGTGCCAGAAGATGAGCCCCTCTGATTGGAAAGCCCTCAAAATACGACTGGGGAAGAGCTGCCTCCTCAAAGTAGAGTTGGCCTTAATGACATGGATGGAGTCAAGCTTTCAGGACCTTCATTTGCTAATGTGGCACAACTCACAAGGAGAAGAAATAGCTGCCAACATCCACTAACGACTGGAAAGTGGAATGTATGTAGTATGAATCTAGGAAAATTGGAAGTCATCAAAAATGAAATGGAAAGCATAAAGATTTATATCCTAGGCATTACTGAGCTGAAATGCACTGCTATTGGCCGTTTTGAATCAGACAATCTTGATATACTATGCCAGGAATGACGAATTGAAGAGGAATGGCATCGAATTCATCATCAAAAAGAACTCTTCAAGATCTATCCTAAAGTACAATGCTGTCGGTGATAATACCCATATGCCTACAAGAAAAACCCATTAATATGAATAATATTCAAATTTACACACCAACCACTAAGGCAAAAAATTAGGAAATTGAAGATTTTTACCAACTTCTGTGGTCTGAAATTGATCAAACGTCCAATCAAGATGCATTGATAATTATTGGTGATTGGAATGCAAAAGTTGGAAACAAAGAAGGATCGGTAGCTGGAAAATATGGCATTGGTAATAGAAACAATGTCAGAGATTATGTGATAGAATTTTGCCAGACCAATGATTTATTCATTGCAAATACCTTTTTTCAACAACATAAACAGTGACTATACACGTGGACCTCACAGAATGGAAAACACAGGAATCAAATTGACTACATCTGTGGAAAGAGACGATGGAAAAACTCGGCATCATCTGTCAGAATAAGGCCAGGGGCCGACTACGGAACAGATCATCAACTGCTCATATGCAACTTCAAGGTGAAGCTGAATAAAATTAAAACAAGTCCATAAGAGCCTAAATATGATCTTGACTATATACATCCTATAAGCCCCTCATATGTGCCCACTTCCTCCATCCAAAAGTAACCACTATCTTGACTTTTATAGTAATCATTCCCTTATATTTCTTCATTGTTTTGTTACCCAAATATATATCTCCTTAGGCACTGCAGTTTATTCTTGTTTACTTTTTAAAATTTGTTAAGTGTTTAATTCTTTCTTAATCTCTGTAATGATTAAGGTTGTGTGACAACTTGGCTGGGCCTCAATTCTCAGTGGTTTGGCAGCTATGTAATGATGTAATCATCTCCATAATGAGATCTGATATAGTGTAATCACCTCCATGATGAGATCTACTATGAGCAGCCCATTAGTTGAAAGGGAGTTTCCATGGGGGTGTGGCCTGCATCCAATATGTGTGAACTTTCTAGCAAAACTCATGGGCTTTTGATTGCTCTGGATCCTGCATCTGTCTTGCCATCAGACCACTGGTTCTTTGCACTCGAGCTAGCAGCTTACCTGCTGATCTTTGGATTTGTCAGCCTCTGCAGCTTGTGGGCCAGTGGCCCACCATCTTACCTGCCAATCTTGGGATTTGTCAGTATCCGCAGCCTGCGAGTCAGAGATCTGTCATCTGAATTGCTGATCTTGGGTTTGTCAGCCCTGAGCTACGTGAGTCAGGAGAAGTCTTCAGCCTGACCCACGGACTTGGGACTTTCCAGCCTCTACAACCATGTGAGCCATTTCCTTGATATAAATCTCTCTTTACATATATATGTATCTATATGCTTCACAGGTTTTGCTTCTCTAGAGAACCCAGCCTAAGACATTTGGTACTGAGGGTGGTTCTAGAGAAACAAAATTGTAAGAATGAGTTTTCTAAATTGGTTCTCAAGTCTGGTTAGTTTTAAAGATGTTGATGATTCTGCTTCCAGTAGTGAAGAGGGCATTGCTAGACCATGGTGTGATGTGGCAATAGAAATACACAAAGTAGCACCACCAATAGATCAAGTATTGGTGAGAGACCAGGCTCTAGGTGATCACATGTTTCATACTTTTCTACAATTTTGTCATAATGAGAAGTATAAAGAAATGGGTTGGTTGATCCTACTTTCACTAGAAAAACTGGTGAAAGAAAGAGATGAGCTCAGGGCTTCAGAGTCACAGCTCAAGGGTCGCATAAACAACCTCAAAGTTTCCACTTGTGCCTTGAAAGAAGCCTCATTTCTTGTAGTAAGAGCTGATATTGCTGAAAACCAAACCCAGATTCTTATTGTAAGAGTGGCTGAATTACAATGCCAACTGAATTTCCAATGTCAAGTGGTGTCTGAAGTTAAAGTGAGGGCATTGATTGAGAAGAAATGGGACCTTGAAACTTGGGATGGGGACATATGGGCAAATAATCAGGAAACTGGGGACACTAAGCCTCTAAATTCCGTTGAATCACTCTTGCCAACAGAACCAGCCCTTTCACTCCCATATGAAGATATTACTCCATATTTGCATGCTAAGCCACCCTACCCAGTAAAATCATTAGCCCCTCCACCCCTATCTGATGAGATTAAACCAGCTGTGTCTGAAGAGCCTTTGTCTGAGTCATTCCCTAGGGAGGCATCTGAGTCTTGCCTGGGGTATCGCTTAAGGCAGATGCCTTCAAAGATGTTGCTGAATATTCTCAGAACACATTCTCACCACCCATTTTTGCTTCTAGACCTATAACTAGACTCAAGTCCCAGTGAGCCCCAAAAGGTGAAGAACAAAGCATGACCCAGGAGGAGGTACACTACACTTCAAAACAACTGCTTGAGTTTTCTAATACGAAAAACAAAAACCTGGGGAATATGTGTGGGAATGGATATTAAGATTGTGGGTTAATAGTGCAAGGACATAAAGTTGGATCAGTCTGAGTTTATTGATATGAGTCCACTAAGCACAGATTCTTCGTTCGATACTTCAGCTCGAGAGGTTAGGAAAGGATCTAATAGTTTATTTGGTTGGTTCACTGAAGCATGGATTACACAGTGGACTACACTAAATTAAGTTGAAGTGTCATACTTGCTTTGGTATACCATAGAAGAAAGAATCCAAAGGCTTAGGGAAATTGGCATGTTAGAGTGGATTTATCAGGTTAGACCTAGAGACTCACATTGGAGTGTCCAGAGGACACACATTTTACCACAACAGTGAGGAACAAATTTGTGAAGGGAGCCACAGCATCCCTGAAGACTGCTGTGATTGCTATTTTATGTAAGTCAGATTTGACACTGGGGACTGCCCTAACTGAATTAAGACACGTAACTACAATGGGGCTGATTGTACTCTGTGGTGGTAGGGGCCAAGTGATGGCACTTAATTGACAAACCCGCGGTTAAGCATTCGGCTGCTAACCAAAATGTCGGCCGTTCAAATTCACCAGCGGCTCCTTGGAAACCCTATGGGGCATTTCTACTCTGTCCAATAGGGTCACTATAAGTCGGAATCAACTCGATGGCAATGGGTTTTTGGTTTTATATATATATATGTCCTTGTGTATGTATATGTATATGTACATATGTATATATGCATATATACACACATATATATCTGTATGTGTATATATATATACATATATCCTACTAGATTTTTAATAGTGTCTCCAATTCAAACTCGGAGTACAGGATTTTTTTCTTAATTTCTTCCATATCATATATGTATTTCCCTTATTCCATACCAGAAACCTTGGTTTTCAAGGACACAATCAGTGAGAGAATGAAAATATACCATCTTTACTTGTTTTATTTCACACTGCACACACAACTGTCAGAATAACAATACTAATAATTCCACTACCAATTATGATTACTGAAAATAGTTTTAAAAAATTGGAGTTTCACTCTCACTTTGGATGCAGAAAGCCACAAGAGAGTATCACTTCCACCCTTACAAGAAAAAGCCAAATAATCTACAAAATCTTATTTTTTTTTAAATCCATCGGAGAGCTGAGGACTCAACACAACCAGGTAAACTGAATTGCAAAGATTGACAAGTCCCTATGAGCAGAGATGGGATGCAAATAGTTTTACCTTTGACAGAATATGAGAGGAAGACAGGGCAGCAATAAAAGTAGGTGTCATGAATTGAATTGTGTCCCCCCAAAATACCTGTCAACTTGGCTAGGTCACGATTCCCAGTATTGTGTGATTGTCCACCATTTTGTCATCTAACTTGATTTTCCTATATGTTGTAAATCCTATCTCTATGATGTTAATGAGATGGGATTAGCAGCAGTTATACTGATTCAATCTACAAGATTAATCTTTGACTTAAGCCAATCTCTTTTGAGATATAAAAGAGAGAAGCGAGCAGAGAGACACCGGAACCTCATACCACCAAGAAAACATTGCCGGGAGCAGAATGCGTCCTTTGGACCTGAGGTTCCTGTGCCGAGAAACTCCTAGACCAATGGAAGATTGATGACAAGGACCTTCCTCTATAACCGACAGAAAGAGAAAGCCTTCTCATAGAGCTGGCACTCTGAATTTGGACTTCTAGCCTCCCAGTCTGTGAGAGAATAAATTTCTCTTTGTTAAAGTCATCCATTTGTGGTATTTTTGTTATAACAGCACTAAATAACTAAGACTGTAGTTAAGAACTACTACAATTTTAACAAATTCTTAAATGTCAAGTGTGGGCTAGCATTAAAAAACCAGTTGCTGCTGAATAGACTCTGACTCATGGTGACCCCATGTCTGCAGAACAGAACTGTGCTCCACAAGGTTTTCAAGGCTGAGACCTTTCAGAAATAGATCACAAAGCCTGTCTTCTGAGGCACCTCTGGTTGGCTCAAACTGCCAACCTTTGAGATATTTAAAAACTATGCTTTCACTACAGCCAGCTTCTCAGAATTACTTGTCTATTTATTCTTAAATAGCTACTGGATAATTCCCTGAGAAACTTTTTCTTTATTGATCATATTTAATTGAATTTCTACTCCCTTTTTTTTCTACTAGTCCATTCTTCTGGGGAATCTATTCATTCATTAAACATTCCCTGAACACCTATCACTGTGCACTAGGTACTGCCTTGCAAAGATGAACCAGACACAGTGAGGTGACAGCCTGGGGTGTGGGCTGTGAATAATAACCTGAGTGAAGAAAGGACCAAAGAAGAAAGGCCTGGGTTGTCACAACCAAGCATGTCTGCCCTATCTGAGTAGTACAGAATAGGGTCTTACTCTCCCATTTTAACTATTTATTTCTTGTTTGTGATGTTAGATTTTCTTGGAATATTGTCTGAAAACATAGATGCTGAAGATAATGGCCACACACCATCACCATCACCACCATCACCATTATGTTTACGGTAACAATGTTTACATGTGCAGAGGGCTAATCAGCATTTAAAAAGTGCTTTCACGTTCATTCACTGGATCTTCACAGCAACCCTGTGAGACAATTATAGGTATCTATATATTATTACAGGGCCCTGGTGGTGCAGTGGTTAAGCATTTGGCTGCTAGCCAAAAGCTTGGCAGTTGGTATCCTCCAAGCACTGCTTGGAAACACTGCGGGGCAGTTCTAGTCTGTCCTATATGTCACTATGAATCAGAATTGACTAGATGGCAACATGTCTGGTTTTTGGTTTTTTTATGTATTATTATAAGAAGCCCTAGTGGTGCAGTGGTTAAAGCACTCAGCTGCTAACCAGAAGGTCGGTGGTTCAAACCTACCAGCCACTCTTCAGGAGGAAGATGTGGCAGTCTGCTTCTGTAAAGATTTACAGCCTAGGAAACTCTATGGGGGCAGTTCTACTCTGTTCTATAAGGTCACTATGAGTTGAAATCAACTCAACAGCAATGAGTTTTTTTGGTGTATATTATTATAGAAGCCCTGGTGGCACAGTGGTTAAAGCGATGGACTGCTAACTGAAAGGTTGGCAGTTTGAAACCACCAGTAGCTCCGTGGGAGAAAGATGTGGCCGTCGGCTTCTATAGAGATTTACAGCCTTGGAAACCCTATGGTGTGGCTATGAATTGGAATCAACTCCACGGCAGTGGGTGGGTGGCACAGTGATTAAGTTCTCGGCTGCTAACCAAAATGTTGATGGTTCAAACCCACTAGCCGCTCCTGGGAAGATGTGGTAGTCTGCTTCCATAAAGATTACAGCCTTGAAACCCTATGGGGCAGTTCTACTCTGTCCTATAAGGTCACTATGAGTTGGAATCAACTCGATGGCAATGGTTTTTTATATATATATATATATATATAATTATAGGTGAAGAAGCAAAGGTTCAAAGAGAAGTGACTTGCCCCGGGCCATCTCATTCAGTAAATGAGAGCCAAGACCCAAACTTCCACGAATCTGACGCCAGAGTTCTTGTTCTTTCCTCCATAGCCTGATGCATCTGTTATTTTTTAGAGTTCGTTTAGCCAGATTTTCAGCAGCCTTCATCCCAGGGAGTCTTTTATAAGATTTATGATGGCAGACACTAGTGATTAGCTAACCCAACATCCATCTTCACCTCTTTCTTTCTTAACTACCTCCAGTATAGAGGCTGGGACACTAAAAGCTCACTTTTCCCACCTCCATTACAGATGGGTGGCCCTGTGCCGTGAGATGTAAGACATTTGTTCAGGGCTTCTGAGAAATTTTTTGTTTCTGATAAAAAGGGCTCATTTGGCTACCTCTTTACTCCTGGCTCCTCTGTTGGATACGGACTTGATGCCTGGTGCCAAGGCAGTCATTTTATAACCATGAGGAAAAGACCAAGGGAATCAGAGATGCTGGCCTTGAACTGACACTTCTATTTGAGAAAATACAAAAAACAGTATTTTTTTGTACAAAAAAACCCTCCATTTGTTGAATCCACCACTAGTTAAGAATACTAAGTGTTCCTAACAGGTACCCTTGCTTTTGATATAAGTAAGATCATCATAGACTTTTAAAACTTTCCTCATTTTAAGCAGCAGGAAGTGGTTGTCAGCCTTATCTTAACTATAAAAAGAAACTCACTTAGTACAAAACTAAGGCATTTTCAAATTTTGACTTGGAATGTAAATCAAACCTTGGCACCATCTCTCTATAGGTTAGAAAAATACTGAGCCTAACTAAGGAAAACATCACACAGGAGTAAAACCTACTTTGAATCTCATTCTTCTTCTTTTTTTTAATCTCTGGGAGGGTACTCGGGCCTTGAAGACATAACAGCTTTATTCCAATTCTGTGCTGCCAGTGTGGATATTGTCCAAGAGAAGGGTGAGAAACAGAAGTTGGAGAGACAGGGATTAAGGCTCTGGACCTGAAATTATACTGGAAGACCCTTGCCAAGGTGGGCTCATCAAGGCAGAATCCAGAATCCCAGCTCCGTGCCCCACTTGCCTTTTTCTCTTCCCCTACTGAGGTTCCTGTATTCCAATATTTCCTAGAAGGCCCACCCTGATGTTTCAAGGTAAATGAATTGTTGCATAAGGCATGAAAAAGATGATCAGATGTTGTTGGCTTTTTTGACTCAGATTTTTATGGGTAGAAATGGAAAGAAAAACTATCAACAGTCAATGTATTCAAGCATGGCAGAGAGCAGAGATTGTTGGGGGGAAAATTTTTTTCTGAAAAATAAAGAATACATTTAGTAATTATAATAAATAAAAAAGATTCAGATAAAATTGGAGCTGGAACGCTACCTTTTTTTTTTTTTTTAAATCCTACAATGTTTACCTTTATATTGAGCTCTGCCAGGGGTAGACTAGTGACTACTATATTTGAGGAGTTAACATTCATGCGGTTTCTGTTTACTAAAGCATTAGTAGAAATGTATACTGAAATATATACTGCCATATAATAGATCCCAGATGTGTTATTATATTTTTGAAGAGGAAAAAAAAGACATTTGGAGGAATGAGTAACCAAAGAGCATTTTCTGTCAATTTCATCGGGCGTGGTAGTAACTCGTCAGAGTGAAAGCAAACCAAACAGAGTTAAAATTCAGTGGGCTTAAGATCTACTTCACTTTACTTAAATTCAACAAATGGTCAGTGAGTCCTCCTCAGGGTCAGGCGCATTTACCTGTCTTATCTCTTCCCAGTCGCCTTATGCCTCTCTGGTTGTTATCCTAGTTTTGTTAGTTGCTCTGTTGGACTCATGGAGACCCCATGTGTGCACAGCAGAACTGTTCCATAAGGTTTTGAAGGCTGTGACCTTTAGGAAGCAGATCGTCAGGCCTGTCTTTCGAGGCACCTCTGGGTGCGTTCGAACCGCCAACTTTTCAGCTAATAGTCTAACGCTTAACTATGTGCATCAGCCACGCACCATATCTTAGCTTTAAATACAATTAAATGAAGGCTTCTGGGCTGCAGGGACTCCAGATCACAGCGGAGCAGAATCGGAATTCAATCCTGGTCTGTCCTACTCGAAAGCTCACAGGAAGGCTGCTTTCAAATATTTCTGAAGCAATTATGCTGTGAGTTGGAATCGAGTCGATGGCAATGGGTATACACAGAAGAAAAGAAAAGCATTATTTTTAAAAAGCAAAGGCTGTTCTGTGGAATGGAGAGAGTTCTCTTCTGGATGCCTCCAGTGAGCTGACATTGTCAAAAGACAGGTTTTTACTCCAGTATCATCATCTAGCAAATTTCTATTTTCTGCCAGCCATGTGTTTGGCAACATGGCGGGTATGCCTCTGAATGAAATAAATAAAAATAAGATTATTCTCTACCATGGAAAGAAAAAAAAAATCTTACTGGGGAAGTGGGATAGATACATATAAAATGATTGCTTGCCTTCATCTATCCTGACGGGGAGTCCTTGGTTTTTGGCCATGTACTGAAAGATTGAGGTTGCCGGATAGTCCATATCCACATAATAGAGTAAACAGAGAGGTAAATGTCCAACCAGAGCTATTCCATCAACCCATCCCTCAAATCCTGCCAAAATAGCTTATGTAGATTTAAGAGGCATAAAAACATGCCTAAAGGACAGCGCCAACAAGAAGGTAACCTCAAGACCTGCTGTGGTCTTCCATACACAAACCAGAAGCAGCTACATGCAGGCCTTATTCCCTGGACTCTGGATTTGAGGTGTGAGTGTTACCCTTCCTGTGGATTAGTTCCTGAGTCCTTTGAAAGGACTCGTTGAATAAGTAGAACACTAGACACTCTAGGATTGTTATAAATGTTAAAGCAAGAGAGTAGGTGCTGACAAATTCTGTAGATGCTATAGTGTGGATACTGCTTAGAATCTAATCCATGTGGATACCCCCTCACCACTCTACCTGGAATGGCTAGATCCCACTGAGATGGAACCCAAGGCAGCTAAAATTTTACTCTCCATGAAATATTTAAAACATCCTGTAGCTGTCAGAAGCCTTGGAGACTCTATTTAAAAGGAGTGGACGGAATGTGGCCATAAATTACTTTCACCTGGATAGGCTTGGGCTCAAGGCATCCTATGTTTTCAGCAACTTGGGGATAGAAAAGACTGGGAAAAATTCCCTCCACAAATACAGTGTGGAGTGGGGATACTAGCCCCCTGCTACAAAGATCAGTCTCTGGGAGGATACTCAGGCCTTGACGATATAATAGTTTTATTCCAATTCTAGGTGCTGTCAGTGTGGATATTGCCCAAGAGAAGGGTGAGAAACAGAAGTTGGAGAGACAGGGATTAAGGCTCTGGACCTGAAATTATACTGGAAGACACTTGCCAAGGTGGGGTCATCAAGGCAGAATCCAATCTCCGAGGAAGGGGATAGAGAGGTAGCAGAGTAGGCCCACTGAGGCTGGATAGGGCATCTGAAACACTAAGCAGCAAAGGCCGAGAATTAAAGAGGGAATGTTGAGATAGAGTTGTCCCTGGGTGTAACAAAACATGCTTGGCTGCTAACCAAAAGGTTGGAGGTTCAAATCTAGCCAGAGGTACCTCTGAAGAAAGGCCTAGAGTTCTTCTAAAAAATTAGCCTTTTAAAACGCCATAGAGCACACTTCTGCTCTGACACACAGGGAGTCACCATAAGTCAGAGACAACTTGATGGCAACTGGTTGATTGGTTCCGATAGGAGACAATCCTATGACCTGGGCCCACTTGGGGACTGGGAGGACTAAGAATTGGACACTGGGGCTTTCCTCCAGTAGAGAAGTCCTTAATCTACTTGGCAGCAAAGGAGAATTGCAGGATCTACATGGGAGCTGAGTGGTTGTGGTCAAGCCCCCAATCTGAGACTGACAGCCTGACTCAATTCCAAGTCCACAGTGGGGGAGATGGAGGCTATTGATGCAGGGTTTTACTACAAGAATTGGTTTATGAACTCGGGTCCTGCTCATTTCATTTAGTGTCCAGGTTTGTCTCCATCATGCAGGAATAGGCCTCCTCCACCTCCACATATTTTATGGCCTCGGTTCTGACCAACTTTCCTCAAGCTAGCTTGGACTCCACGTCTTCCTTTCCTCTGCCCTGCAGACTCATCTCCCTGCTGATGCCTCACCTCATCCTTCATGAGGAACCTTGATGCCAGGTTCCTCTTCTCTGCACTGAGCTTTGCCTCCCTGGTTGGTACAGTCCACACTCACCACCTGCCTGCACTCCTTTCAATTGCCCCTGGTAAGTCCAGTGATCTTGCACCTCACCACAGACATCCAGCGGGCAGCATCTCTGCCAGGTGTATCCAGGCCTGGGAACAAGACCCAGACAGGGACCAGGTGGGCAGCATCAGAGAAGCAGCAGCCAGTTCTGGGAGAAGAGAGAAGATGAGATAATAAGGAAGGGGCTCAATCTGTGCTCTCTTCGAATCAGATGCCCACACATTTCTCAGCAAATTACTAGGTTTTTTTTTTTTTTTTTGCTTTCACTGAGGTTAGGACATGGTGTTAGTATTAGAAGCAGGAGGGGTGGGGTATGTATCAGTCAGGGAGCTGGCAGGGAACAGATGGCACATATGAAGGACTAAAAAAAAAATCCATTGCCATCAAGTAGATTCTGACTCACAGCGACCCTATAGGACAGAGTAGAACTGCCCCACAGGGTTTCCAAGGAGCGGCTGGTGGATTCAAACTGCTGACCTTTCGGTTAACAGCCAAATGCTTAACCACTGGCACCATCATAAAGGACTAAAAAAAAAAAAAAAAAAAACCACCACTGCCTTCGAGTCCATTCCAATACTTGGAAACCCTGGTGGCGTAGTGGTTAAGAGCTACGGCTGCTAACCATAAAGGCTGGCAGTTCTAATCCACCAGGCGCTCCTTGGAAACCATATGGGGCAGTTCTGCTATGTCCTATAGGGTTGCTGTGAGTATGAAGGGCTAGAGGGAACTTAAGTAAGGAAATTTCAAAAAACGTATAAACAGGTAGGGGAACCACAAAGGTCAGTGCAGTACCTTGAGGTCTGGCAACAGAAAGGCTCTGCCGCCACTCCTGGACAAGGAGAAAGTGTAGCTCCTTGAATGTGGAAACAGAAAAGCCTGTGAGAGAAGGCAACCATTAGAAGGATATAGCCAGCCCAAGGTGACTTGGCAGGGAGGACATGGAGAGAAAACAACCCTGACCTCATGCTCCTCTCTACCATCTTCTGCTGGTAACTTCTGTTGGCTGAACTCAGTAGGATGCCAGAAGGCAGGGAAGCCAGGGCCAAGGCATCCATCCCATTGATGTCGGCCACTCAGAACAGGGTGGAGAAGGGAGAGCATGGATCTCCTGTGGGAAGGGGCTGACTGGCCCACCCCTCAGAGGTGCTGGTGAGCCGTGAGGTTAGAGGGGCGTGGTGTCTTCTGTCAGTCTGTATCCATGGTCCTCTCATTGAGAAACTCCTGAATTGGGCCAATGAAGAAAGGAATATGATTTTTGTAACTGCCCAATCACAAAACATGGGTCAAGGGAGACTCCTTCACCCTCAGCATCAGAAATAACTGAGTGTACGCCTAGCTGTCCGGGTAATATGCCAGGCACTGGACTAATTTCAAACATCCACTTTGAGCCTGGCCTTATGTCCTAGTGGATGTCCTCAGAGTGTTGCACTTTCTAAAGGTTCAAGAATCACTTCCTAGAAATGACGAAGGAGAGTTCAAGGTGAGTAAGGTAACAATAGGTTGCCTGGGTGGCAAAAACGGTTAAGTGCTTGAATACTGGCCTACAGGTTGGCAGTTCAAACCCACCTAGAGGTGTCTTGGAAGACAGGCCTGGTGATCTGCTTCTGAAAGGTCACAGCCTTGAAAACTCTATGGAGCAGTTCCACTCTGCACACATAGGGTCGCCATGAGTCAGAATTGACTCGACTGCAACTAACAACAACATATGTAGCACCCGCCAGTTTAGGGAGCACTAGGAATATATGCCTAACAAACCCGTCTCCCTCTGTATCTTTGGCAGCAGTTCTTAGAATTACCTGTGTAATTCTTCAGGTCGTTGGTGATCTGTTACCCCAGCAGAGGTCCTGGCAAACAGGGCAGGCACACTACCATCTTAGTTGACTCTGTAGGTGTTGTAATGATGTGAAGCTGAAGGTGGCCAGAGCCTGATGAGGTGTGTGGATTGAACTCTTCATGAAGTCACTTCGAATTGACTTTTGAAAGAAGCCCAGGGCTGAGAGAAGACCAGAGCCTTGGCTCTATCCAGGGCTAGATCTCTGAACAATTTTGCCATATTCCTATGGAAAGACAGGGGAAGGGGCACTGATGACAGAGCCTGTGCTTCTGTCCACACTGACTTGTGCCCCTACTAATGCCCTCCTCACTGAACTCCAGCCCCCAGATTCTCCACAACAAGACTTTCCCTTTATTGCTGGGCCTTAGAGACTAGCCTCCAGGCTCTGCTTCCTGTCAACCACTGCAAGCCTGTCTGCTCAGACTTTGTTTCTCTTTTTACCGACCCATTGCCTCATAGCTGGGTTCTAGCTACCTCTCTGCTGCTCCTTTGGGATTGATGTTTTGCTTGAGCCAAGGCCCTGGACACATCCTTAGCTATGGCACATTTGCCAGTTTCACCCAAGCCCTGCAATCCCCCATCCCTCAGTTTCCCATGTGATCAGAAGGAGAATTTAGTTAATAGTATAGTCCCTACTGACAGCCACAGCAATTATTGAACCCAAGGCAAAGTGTTACATAAATATTACTTCATCTTATCCCGTAGCAACTCTGTGATGTAAGCAGGGGTCATTATTCTCATTTTCAAATGAGGAAAAAAGGCTAACATAACTTATCCAAGGCCCATGTGGCTATTAAGTGGCAAACCAGAATTCAAACTCGTCTTTTTTTTTTTTATTATTTCTTTAAAGTATATTGTTATAAAAATATACGTAACAGAACATTTGTCTATTCAACATTTTTCAGGTGTGCAATTTTAGTGCTATCAGTTACAATAATCATGTTATAATTGGTATTGTAACCATCACCCATAACCATTGCCAAATTTCCATCACTATAAACAGAAATTCACAGTTTTATGAACAATGCCTGCCCCTTGCCCCTCCCTTTCCTGGTAGCCACTAATAAACTTTGTTGTCTATACATTTACCTATTCTTGTTATATCATATATGTGAGTGTCTTAGTCATCTAGTGCTGCTACAACAGAAATACCGCAAGTGGATGGCTTTAACAAAGAGGAGTTTATTTCCTCACAGTAAAGTAGGCTGAAAGTCCAAATTCAGGGTGTCAGCTCCAGGGGAAGGCTTTCTCTCTCTGTTGGGCTTCTCATCAATCTTCCCCGACACTAGGAGCTTCTCCATGCAGGGACCCCAGGTCCAAAGGACATGCTCTGCTCCTGACACTGCTTTCTTGGTGGTATGAGGTACCCCCTCTCTGCTGGCTTCCCTTTCCTTTTTATCTCTTGAGAGATAAAAGGTGGTTCAGGCCACACCACAAGGAAGCTCCCTTTAATAAGGGTGTTACAATCCCACCCTAATTCTCTTTAACATAAAATTACAATCACAAAATGGAGGAAAACCACACAATACTGGGAATCATAGCCTAACCAAGTTGACACATATTTTGGGGGGACACAATTCAGTCCATGACAGTGAGATCAAACAATATTTGTCCTTTTGAGATTGACTTATTGCACTCAGCATAATGATTTCAAGGTTCGTCCATGTTGTTACATGTATCAGGACTTCCTCTTTATGGCTGAGTACTAGTCCATTGTACAATGTACCATCAAACACATCTTTGCGTTAGAAGCACAGCACCACACTGCCTCCTAGCCTGGAAAGCTGGCCGGAACCACAGGTGAGGCTTTGGGAACGAGCTACTCCAAATGCAGATAACCCTCCTCCATTTTATAAAGACTGATTTTCTCTTTCTGTTAATGACTGAAGAATGGACATAAGAGAGAAGGACTGGCTGTCTCTTCTGGCTCTATTTAGTTAGTAAGGGATTTTGGCCATTCATTCTTCATCCTCTGCTTCCTAGGCCAAAGGAAATGAAAGAACCTCCACCAGCCAGTGTTTTGGGGGTCCTAGACAATCTGTTCTGGCACAGGAAAAAAGTTAGGCCAAGGATGGAACAAAATGTTCTCAGCAAATGAGCTGTCTCTCCCACCCCCTACACACACATCTTGACGTACTTGCTAATGACAGCTGCACATCAGACATGAACACTTGTCACCCCAAGGAACATGGAAACACACAACTCGACTCCCTTCCTCAGCTACATGTGTGCGTCTGCTTGCAGAGTGTGGCGAGGGAGCAGTGGCATTTCCCAGCTCGTTGGCCTGCTCAGCCCCAGGCCTGTTTGTGCCAAGGTGAGCCAAGGAGCTCCCTCTCACCAGATGGCACAAACTTGTGAACTGACTCCCTGCTTCCTGGCGTCTGCTTCCAGCGACCGTCCCTCAACCTCCCCCGCCGCACAATCCACTGGCATCACCATAAGATACCCCAGGGAAACGGAACAAACTAGTAAATCGCCGTGGACCCCCAGGCCCTCAGAATTCTGCAGATTCTGGGGCAGCCCCAAGTGGAAGCAGTTCTAACCACAAAAATAGCTTAGTCCTGCAGCATATGTCGTCCAGCCTGGGAGTTGTACCAGGGGGTTATTTTTATAGCCTAAGATTTTGCCTTGGGGACCAAGGCTTGAAACTGGCTTAAAGGACTTACGCGAAACAAATTTGCAAGTCTCAGCTGAAATCTCGGAGCAGGTGATCTAACATCTGGAGTACCTAACCACTACGATGAACTAAGTGCTTTCTCATCCTTTTTTTAAAACCATGTAGTCAGTCTGAAAGAGGAAGAGGAAACCAACAGAGTTTTGATAATGCTTATAATACAGTTTCCTGCCTTCATTCTCAGAGTTCCTCTGAAACCTTAGGCAGCTAGTTTTAGAAGCTACACTATAAATATGAACAGTAATAATATTGCTTGGTATTTACATTAGAGCTCCTCAAAACGACCGCCAGGTGCTTTCCAAATTGATTTGTTCTCTGTGTGCTTTGACTGGCCCGAAGGTCCTCTATAGTTACCAGTTGCTATCAAGTCAACTCCCACTCATGGTGACCCCATGTAGGTCAGAGTGGAACCATGCTCCATAAGGTTGTCAATGGCTGATTTTTTGGAAGTAGATCACCAGGCCTTTCTTCCAAGGTGCCTCTGCGTGGACTCGAACTGCCAACTTTTCGGTTAGTGGCTGAGTACTTTAACCATTTGCACCACCCAGGGACTCCATGAATTCCCCTTCATCACATCTAAAAGGGAGCCACGTGCTCTGCAAGTACTTTTTCTGCTTCTCTCCTTCCTAGTCTCGCTTTTTTTTTTTTTTTTTTTTAACCTTCTGCTCCCCCTTGCTCCCTCCTGCCTCCACCTGAAAAATCCAAAGTAGTGGGCAGGCAGGTGTGGCATAGGAGTGTGGGAGTCAGTGTTGGAGGGAGGATGATGTGATCAGTGTAGTGAAGAAGAGGGCCTGCTTCTTTCTTGCCTCACCTGAAGTCCTAATAAAAAAATAGTCTGCATCTTAATCAGGTGTCCATTGTTTCATCTGTAAAATAAAGGGCTTGGACTTGAGGTTCTCTGAGGTTCTGAGCTCCGACAATGATCATTCTATGAGTGTTCCATGACTCACTCTTGTACCACCAAGGTAAAAACCCAATGTGTTTCCTTTGCCCTAATTTTTTTTTCCTCCAGAACTTGCTGTAAAATGAGTTCTCCTCCCCAAAAACAGCATTTTTTTTTTCCTATCATGAAAAGTAACCAAAAAAGACAATTCTGCCATGATTCCACCCTACTTTAGACTGGAAATCTATGAAGATATTTTTGTTGTCACAACAATTGGGGTTCTAGTGGCGTTTAGGTGGTGGGAGGTCGGGTATGGCATAAATCCTGCAAATGCTTTCTTGCTGTAATCTTTATGGAAGCAGATAGCCAGGCCTTTCTTCTGTGGTGCACTGGGAGGGTTAGAACCACCAACCTTTATGTTAGCAGTCAAGTGTAAATCATTCGCACCACCTAAGGACCTTCCTTTTGACATTAGCCATGGTCAAAAGCCAATGAAATATGATTGTAAGTGATGTGTATTGTTTCAGGGGGTAGGCTTAAGAGCCAGTGTGCAATTCCCCATGTTCCTTCCCTACCACTGCCATGATCATGGATCGCCAGAGTGAGATGGCACCTCTGGGTTATTGAGTGACCTAGGTGAGCAGAGTCTCCCTGCTGAGCTCTCTCAGATACGTAGAATCAAAGTTCCATCTAGGTAGACTGATAACAGAAGGTGAGCAAGGAATAATCCACTGCTTTGTTGAGCCACTGAGATTTAGGGGGTATTTGTTATCATGGAAGGAACCTTGGAGGTACAGTGGTTAAGCACTTGGCAGCTAACCAAAAGGTCAGTGGTTCAAACCCACCAGCTGCTCTGTGGGAGAAAGATGTGACAGTCTGCGTCCGTAAAGGTTACAGCCTTGGAAACCCCATGGGGCAGTTCTACTCTGTCCCGTAGGGTCACTCTGCATCAGAATTGACTCAACAGCAATGGGTTTGGTTTTTGGTTTTGTTGCTATCACAGCATTATGGATGGCATTGTGTCCCCTAAAATATGTGTGAAAATCCTAACCCTTGTACCTGTCAATATGACCCTGTTTGGAAATAGGGGTTTTCTTTTGTCATGTTAAAGAGGTCATATCAGAGTAGGATAGGTCCTAAACCTAATCACGTCTGAGTTATGAAAAGAGCAGAATAATCACAGACACACACACGGGGGAAGACACCAAATGAACGCAGTCATACACAGCAGATGACAGACACACAGCACAAGCCCGGGAACTCCAAGGATTTCCAGCTATTAGAAGCTGAAATAGACAAGGAAGGACCATCTCCAGAGCCATGCCCTGAATTTGGACTTCTAGCCTCTTGAAATGAGAAAATAAATTTCTGTTCTTTAAAGCTACCTCCTTGTGGTATTTTTTGTTACCGCAGTACTATGTAACTAAGACATACTTTACTTATCCTGATTGCTATAGTCTAGTCTGGAGTTTTTGATGGAAATCAATAAAAAGTATCTACTTCCCCACTCAATATCTGAACAAAATGAGAAAGAAGACAAAAAGAAAGAAAGCAGATAAAGGCCAAACTGTTAGTTTTATCATTAATTTAGGCCAGACAGCACTGGGCTGAAGCAATCTTCTCCATGAAGGGTGAGGTGGGAGGGATACCTGCTCAGCTAAGCCTCAGGGATTTATCCGGGCATGGGCTCTGGCCCAGCTAGAGTGGGCATCTCAGTTGCCAATGCAATTCCAAAGGGCTGAGAGGAGCATGCCTGTACATTCTTTGCAAATTTACTATTCACATGTTACTCTCTCCAAATCACCTCATCAACTATCTCTCAACCTCACCAAAGGCCACCAATTTCACACTAGTTAGACTCCTTTCACATGGAGGAAACTTCAGGAGTCGGGTAGATGTGTCCCACAAAATGATACTCTCATCACCTGTATTTGTCAGGGTTCTCCAGAGAAACAGAACCAATAGGATACACACACACAAACACACACACGCATGCACACACACACACATATCATTTCTCTAGAGAGAGAGGAGAGGAGAGAAAAATTTATTTTAAGGAATTGACTCATACCATAGTGCAGTCTGGCAAGTCCAAAATCCATAGGTCATGTAGGCTGGAAACTCCATCAGTCTTGAGGCAGAACCCTTCTCTCAGAAACCTCAGTTTTTGTGCTTAAGGCCTTCAACTGTTTGGATCAGGCCCACCCACATTATTGGTGTAATCTTCTTGGAGTCAGCTGATTACTTAGAGTCACATCAACAAAATGCCTTCACAGGAACATCTAGACTAGTGTTTGACCAAACAACTTGGCACCATAGCCCAGCCAAGCTGACACATAAAAGTAACCATCACACCACCCAGTGCAGCACTTGGTTCATGGAAGGCATTCAATAAGACAAAATGATTTATTTTGTGACATTCTTCTTTTGTTTTGATATGTCGCTTTTGTGTCATGTTACGCTTTAGTCCACATGTCTAGTCAATATGCCTGGTTAGTCCACTTGTCTATTTTCTGCCCACTCAGCTCTGCTGGGAGAAAGGATTTCCTAGTATATTTGACTACATTCAGCATTGTACCAGGCTCGCAGCCGCTGCCTAATGGGGTGGTAGCAAATAGAACTCTGGGTTTATTTTTGGCCACTGAGTTTCTCACCCTGCAAATGGGCCTGAAAACTAAGGATGTGGGAAAATAGAGCAGTTAGACAAATGGTGGCAGGGCTGACAACCATCTCATCAGGTAAAATCGAGACACTGTGGTAACAGCCATTGGTCCCGGCAGTTCTAAGGGGTAGTGCGGGTGGTCTGCCAAGTCCCTCTGCCTTTGAGACAGAAAATGAATGTGAGGGAACTGGGCCAAATGTGCAGGGCTCTGCCATTAGAAGCCTAAGTGGCCTTTCGAAAGATTAATGGGGCATTTGGCTCTTGGCTTCTTAACAAGGGAGAAGGGGAAAAGCTTTCTGAAAAATAGCAGCAGCATCTGGCAGGGATTCAGAGAAGGGGTGGAAGGCTGCAGGATGGCCCCTCAGTACTTTTTTCCCAGTCTTTGCTTTCTTTTTTCCCACAGTCTCTCATCGTGCTGCTTCTCTTGCTTCCTCTTCTCATTTCTTTGGTGTTTTGGCTTCCCAAAATGATTTCTGCTTTTCCTTTCATTTGCCCTGTCTCCTGATATTCTTCCTGTTCTTATTCATCAGGAGGGAGGCACTTCGTATCGTGGAAAGTTAGACTGTGGAATGCAGTTTGGCCTTTAAGAGCAGCTCTGCAACTTTCTAAACCACGTGTAGTGGACATCGGTTGTGTTTGTCTCCTTCTTTTAGGAACTAAAAAAAACACCAGTTGCTATATAATTGTTCTAACTCATGGTGACCCCAACTGTGTCAGATTCCATGTGTGTGCTTCATAGGTTTTCAAGGCTGTGACCTTTCAGGAGTAGATTGCCAGGCTTTTCTTCTGAGACAAATCTGGATAGATTTGAACCACCAACCTTTAGGTGGTAACCTAGTGCTTAACCATTTGCTCCATTCAAGAACTCCTTTTGCGGATGGTACCCTTATTTTTCACTGAGAAACTGTCCTACCCTATTGAAGGTGATTCTGGTGAGGATGTTAATCATGTGGCACCACCTACTCTACCTCAGCAGAGGGCATGTGATTAGAGTACCCAATCCTGTGGATGCAAGGCAACCAGGCAGGGTCAATCAGAATCCTTTTGGGACTGATATAGGCTACAAGATGGAAGGCACCCTGGTGGCACAGTGGTTAAGCATTCGGCTGCCAACCAAAATGTCAGTAGTTCGAATCCACCAGCTGCTCCTTGGATACCCTACAGGGCAGTTCTACTCTGTCCTATAGGGTTGCTATGAGTCAGAATTGACTAGATGGCAATGAGTTTGATTTTGGTGTATATATATACACGTATGTACCTACATACGTCTTACTGGTTTCGCTCCTCTAGAGAACCCAGACTAAGACAGAGCCCTAATAAACAGTGTAATTTCAGGTAAGTCATTTCATTTCTTAGCAACTCAACTAAAAAGGGGCTCTTTGAACTCCCTCCTGCTCCCAGTCTAAGTGGGGTGCTCCCATAACAAACAGCTGCCCTCTGCTATAGTACTCAGCGTGTTAGTTGTTATTAGGTGCTATTGAGTCAGTTTCGACTCATACCGACCCCATGTGCAACAGAACAAAACACTGCCCAGTCCTGCACCATCCTCACAATCACTGCTATGTTTGAGCATACTTTCTTATAATCATTTCTATACTAGACTTTTCTCCCACTAGACTGAGAGTTGAAGGATCATCTCTTATTTATCTTAGTACAGTAAAACCTGTGAAAGCTGGAACCTGTATAAGGCAGAAACCTGTCAGAGAAGGAAAACTCAAATATTTTCCCCTAATAGAGAATGATAGAAAAGTGACAAGACCGCACCCTGTCAAAGGCAGAAAATTTGCAAGACCCAGAAAAACAAGGCAGTCCCATCAAGTTCCAGCTGTCATGGGTTCACTATTTTTAACACTTACCCTGGGACATAGAAGAGCCTCAGTAACGGTTGTTTCACTTCCATTTTCCCTCCCTACTTCTTCATTCAGGAATCTGATAACAGCCTCCTGCTCGGGGCTCTTACTTCTTCACTTCTATTTCCTTTCTTTCCTGGGCCAAGTTTCCAGCCAATTTCCCCTAGTCCTCTTGCAGGTAAGTTTGTTTGCCTGGATACTTGGTGTACGTGCAAAAACTGTAGTCATTAGTAATTGTGTGCTCAAGTAGCCCTGTAAAGAAGGTCTGTTCCAACTCTTCTTGCCAGGGAAGGGGTAACTGGCCAACTGTGCCCACAGTACCTAGTTGCTACAAATACTGCAGAGCTTTACTGCCCAGAAATAATTGCTGGTGCAAGAATTAGGCCCAACCAAAAGTAATTTTAGCTTGGTGCTACACAATGATGACTCATAAAAATAGTCACGTGCAGAGTCCACCCACCCCCAGCCTGGCTGGTGCCATCTTCTTTACAAGGGACATTTTTGATATTCCAGTTGCCCTGGAGCATTCCTACACAAACTGGTGGTGATTCCAAGGTGAATATGCCACCAGACAAACTCCTTTCTCCTCCTTCTCCCCCTACCAGCTTCTTCTCCTGGATTTCTGGTTTGGGTAAATGGAACCACCATTCTTCTAGGCACCAGACTTCCAACCTCGTGGTCATGTTAAACTATTTTCACTTTGTTTCAAAGTCATGAATATTTCATCTCCAATCCACCTCTTCCTTTATTGCTATCACCCTAATTCATATCCATGTACTTTTCAACTGTGTTATTCCAAGAGCTTTCTATCTGCTTCCTTCCCCTCTAGTATCTTCCCCATTTAGTCTATCCCATTACTCCCTAACTCAAACACTTCCAGCGGCTCCCAACTGCCAAGCAAGTTAAGTAAAAAACAGTTCACTTCAATAGGAAGAGGAAACGGAATGTGTGGCTAATTGCCTCCATGAACAACAGTGTACTTTGCCATGAGACCAAAAGAACTGGATGGTGCCTGGCTACTATTACTGAACATTTTGATCAAAGATCCTATAGAAGAATCCTGATCAAAAGGAGGAAAATGGAGAAAAGAATTGCAAATTCTCATGGAATCCAGACTTTCTGGAGCTATGGAAGGTAGATGAATACCTGAAATTATTTCCGTGAGATGATCTTTAAACCTCAAACCTTAAACCAAAAATATCCCCTGAAGTGTTCTTCAAACAAACCAGTATTTAGCTTAACTAGTAAAGAATGTCTGCCTTGAGCATTGTGCTCTTTTAAGGTCTATATGGAATCATCTCAATCAATGCAGAAAAGGCATTTGATAAAGTCCAACACCATTCCTGATAAAAACTCTCAATAAAATAGGTATAGAAAGGAAATTCCTCAACATAATAAAAGGCATCTATACAAAACCAACATCATTCTTAAAGGAGAGAGGCTGAAAACATCCCACTCCCATTTACAATTGTGCTGGAAGTTCTAGCTAGCAATAAGGCAAGAAAAAGAAATAAACGGCATCCAAATTGGTAAGGAAGAAGTTAAACTATCCCTATTGTGGATGATATGATACTATACATAGAGAACCCAAAAGACTCCACAAGAAAACTACTGAAACTAATAGACTCAGCAGAGTAGCAGGCTACAAGACAAACATACAAAAATCAGTTGGATTCCTATACATCAATAAAGAGAACTACAAAAAGGAAATCAGGAAAGCAATATCACTTATAATAGCTCCTAAAAAAATAAAATGCTTAGGAATAAATCTAACCAGGAACATAAAAGACCTACACAAAGAAAACTACAAAACACTACTGCAAGAAACCAAAAGAGATCTACATAAATTGAAAAACATAACCATGCTCATGGATAGATAGACTCAACATTGTGAAAATGTCAGTTCTACCCAAGGCAATCTACAAATACAATGTAACCCCAATACAAATACCAAACAGCATTCTTTAACAAGATGGAAAAGCTAATCATTAACTTTATATGGAAAGGAAAGAGGCCCTGGATAAGTAAATCACTACTGAAGAAGAATAAAGTAGGAGGCCTAGCACTACCTGACCTCAGAACCTACTATACAGCTATGGTAGTCAAAACAGCCTGGTACTGGTACAATGACTGTCTTAGGCTGGGTTCTCTAGAGAAGCAAAACCAGTAAAGTGTATAAATATATATATAGAGAGAGATTATATCAAGGAAACAGCTCACGCGATTGTAGAGGCTAGAACGTCCCAAGGCCATGGATCAGGGTAGAGGCCTCTCCCAAGT
>NW_004443963.1:7333192-7334498 GCF_000243295.1 Trichechus manatus latirostris | reverse complement strand
AAAAATCTTGCAAGTGGGTCACTAGGGGTAATAGTGAGTGGTGCCACTCCCATTTCCACCCCTTGATTCCTGGACCCGTGAATCCTGGCTATGGGAGAAACAGCACCATATATTGGACGCTGGTTTAAAGCATATACAGCCTCCTGGAGAACATTGCCCCAACCCTGAAAGGTATTGCCACCTAGCTGGTGCCATAATTGTGTCTTTAGAAGGCCATTGCATCATTCTATCAAGCCAGCTGCTTCAGGATGATGGGGAACATGGCAAGACCAGTGAATTCCATGAGCATGGGCCCACTGCCACACTTCATTTGCTGTGAAGTGAGTCCCTTGATCTGAGGCAATGCTGTGTGGGATACCATGACAGTGGATAAGGCATTCTGTAAGTCCATGGATGGTAGTTCTGGCAGAAACATTGCGTGCAGGGAAGGCAAATCCATATCCAGAGTAAGTGTCTATTCCAGTAAGGACAAAATGCTGCCCTTTCCATGGTGGATGTGGTCCAGTGTAATCAACTTGCCACCAGGTTGCTGGCTGATCACCTCGAGGGATGGTGTCATATCGGGGACTGAGTGTTGGTCTCTGCTGCTGGCAGATTAGGCACTCAGCAGAGGCTGTGGCCATGTCAGCCTTGGTGAGTGGAAGTCCAAGCTGTTGGACCCATGCATAACCTCCATCCCTGTCACCATGGCCACTTTGTTCATGATCCCATTGGGCAATGGCAGGAGTAGTTGGGGAAAGAAGATGAGTGGTTTCCACAGAACGTGTCATCCTATCCACTTGATTGTTAAAATCATCCTCTGCTGACGTTACCCTTTGGTGAGCATTCACATGAGACACAAATATCTTCACATCTTTAGCCCATTCGGAGAGGTCTATCCACATACCTCTTCCCCATAAATCCTTGTCTCCAATTTTCCAATCATGTTCCTTCCAAGTCCCTGACCATCCAGCCAAACCATTGGCCACAGTCCATGAATTAGTATATAATCGCATATCTGGCCATTTCTCCTTCCAAGCAAAGTGAACAACCAGGTGTACTGCTCGATGTTATGCCCATTGAGAGGATTTCCCTTCACCACTGTCCTTCAGGGAGGTCCCAGAAAGGGCTGTAGTGCTGCTGCAGTCCACTTTCGAGTGGCACCTGCATATCGTGCAGAACCATCTGTAAACCAGGCACGGGTTTTCTCTTCCTCAGTCAACTGATCATAAGGAACTCCCCATGAGGCCGTAGGTGCAGACTGGGAGATGGAAGGTAATGTGACAGGAGTGGAGCCCATGGGCATTTGGGCCACTTCCTCATGCAA
>NW_004443963.1:7292719-7330344 GCF_000243295.1 Trichechus manatus latirostris | reverse complement strand
CTGATTATCTGCCCATATGTCCCCATCCCAAGTCTCAGGATCCCATCTTTTCCCAATCAATGCCCTTACTTTAACCTCAGACACCTCTCAAGGTTTGCAATTGAGCTGGCATTGTAATGCAGCCACTATTACAATAAGACTCTGGATTTGGTTTTCAGCAATTTTGGCTCTGTTACTACAAGAAATAAGGCTTTCTTTCAAAGCACAAGTGGAAGCCTTGAGGTCATGTATGCGGCACTTGAGCCTTCACTCTGAAGCCCTGAGCGCATCTTTTTCCTTCATCAGTTTGTCTAGTGAAAGTAGGACAAACCAACCAGTTTCCTTATACTTCTCATTCTGACAAAGCTGTAGAAAGATATCACACAGGTGTTCACCCTGAGCCTCGCCTTTCACCAATACCTGATCTACCGGTGGTGACGTTTTGCGTATTTGTATCGCCACCTCGCTCCATGGACTAGCAGTGACCCCTTTACTGCTGGAAGCAGAGTCATCAACGTCTTTATGACTAACCAGGCTTGAGAACCAATTTAGAAAACTCATCCTTACAATTTTGTTTCTCTAGAACCACTCCCGGTACCAAATGTCTTAGGCTGGGTTCTTTAGAGAAGCAAAACCAGTAAAGTGTATAAATATATATAGAGAGAAAGATTATATCAAGGAAACAGCTCACGCGATTGTAGAGGCTAGAACGTCCCAAGGCCATGGATCGGGGTAGAGGCCTCTCCCAAGTTACACAGCTGCAGAAGCTGGCAAGCCCAAGATTGGAAGGTCAGAGAGCAGGGCTCCCACTCACAGGCTGTGCAGATCGATGAATCCCAGGTTCGGCAGATAAGCTGACAGCTCAAGTCCCAAGAACAGGAGATGAGACGACAGGAAGCAGCCACAGGATCCAGAGAGAGCAAAAAGCCAGAACGTCCGCTTATATACAGATGTGGGCCACACCCCCAAGGAGACTCCCTTTCATCTGATTGGCTACTCACAGTGTATTCAATCATGGGAGTGATGACATTAAAACATGGAGAATCATTGCCCAGCCAAGTTCACACACAATCTTAACTATCACAGTGACAGACACATTGACCAATGGAACAGAATCGAGAACTCAGATGTAAATCCATCCACCTATGGTCACCTAAACTTCAACAAAAGCCCAAAGTCCATTAAATGGGGAAAAGACAGTCTTTTTTAACAAATGGTGCTGACGAAACTGGATGTCAATTTGTAAAATAATGAAACAGGATCCATACCTCACACCACACACAGAAACTAATTCAAAATCGATCAAAGACCTAAATATAAAACCAAAAACTATAAAGATCATAGTATAAAAAAATAAGGTCTACTCTAGAGGCCCTATTACAAGGCATAAACAGCATCCGAACCATAACTAACAATATACAAACACCAGAAGACAAGCTAGATAACTGGGATCTTCTAAAAATTAAACACTTATGTTCATCAAAAGAAAGATAATCCAACAGAATGTGGAAATTATCAAACAGTATCATTAATATCACACGCAAGTAAAATTTTGGTGAAGATCATTCAAAAGTGGCTGCAGCAGTACTCTACAGGGTATTGCCAGAAATTCAGACTGGATTCAGAGGAGGACATGGAATGAGGGATATCATTGCTGATGTCAGATGGATCCTGGCTGAAAGCACAGAATACCAGAAAGTTGTTTGCCTGTGTTTTATTGACTATGCAAGGGCATTCGACTGTGTGGATCATAACAATTTATGGATAATATCGTGAAGAATGGGAATTCCAGAACATTTAATTGTGCTCAAGAGGAACCTATACATAGATCAAGAGGCCGTCATTCGAACAGAACAAGGGGATATTGCATGGTATAAAGTCAGGAAAGGTGTGAGTCGGGGTTGTATCATTTGACCATACTTATTCAGTCTGTATTCTGAGCAAATAATCTGAGAAGTTGGACTATATGAAGAGGAATGAGGCATCAGAATTGGAGAAAGACTCATTAAAACCCGTGTTATGCAGATAACACAACCTTGCTTGCTGAAAGTGAAGTGGACTTGAAGCACTTACTGATGAAGATCAAAGACCACAGCCGTCAGTATGGATTACTCCTTAACATAAAGAGAACAAAAATCCTCACAACTGACCAATGAGCAACATCATGATAAACAGAAAAAAGATTGAAGTTGTCAAGGATTTCATTTTACTTGGATCCACAATCAACCCCCATGGAAGCAGCAGTCAAGAAATCAAATGATGCATTTCACTGGGCTAATCTGCTACAAAAGACCTCTTTAAAGTGTTAAAAAGCAAAGATGTCACCATAAAGACTGAGGTGCACCTGACCCAAGCCATGGTATTTTCAATCTCCTTATATGCATGCGAAAGCTGGACAATGTACAAGGAAGACTGGAGAAGAACTGATGACTTTGAATTATGGTGTTGGCAAAGAATATTCAACATACCATGGACTGCCAAAAGAACTAACAGATCTGTCTTGGAAGAAGTATGGCCAGAATGCTCCTTAGAAGTGAGGATGGTGAGACTCCATCTCACGTACTTTGGACATGTTATCAGGAGGAATGAGTCCCTAGAGAGTGACATCATGCTTGGTAAAGTAGAGGGCCAACAAGAAAGAGGAAGACCCTCATCGAGATGAATTGATACAGTGGCTGCAACAATGGGCTCAAGAATAATGATTCTGAGGATGGCGCAGGACTGGGCAGTGTTTTGGTCTGTTGTACATGGAGTCACTATGAGTCGGAGCCAACTGGACAGCACCTAACAACAACAACAACAAGTGTCAAAATGAGTTAAAATCAACCGGACAGCAATGGGTGAGTGGGTGTATATGTATATATATATATATATATATATGTATGTATACATACCAAAAAGGAGCCCTGATGGTGCAACAGACAAGCGCTCAGCTATTAACCTAAAGGTTAGCAGTTCAAATCCACCCAGAAGCTCTGAGGGAGAAAGACCTGGTGATCTGCTTCCATAAAGATTACTTCCAAGAAAACCCTCTGGGACGATTCTCCTCCATCACATGGGGTTACCATGAGTCAGAATTGACTCGATGGCACACAACATCAAAAACAAGAGTCAAAAAAGAGAAAAACGAACCAATCCAGAATGAGAAGACTGTTTTAGATAGGAGTAGATTCGTCAGGATGCTGCTAGGTTATGCTGCAATAACAAACAAACTCCCAGATCTCGGTAACTTTCACATGAAAATTTATTTTGCTCACATAAAGTCAATTGCAAATCTAGGGGTCTTTAAGGAAACTTCCAAGTGGTGACTCAGGAAGCCAATATGCTTCTCTCCTGTGACTCCTATATCACAACACATGGCTTCTGGGGTCACTGAATCAGGGAAAGAGAGAGCCAAAGAGACACGAAGAAGCTTTACAATACTGTAGCCTGGAAACGATACATGTTATTTTGTTTGCAGTCCATGGGACAGAAAGAGTCACATGGCTCTGCCCAATATCCAAGGCGACTGGAAAGAGTATAGAACACACACGCAAACATTCAGTGAGCTATCAGTGTCTCTGTCATGAGGGCAGGCTCAGGTGGGATGAATTTACTTCTAAATCATTTACTAGGAAACCTTCCCAAAATGGTATGGAGCATTCATCTTTATGTTTCTGTACTTTCTACTCTAGAGATTATAGAAGCAGAAAAGAGAGAGAAGAGAGGAGGGTAAGGGAGAAAGGTGATTTACTCTCTGACTTGACTTTAATCTCCCGGTCAGACAGTGTGAAATTTACATTTGTATCTAATTTTAGAGACCTTAATACAAAAGAATATCACAGAATAGTCTGACAACCTGCATTCTAATCCCAATTATTTCATGGCATAATCTGTGACCTTGAATTCTAACTGTATTTCTCTAATTCTCAATGTGCTCATCAGTACAGTGGGAACAGTAATACTCATCTTTCATTGCAAATAGTTAACATGCTCAGCTGCTACCCAAAAGGTTGGTAGTTCGGGTCTACCTAGAAGTGCCTGAAAAGAAAGACCTGACCATCTACTTCTGAAAAATAAGTCATTGAAAACCCTCTGAAGCACAGTTCTACTCTGACACATAAGGGTTCGCTATGAGTGATGGCAGCTGGTGTTCTGAGCCTTCATTGAGTTATTGTGAAGCTCAAATTAGATGTCTAAAATGCTTAGCAAAGTGTTTGATGATTAAAAAAAGAAAACAAACCTTTGCTGTTGAGTCTATTCCAATTCATGGTGACCCCCTATGTTACAGAGTAGAACTGCTCGATAGGATTTTCTTGGCTGTGATCTTTACAGAAGCAGATCACCAGGCAGGCCTTTCTTTCATGATGCTGCTGGGTAGGTTCAAACTGCAAACCTTTAGATTAGTAGTCTAGTGCAAACCATTTGTGCCACCCAGTGACCACTTAGTTGATCCAAACCAAAATCAAACTCATTGCCGTGGAGTCGAATTCCAACTCATAGAGACCCTATAGGACAGACTAGAACTGCCCCATAGGGTTTCCAAGGAGCTGCAGGTGGATTCAAACAGCCGACCTTTTGGTTAGCAGCCCTAGCTCTTAACCACTGCACTACCAGGGCTCCACTTAGTTGATAGTTGGTGCTAGTTTTTTGAGTGAATATCCATGAGCAAATTAACTGCTTCTTAGCTAATCTTACAGAAACTGCTGAGCTAACACCATTATATTAAACACAAATACAGGTAGTCCCCAACTTATGATGGGGTTACGGTTCGATGACTCTAAGCTGTTTTGATGTAAGTTGAATACCTCTTTCTTTTTTATAAGCTTTCATAACCTGCTAGACGGCAGTGTTTTGAATAGTAAACCGTAACATTGAACATCTGCAAGTGAACATCTGCAAATGATAACATCAGCACATTATGTGCTACAACATTGTATGTAGTACATATTACCAATGGTAAGATGCACCAAAAACAACGGACGGTCCTAAGTGCAGTTTGACGTAACTTGGATATGTCCTAAGTCGAGGATTACCTGTAGTACAAAGGGCATAGGGTCATTGTAGTTGATCAAAATGTCATGATTAGTCAGTTCATTGGTGTGGTGAAATGTTTTAGAATGAGGGCAATTCTCATTCTATTCCATTGTTGTGAAACTCAAATTAGATATTTGTGACAAGGTTGTATGAACTGTAAAGTACCATACAAATGGGAAGTGTTAGTATTATTAATATTGTGACCACAGAGGACTTCGTGGGCGTGCGACCTGTACAGCCATATAGGCCTCCACACTTAGAAGATGGCTGCCACCATCTTGAAATTCTTAATACTTTTTAACAAGGGGCCTCACATTTTCACTTTGCATTGGCTCTGGGGAAGTATGCAGCTGGTCCTGGTTATGACTCAAAATGTTGCTTCTTTCTGTAAAAGAAGGGAAATTTTAGATTTTTTTTTGATCCTTTCAGCCCCTAAATGATATGATTCTAAAAAATATTCCAAATGTTGTGCCATTTTTATTTTCATTTTTTTAAAAAGCACTCTCTACCGTTCTTCTATTTCTAATCAAACATTTTGTAAAGTATCTGTTATTTCTCACAAGCTCTCAATCTTTCAGTTTCCACTCCCGTGAAGCTCTGGGAAAAGCTTTTATTTTCCCCACTAGAATCAGTCTACCTAGCTAAACTCCTTAGAGACAATTTCAGCTTTGTATTTTTATGAGGCCTCTTTCAAAATATGCAGTGCCACTCACTTAATGGTCTGGCTCCTAGACTGAAGACTTGTATTGAGTAATGTGCTTTATGTTTTTGGAAAAGAACAGATTTTTTAAACATCTACACTGGAAAGAGAACTCCAGAGTTATAGTAATCTGCTTCCGAAGTAGAGCAGCTGTAATGTAGCGGAAAATGAGGAAGACTTGGCGTTAGTAGATTTATGTTCAAGTTCTTGTTCCATTATTTCTGGCTGTGTGAGCCTGACCAAGTTGCTTAATTCTCTTTGGGTCTTAGTCTTCTCATCTGTAAAGTGGGGTGGCAGGAGCAGACGGCAAGTAGTACCTACTTCATAAGGTTTTGGAGGAAGAAAAGAAAATAATGTTCTTGAAATTCCTTTATAGGTGTGATGTATTCATAAACGGGACTTGCATTCTAGAGTTGTTTTTATTCTAAACAATTTTATCCCATGAATGAATTAATCCTCCATGATAACCTAAAGAGCTAAAAAAAGATCTTATATGCCCGGCACTATCTGTCTTTAACATCATGGTGATGTGGTTGGCTCAGCAGATACCACTAGGTTAAGCAGAAAACAGGTTAATTCATTCATGTATATTCATTTAACAAGTTACCTTCTGAGTACCCACTGTGAGCTGGGCACTTTGGTAAGCATGCACTAAGAATTTGAACATGAGGTCACAATAGAACATATCCTAAGAAACAACACTACCTAGCATTATACAATCTATCATTAAGCAAATAATTAATAGGCACCTACTATATAAAAAACTCGAAACGAAACCACTTGCCGTCGAGTCAATTCCAACTCACAGCAACCCTATAGGACGGAATAGAACTGCCCCATAGGGTTTCCAAGGCTGTAATCTTTACAGGAGCAGACTGCCACATCTTTCCACCATGCAGTGGCTGATGGGTTCAAACTGCTGACTTTTCAATTAGCAGCTGAGCACTTCAACCACTGAGCCATCAGGGCTCCTTACCTAAAAAGGACTAGGTTAGTCTCCCTGTTAAAAACCCTATAGAACCTTCTCCTTCTCCTTTAAAAATCCTCATCTTATGAACCCTGCATATAATGAGTATTTGTAAAGGAGAGGGAGGAGGTGCTATAAGGTTTGTAACAGGGAGACTAACTTAGTTGTTTTTTTTTCAATGGGGCAAGGAGGGGAAAGAAAGTTAGTGTCAAAAGCTGGAAGGAGAAATCCTCAGGGAATTAATAGCAAAACACCATGATGGACCATTTCAGTTGAGGCAAGGGTAAGCTGTGTAGGAGAGAGATGTAGGAAATGCAATGTTCTGCAAAACAAAGCAAGAATCCTAAGTTTCTCCATTGAGCCCCAAAAGGGAGGGAATGGAGATAGAAATAGAAGGAACCTGAGGGAGATTAAAACAGAGAAGGGATGGGGTGCAGAGAGGCAGTCATGAAGACGCAGGAGGGCTGAGACCTAAGAAGAAGGCACAGCCAGGGAGAAGCTCCCAGTGGCAGGAACAACAGCTGCTTCCAGTTGAGTCAATTGTGTATTACACAATTCTACGGAGAGATATCAACCTCCATAGTTAACAAAACCATTTCTCAGCAGATGACAATAAAGGCTCTTGAGGAAGATGAGCTCTTTGCTAATCTGCACAAAATTGTCATTTGGACTAATAGCAAGACTACACTGGCTGAGGAAATTTTGAGAAGAACTATGTCTTATGTTCACTTTTATGTTGCTTCCAGTGGTGTAACCCTGCCATCCCATCACTCCTGGGCCTCACCCCCAAATCTTGCCTTAAATTATACTCTATGTACTTTCCTTATATGGGTGGGATTTTGGGAAACACAAAGGAAAAAGTCTGTGCTCCATGTTGGGTGGACACAGGGTGGTGAGAAAAGAAGAGCTTCCAGATGTCACAATGAGACATCTGTAAGAGACCTGGAATTCAGTAGATGCAGAAAATCAGAGCCTGAAGTCACCAGGAAAATTGTAAATACCTACAGAATCCATGGGGATATGGAATGTGATAAGATGTACAGTAGGGTTTCCCACCATTTGTGTTCAGGCAGTTTTTATTTAAGCATCACAGGACAGCGCGACCCTAGCTGGAGAACTTGAGGTCTCTAGGAAGCCAACATGCGTTACAGGTCCTAAACCTGTCAGATATGTCCTTTCTAATGAACTCACCTCCACCTCACAGATACTCAACAAGCCCTGTTAATCCTTCATCCTTAAAAAACAAAGCCAAACCAAACCCGTTGCTGTCGAGTTGATTCCGACTCATAGCTATCCTTTAGGACAGAGTAAAACTGCCCTATAGGGTTTCCAAGGAATGGCTGGTGGATTTGAACTGCCGACCTTTTGGTTAGCAGCTGAGCTCTTAACCACTGCGCCACCAGGGCTTCATACCTAAAGACATACGTGTAATGGAGTTACTGATTTTTATATTCTATTCGCTAAAACAAAAACAAAAACCAAACCCGTTGCTGAAGGGGCAGATGATTCAATAAGCAAGGTAAGCATGGGCTTACTTGCACTTACTTTCTAATCCGCAGTGGACAATTTCACAAGGTTTTACACCGCCACATCAAAGTAAAACCCACGTGAAATTGTTCACTACAGATTAGTAAGTAAGAACAAGTAAGCCCGTGCTTACCTTGCTTACTGGGTTATCTGCCCCTGTGAGGGATTGTAAATTTGAAAAGAGGCTTTGATTCTGTAGAAAGGTGCTGGGGTTTTGGGAGAGAGACAGATGCCAGGCATCCCTAGAAGCAGAATTTTTGATGTGGTGAAAAATGTGAGATTGTTCACACAGACGATCTAGTAAGCAAGGTAAGAACCATGCTTACCTTGCCTATTGGATGATTTGCCCCTGCTTTGCCATCAAGTCAATTCTGACTCATGGCAACCCCATGGGTTACAGAGTAGAACTGCTCCATAGGATCTTCTTGCCTGTAATCTTTACAAATGTAAAGCAGATTGTCAGGCCTTTCTTCCTCAGTGCTGCTGGGTCGGCTTGAAGCTCCAACCTTTAGCTTAGCAGCCAATTGCAAACCACTTGCACCACCCAGGGACCTCATCTCTACCCACTAGGTATGGTCAAATGGTTACATTTCCAGATAATGTTGCCGAGAAATTTAGAACCATCTTTCTCCCATCCAAACTCACTATGTGCCTAAGGAAAATACCCTGTAACCTCCCTGATGTTGTTAGTTGCTCAGGTCTGACCAATGGCCACCCCGTATATAACAGCAGGGGCAGATTATCCAATAAGTAAGGTAAGCATGATGCTTACCTTGCTTACTAGATCATCTATAGTGAACAATTTCACAATTTTTCACCACATTAAAGATTCTGCTTTTAGGTATGGCTGGCATCCGTCTTTCTCCCAAACCCTGAGCACCTTTCTACAAAATTAAAGACTCTTTTCGAATTTACAATCCCTGACAGGGGTGGATGATCCAGTAAGCAAGGTAAGCATGGGTTTACTTGTGCTTACTTATAATCTGTAGTGAACATGAGTGTCACCATATCAAACCTCATTCTTGGATAATCCACTCCTGTATGACCAAATGAAAGGTTGCCCAGTCCTGCTCCATCTTCATGATTGTTGGTAATCTGAAAATGGTCTGTTATGATCCATAAAGTTTTCATTGGCTAATTTTTGGAAGCAGATTAGCAGGCCTTTCTTCCTAGTCTGTCTTAGTCTGGAAGCTCCTATCCACTATGGGTGGATACCTATCCACTGAAACCTATCCACCATGGGTGACCCTGCTGGTATTTGAAATGCTGGTGGCATAGCTTCCAGTACTGTAGCAACAGGAAAACTCCATAGGCCTCTGGTAAAAACACCTGCCTTACCTCTTCTATCAGTTGTGATTAAAACAAAACAAAACAACAATAAGAAGAGCAATGACGCAAACGTCCTTGGAAAATGCAAAAGGACCATAGAAACGGAGGATGTTACTCCTATAAAGGCATATTTTCTTGTCCCTGGACTATGCAGGACCACATTTAGAATTGCAAGGGACCCTGGGAGAGGGAAGACACAGGCCCCATCTAAGTGGTTCCAGCTGCTTGGAAGTGGTGCTGGGGTGAGGATTGTAGGAGGAGGGTGTCCAGGAGGTGTCCTAGTATTCCACAGCAAGTGTTCCCATTTTATTTGAAAGCATGGCTTTCTCCATCCCTCACCACCGCCCCGCCAAATCTGTAATCTAAATTTGAAACCATATGTAGTCATGCCGAACATTTTTTTTTTCCCTGAGATTGTCAAACTTTTGCAGCTAATTATCAGTTGGAGTCAGGGTAACAAAACCTGTGTTTCAACGAGGTTTTCTTAAAATGCCTCTCCTATCAGCCAGGGGCTGCAGTAAGCGTGCTGCTAGTACATGGAGTGGGGTTTTTCCTTTCCCTCCAAGGAAAGCCCTAGCAGGCTTTATAAATCAGTACTATTAAGTGGAATGGCAGAGACTTACTGTAAGTAAGCACTATCACTTCTGCTTTTAAGAAACAAAGAACCATTTCCTGGCTTTTCAATTAGGAAGCTTTTTGGGACTCTGCAGGAAAAATGTAATATATAATAAGTACACCAAGGAGCAAGCATGATTAAAGGCAGTTCAGAAGAGTCCTTTAAGCTGATGCCTTATAGTGCAAGAATCAGCATTTACTAGCATCCTCTGAAAATCCAGCCTCCATGATTGCTATAATGAATGCTCAGACATGCCGGAAAACACAGAAAAACTTGCTTTAAACCAGGGATTTGAATCGGTTCATTCTGGTTTGAATCCCTGCTGAGAATTTGCATTTCTAATAAGTTCCCAGGCGATGCTAATGCTGCTGGTTAGGGACCAACTCTGAGAACCACTAGCAGAGCAGTGGTCCTCAAAATTTATTATACATAAGAATCACCTGAAGATCTTGTTAAAATGTAGATTCTGATTCAGTATATCTGGGGTGGAAATGCACATTCTCAGCAGGGGTTTGAACCAGAATGAACAGATTCGAAACCCTGCTTCAAACTCTATAGATTTGGCTCAAGACTTTAGTCTTCCTTGAATAGGTGGAGTGAACAAAAAGACTCCTATTGCCCCTGCATGTCTTTTTATCACTTGTACTGAAAAATGTTGCTCAGCCATGGGGAGGCAGTGTCAGTCTTGAGAACACCGGTCAAGGGCTCAGCTTCCTCCTGAAAGTAATTTGCTTGGTGGAGAGGTGTTATGGATTGAATTGTGTCCCCCAAAAAGTTATGTTGAAGTCCTAACCCCTGTACCTGTAAATATGACCCTGTTTGGAAACAGAGGCTTTCTTTTGTTACGTCAATGAGGACATAGTGAAGTAGGGTGGGTCCTAAACCTAATCCCTTCTGAGAGATGTCTTATAAAAAGAGCAGATTAGATACAGTGGCACATACAGGGGAAGATGCCACAGATGCATCTATAAGCAGCAAAGGAACGCTAAAAATTGCCAGCAGCCACCAGAAATTACTAGAAGGAACTGACACGGTCAAGACCTTATTTGGACTTACAGCCTCCAGAACTGTGATAAAATAAATGTCTGTTCTTAAAAGCCACCCCTAGGTAACTGAGACAGGAGAGGGAGGGAAGGAAAATGGCTTGTGTTCTAACATCTTCTTAGAGTATTTGAGCCTTATCAATATACAAAACTCTAGAAGATGTCATCAGACTATCAGACCTGAACATATACCCCAAATCATTCTCTGTACCACCCTTTATCCTTCATCCCTGGCCACAGAGAAATAGATTTTCTTCGTATCTGAAGCTCACCTGTCCACTAGCTCTTGAGAAGCTATCCCCACCTCACCTTTCCCAAAACATTGTTTTGCCGTCTTCTCTGCTATTTCACATCTTCATCCCTCCATCTTCTTGCCTCTACAGACTTGCTCAAGTCTCCTCCACCATCCTAAGGAAAATTAAAGGCTAAAGTTGTTTCCCCTTCAAACTACCCCTTCTCGTTTCTTTCCATCACGGCCAGATTTCAAAAAAATTTGCTGTACACACACTCTTTACCTCCTTACCTTCTATTTGCTCTATCATCCACTGTAATCTCACTTCTACCACTGCTTCTCTGAAACTGCCAAGCGTCTGCACATACCTCCTGTTGGCCACTTTCACATTATTTTCAGTAATGATTGTAATTTACCTTTCTGCTGCCTGTAATCATTTTCACAGTGATGTTTCTCGACATTCTTTTTTCTACCAGTTCTATGATACTGGTTTCTTCTTCTCCTGCTACTTTCAATGGCTCTTTTTCAGCTTCCACTATCAGCTCTTCTTTAATGGCCTTTTAAATGTAGGGTCATCACAAGATTCCATGAATTTCTTCATCTGTAAAAAGGGGATGATGTTGCTGGTGGGAATGGAAGATGGTGCAGCCACTTTGGAAAACAGCCTGGCAGCTCCTCAAAAAGTTAAGCATAGAGTTACCACTACCTAGCATTACCATTCCTAAGTATATACACATCTTAAAAATTTAAAAAGTACATGTGCGAATGTCACAAAACAATTTGTGTATAAATTTTTGAATGAGAAACTAAAGTCCACTGTAAACCTTCACTTAAAGCACATAAAAAGGAAATCCAAAAAAAAGATATGTACATGCAAAAACTTGTACACAATTATTCATAGCAGCATTATTCATAATAACCAAAAGGTGGAAACAACACAAATGTCCATCAACTGATGAATAGATAAACAAAATGTGATATATTCATATAATGGAATAGTATTTAGTTATAAAAAGAAAGGAAGCTCTGATACATGTTACAACATAAATGAACCTTGAAAATGTTATGCTAAGTGAAAGAATCTAGTCACAAAAGACATATCTTGTATGATTCCATTTATATTATCTGTCTAGAGTAGAAAAATCTATAGAGACAGAAAGAAGATTAGTGGTTGCCTAGGGCTGAGAGGAATGAGGAAATTATGGAATGATAGCTAAAGAGTATGGAGTTTCTTTTTGGGGTGATTAAATATTCTAACATTGATTATGGTGGTGGTGTATAACTCTGTGAATATATTAAAAGCCAATGAATTGTATACTTTAAATGGGTGAATTTTATAGTATATGAATTATATCTCAATAAAGACTTGACCAAAAAAAGCAGGGGTGATGATGCACCTATGTCATCAAAAGTTTGGGGAAGATTGATAAGATGAAGCATGACAGCTGTTAACACAGTAAGCAGCACAAAACAAGTACTCAATAACTGCTAGAAATTATAACACCTTACGTGCTAGTCAAAGTTCTTTTCATTGTAAGAAACCTCCATAAATAGAAAAATCTCCATAAACACCTACGCAAAGTGACATAGCATAGACCGTCATGGAAGTCTTGGTCAGAATTCAGAATTACAGTTCAGTACTGTGGGGTGTAAAGGGTGTGTGTGTGTGAGAGAAAGAGAGAGAGAGAGAGAGAAGGGAGGAGCTTAGAAGATAACAGCTGGGCTGCTATGTGGAGACCAGAGCAGGAAGAATCTTGTATTCTATGTTAAAATGTTTAAGGACCCCACTACCACCCCATAGGCTATGGAAATCTGCGGAAGACTTTTCATCAGGGAAACAGATAAACTGGCTTTGTGCATTGCACGGATCGACTAACTCTAGGCCCTGCCTTGATTTTTTTTGTCCCACAACATTCCAGTAGCATGACTAAGTGCCTTCACACACCACCCCAAAAAATAATTTACTCCACAAAACATTAGTGAGAAATGCAGATTTTACTGAAGGTTTCATGTGCAAGACTGAGGAGGGAGTTACATTTCAGAATGTATAGCATCTCATTCCCCAAATCCCATTCTCCAGTCCCTCCTTTTGTCTTCTGGTTGGGTATCCCTCTTTCTCTGGACTCTTTCCTTACATAACCTTTGATTTCCTCTGATCTAAAATTTGACGACTGAGAGGCAGGGCCAAGATGGCGGAGTAGTAAGATACTTCCTGTGGTTCCTCTTACAACAAAGACCCCCAAAAAACAAGTGAATTGATTGTATATGACTATCTAGGAGCTCTGAATATCAAAGGCAAAGTTGAGGCATCGGACTGAGTGGCGGGGGGAGGGAGAGACTGTTCAGAAGCAGCAAGGAGTTACCAGACCAGACCCAGCGGGAGCCTGAAACCTTCAGGCCTGATCAGCTCCTGTGCATGGTGAAGCTAGCAGTGGTGTTTGGGAGGCATTTTCCACATTGAGAGAGGCCCAGCAGCAGAGTCTATTTGGCCATCCAGAACCAATGAAAAGCAGCACTCAAGCGGCTAAAGATAAGTACATGCATCTGGCCTACCACAGGGATTAAAAAAAAAAAAAAAAACCCATTTGGGTAAAACCTCTCTCCTATTTACCTTCCCCCTCCCTGCTCTGCACTGGGTCCCAGGCCAGCTTCAGCAATTGCTGAGTCCCCTGGGCCAGAAGTATGACCCTTAACACACCCTGAGCCATTCTCCCAGCCTTGGAGAGGGAACAAATTAACAAACAGGGAAAAAATAAGCTGCTGGCTCCCCTAAGCCAGGACCTCAGGGTTGGCACAGCTCCTTTGCCTAGGCACAGGCATAAGGGGTCCACAGACTTCGAATGCTTTTCACCCCTGCATAGACTTGTGTGGGCACATTTCAACAGTGTAAGTCCTCACTACCACAGTACAACAGGGTGTATAGCTGAAGTTTAACTTAAACTGTTTCAGCTGTGAAGTGGCAGGTTTGGGACATTTGACACTGCTCTGCCCATTAAGCAGGCTCCTCACCTGCCCACATCAGGGGCCTGAGGACTGGTGGCTCCACCCATGCCACCTAGCCACCTGTAACAGGGGTCCAAAAATAAGTGGTGCCCCCCAGTCCTTACAGCCATCAACTCTGGGTGCTCATAGTCCAGCTGCAAAACTCATCTACCTACTCATTCTAGGGAACAGGGACATGCTTTCCTTTCAGACACTCAGGAGTAGCCGTCAACCCCCTGCCTTGCTCAGCATGTGACCCCCTAGTGCAGCCAGATACCTGTGCCTACACCAATCACCCATGCCTATCTAGGCCTGTATGTGAGAGCCTGCACCACACACTTGGTGACCGACTACCTGGACACCTGAGCTGAATCCATACAAGAAAATTTAATGGACTCCTGGGCTCACATACTTAGTAACAGATCTAACCACCTGGTGACAGGACGTTAGAGCTTCAAACGCGCCAATAATCAAACTAGTGCACACGAGCAGCCTATTTGGGCATATCAAAACAAGAAGCTAGGACACAGTAAGCAAATATAAAATTAAAAAATTATAATAACTTATTGATGGTTAAGTGACAACAGTCGGTATCAAATCACATGAACAGGCAGACCATGATGGCTTCAGCAAGCTCCCAAAATAAAGAATCAATCAATTTTCTGGAGGAAGAGAATTTCTTGGAATTACTAGTGGCAGAATATACAGAAGATTACTATACAGAACTCTTCAAGAAATTAGGAAGGAAATCCATTAAAACGCAGAGAAATCCAAAGAACATACAGACAAAGTAGTTGCGGAACTTAAAAAGGTTATTCAAGAGCATAATGACAAATTTAATAGGCTGCAAGAATCCATAGAGAGACAGCAATCAGAAATCCAGAAGATTAACAATAAAATTTCAGAATTAGACAACTCAATAGAAAGTCATAGGAGCAGAATTGAGACAGTAGAGGTCAGAATTAGTGAGACTGAAGATAAAGCACTTGACACCAACTTATTTGAGGAAAAATCAGATAAAAGAATTTTGAAAAATGAAGAAACTCTAAGAGTTATGTGGGACTCTATCAAGAGAAATAACCTACGAGTGATTGGAGTACCAGAATGGAGGGAATAACAGAAAATACAGAGAAAATTGTTGAAGATTTGCTGACAGAAGACTTCTCTGATGTCATGAAAGCTGAGAAGATACTATCCAAGATGCTCATCGAACACCATATAAGGTAGATCCCAAAAGAAAGTCACCAAGACATATTATAATCAAACTTGCCAAAACCAAAGATAAACAGAATTTTAAGAGTGGCCAGTGATAAACAAAAAATCATCTACAAAGGAGAGTCAATAAAACTAAGCTCTGACTACTCAGCAGAAACCACGCAGGCAAGAAGGCAATGAGATGACATATATAAAGCCTTGAAGAAAAAAAATTGTCAGCCAAGAATTATATATCCAGCAAAACTGTCTCTCAAATATGATGGTGAAATTAGGGCATTTCTAGATAAACAGAAGTTTAGAGAATTTGCAAAAACCAAACCAAAATTACAAGAAATACTAAAGGGAGTCCTCCAGTTAGAAAATCAATAATATCATATAACCATGTAAGACTAGAACACAGGACAGAGCAATCAGATATCAACTCAGATAGGGAAGTCACAAAAATAAAATTTGAAGACTAAGCTGTACCTGACCCAAGCCATAATATTTATACATGTGAAAGCTGGACAATGAAATTAGGAAGATCAAAGAATAATTGATGCATTTGAATTATGGTGTTGGTGAAGAATATTGAATATACCATGTACTGCCAGAAAAATGAACAAATCTGCCTTGGAAGAAGTACAGTCAGAATGCTCCTTAGAAGCGAGGATGGCAAGACTTCATCTCACATACTTTGGACATGTTATCAGGAGGGACCAATCCCTGGAGAAGGATACCATGCTTGATAAAGTAGAGGATCAACAGAAAAGAGGAAGACAATGAGATAGAGTTACACAGTGGCTGCAACAATGGGCTTAAACATAGTCACAATTCGGAGGATGGCACAGAACTAGGCAATATTTTGTTCTGTTATACATAAGGTTGCCATTAAGTCATAACTGACTCAGGGCACCTGGTATGGATTGGATAGTGTCCCCCAAACATATCTGTCAACTTGGTTAGGTCATGATTCCCAGTATTGTACGAGTGTCTACCATTTTGTAATCTGATGTGATTTCCCTATGTGTTGTAAATCCTATTACAAAGATGTAATGATTTTAATCTAATGTAATAAGATGGATTAGCAGCAGTTATACTGATGAAATCTACAAGACTAGAAAGTGTCTTAAGCCAATCTCTTTTGAGATATAAAAGAGAGAAGCAAGCATAGAGATACACCAACCTCATATCAGCAAGAAAGTAGCGCCGGGAGCAGAGTGCTTCCTTTGGACCCAGGGTTCCTGCGCAGAAAAGCTCCCAGTCCAGGGGAAGATGGAGGACAAGGACCTTCCTCCAGAGCTGACAGAGAAAGCCTTCCCCTGGAGCTGATGCCCTGAAGTTGGACTTGTAGCCTACTAGACTGTGAGAGAATAAATTTCTCTTTGTTAAAGCCATCCACTCGTGGTATTTCTGTTATAGCAGCACTAGATGACTAAGATGGCACCTAAGAACAACAACAACAAAACCTCTAGGAGTATTCCCTGGGTGGCACAAATGGTTAAGCACTGGAGGTTCAAACTCACTCAGCAATGCTTGGGAAGACAATCTTGGTGATCTGTTTCCGAAAGTGCACTGCCTTGAAAACCCTATGGAGCAGTTCTACTCTGCAAACATGGGGTTACCATGAGTCAGCATCAACTTGATGGGCAATTAACAACAACAACAACAAATCTCTAGGTTCTTATTAGTGAATCATCCTCTCCTGCTTCTCTCCTCCCCATCTCACCATCTCTTTCCTTTGTTATGCAGAACAAGTGAGCTCTGTTCTAGCTCTTCCGTTCCCAATACCTCACTTTGCAAAAAAAAAGACCTGCCAATGGCAATATCTTCATCCACCTTGAAAGGCAGCAAGGAATATTAATTATATAAATATTAATATATATTTCTATGATTTATCTTTAAAATGTCACTTTGGAGCAGTATGAACAATGGATTGCGTTGGGAAGGGAGTGAGACTAAACAGAGAGAGACCGAGGAAAAGGTTTCATTAGCATAGGAAAAATACCTTGAGAGCTTGAGGCAGGGGCTGTTGAGATGTATGTGGAAGGAGAAGATATGATAGTAATTAGGTAGTAGAGTCAAGGGGGATTCCCTGGGTGGTGCAAACAGTTAATGTGCTCGGCTGCCAACCAAAAGTTTGGAGGTTTGTGTCCATCCAGAAGCACCTTGGAAAAAAGGTCTGGTGATCTAATTCTGTAAAATCAGCCATTGAAAACCCTATGGAGAACAGTTTTACTCTGACGCACATGGGGTCATCATGAACTGGAATCAACTCAATGGCAACTGGTTTAGGGTTAAGTGGATCTTGCCATTCATCCAGTCCATAACATTCATTAAAAAATAGAAGTGTTGCTCCCTCAGGAAGAATAAGATTCATTAGTATTTGGGGTTATTTGCTGAGTGGTCCTAGGAAGAGAAGGAAGGTATGATAAGAAATTAAGCCATGTGCTGCTATGGTACTCTTCTCAATTCCCCATGTCAACCATATTGGAAGTATCTATTATGACAATAAACTGTGAAACTGATTTTGAAAATATAAGATCTCACACATCCTAATAGGTGTTGGTCTCTAAGTCACCATGGGCAACTGTGACTTATTCCAACAATGCTGCCATTGTTGAAATCCTTTCTGAACTCCTCTTTGGCGTCTGCATTGGGAGCCAGGATATGAGACACCCAATAGTCTGGTCTCATTACTTGATGGTAACTTTTCATTTTTCCTCTGGATAACTTTAACCACCATGAACATCTCAATTGCTTTCCAGACAGCAGGACCAAGGCTTCAATTTAGGAAAATAAATTGAGACAAAAGCGCTGCAGATGCTCAGCTGGGGCTCATGGTTGGAAAAATGACCATGGTCAAAGGAGGCAGACTTGTCATGTAGAGACGAGAGAGTCAGTCCTTCCTGCCTCTTCATTTCCAACATCCTGAGCCATACACATCATCAGAATACGATCCAGGCAACTTCTCCGGGTGTGACACATCATTCCTGGGGTGCTAGAGGCAAAAGGGAATTCAAAAAGAATAGGCAAGCGCACAGGAGCCTGGAAACAAGCTCTTCTCAAAGTGTCACTGCTGGTTTTCAATAGAACAAGACCAAAAACGTTCTTTCCTTTAATGGCCTCATTGTTCAGCTGCAGGATCTGCTTGTACCAGGGAAAGGTGGGCATTTTGGAGCAGTCCAGGTTCAGGAAGTCTCAGTATGGATTCAACAGATAATTCTGTCTTTAAAAAAGGAAAAAAAGAAAGAAAGTATTAGGAACTCTGAGCTATTAAAGATGAAAGAGATTAAATACACGTGAAGCGCTAGCACAATGCCAGACAAAATTTGCTCAATTAAAATTACATAAATATTCAGGAAAATAATGGGGATTTTTAATCTTTTAAATAAGGAGACTAGTTCAGATAGTGCATAAACTACCATATACTGGTCACAGATCATACTGCTATCATAAAACCCACTGCTATTAAGTCAAGTTTGACTCACGGCGACTCCACGTGTTTCAGGGTAGAACTGTGCTCCATAGAGTTTTCAATGGCTGTAATCTTACAAAAGTAGACAGCCAGGACTTTCTTTCGTGATGCCCCTGGGTAGATTCCAAAAACTAACCTTTCGGTTAGTAGCCGAGAGCAAACCATTTGCACCACCCAAGGACCTTAGTGCTTCCATATAGATTGTTAATTTCAGATTATTGCCATCTATTTATTTATTTAACAGAGATGTATATAGTGCTTATCATATGTTAGGCACTGTTCCAAACACCATACAAATACTAACTCATTTAATCCTGATAACAACTTTAAGAGCTAGGTACTATTATTTTTATCTCTTATTTCAAAGATGAGAAGACTGGGGCCCAGAAAGTTTAGGCAACTTGCCCAAGGTCAAACAGCTAATAAATGACAGGGCCTATGGCAGCACCACTTGTATGTCAGTTTGTCATACTGTGGTGGCTTGTGAGTTGCTGTAATGCGGGAAGCTATGCCACCTGTATTTCAAATACCAACAGGGTTACCCATGGTGGACTCATTTCAGCAGAGATTCCAGACAGATTAAGACAGACTAGGAAGAAGGACCTGGCAATCTACTTCTAAAAAAAATGACCAGTGAAAACCTTATGAATAGCAGCACAACATTGTCTGATATAATGTCAGAAGATGAGCCCCTCAGGTTTGAAGGCACTCAAAATACAACTGGGGAAGAGCTCCCTCCTCAAAGTGAAATTTGAAAGACAGCTATGTGGCCAACCCACTGGCAGAGATCCATATGTGTGCCCATCCCAAAGAAAGGTGATCCAACAGAATGTGGAAATTATCTAATAATATCATTAATATCACACAAGTAAAATTTTGCTGAAGATAATTCAAAATGGCTTCAGCAGTACATTGACAGGGAACTACCAGAAATTCAAGCCAGATCCAAAGGAAGACGTGGAATGAGAGGTACCACTGCCAATGGCTGAAAGCAGAGAACACCAGAAAGATGTTTATCTGTGTTTTATTGACTATGCAAAGGCATTGACTGTGTGGATCACAACAAATTATGGATAACATTGCAAAGAATGGGAATTCCAGAACACTTAATTGTGCTTACGCAGAACCTGTACATAGACAAAGAGGATACTGCATTGTATAAAATCCGAAAAGGTGTACTTTAGGGTTGTATCCTTTCACCATACTTATTCAATCTGTATGCTGAGCAACTAATCTGAGAAGCTGGACTATATGAAGGAGAATGGGGCATCAGAATTGGAGGAAGATTCATTAACAACCTGCGTTATGCAGATGATACAACCTCGTTTGCTAAAAGTGAAGAGGACTTGAAGCACTTACTGATGAAGATCAAAGACCACCGCCTTCAGTATGGATTATACCTCAACATAAAGAAAACAAAAGTCCTCACAACTGGACGAATAAGCAACATCATGATAAATGGAGAAAATATTGAAGTTGTAAAGGATTTAATTTTCCTTGGATCCACTATCAACACCCATGGAAGCAGCAGTCAAGAAATCAAACAACTCATTGCATTGGGCAAATCAGCTGGAAAAGACCTCTTAAAGCGTTAAAAAGCAAAGATGTCACTTTAAGTACTAATATGTGCCTGATCCAAGCCATGGTGTTTTCAATAGCCTCATATGCATGTGAAAGCTGGACAATGAATAAGGAAGACTGAATAAGAATTAACGCCTTTGAATTGTAGTGTTGGCGAAGAATATTGAATATATCATGGACTGCCAAAAGAAGGAACAAATCTATCTTCAAAGAAGTACTACCAAAATGCTCCTTTGAAGCAAGGATGGCGAGACTACATCTCACATAGTTTGGACATGTTATCAGGAAGGATCAGTCCCTGGAGAAGGTCATCATGTTTGGTAAAGTAGAGGGTCAGCGAAAAGGAGGGAGACCCTCAATGAGATGGATTGACACAGTGGCTACAACAATGGGCTCAAACATAGCAACGATCGTGAGGATGGCACAGGACCAGGCAATGTTTCCTTCTGTTGTACACAGGGTCGCTATAAGTCGGAACTGACTTGACAGCACCTAACAACAACAACAACATGATCTTAAGTGTTATAGTTTTCTGCCTTTTTAAATTCAACTTAGGCTGCATTTTCATCCTCATGTCACTCCCATCTTGCAGTCTTTTTTCACTGAGGAGTTTTCTATTAGGGACCACGGATAAGTTGGGCTTCTGGGTTCCCTAGCTGGAACAGCCAAAAAACAACAAACAAACAAACATAGTTGATTAGAGTGGAAGACACCATGGTGATTATCTAGCTCAGACATTCGCACATGTATTTATTCTTTTAATGAACTTTGTTAGGACAGTGTCATGATTTGAATTATGTCCCCCCAAAAATGTGTGTATCAATTTGGCTGGTCCATGACGCCCAGAATTGTGTGGTTGGCCTCCATTTTGTGATTGTATTTTATGTTAAAGAGGATTAGGGTAGGATTGTAACACTACCCTTAGTGAGGTCACATCCCTGATCCAATGTAAAGGGAGTTTCCCTCAGGTGAGGCCTGCACCACCTTTTACCTTACAAGAGATAAAAAGAAAGGGAAGCAAGCAGAGAATCGGAGACCTCAAACCACCAAGAAAGAAGCTCCAGGAGCAGAGCACATCCTTTGAACCTGAGGATCCTGCACAGAGAAGCTCCTAGTCCGGGGGAAGACTGATGATGACGAGGACCTTCCTCCAGAGCTGACAGAGAGAGAGAAAGCCTTTCCCTGGAGATGACATCCTGAATTTGGACTTCTAGCCTACTAGACTGTGAGAAAATAAACTTCTCTTTGTGAAAGCCATCCACTTGTGGTTATTTCTATTAGAGCAGCACTAGATGACTAAGGCAGACAGTTTTAGATTTACAGAAATATTGTGAAGGTAGTTCAGAGCCTCTCCTTTTATTAACATCTTACATTAGCATAATCTATTTGTTACAATCGTTTGTTGTTGTTGTGTGCTGTGGAGCGGATTCCGACTCATAGCAACCCTATAGGACAGAGTAGAACTGCCCCATAGGGTTTCCGAGGAGTGCCTGGTGGATTCAAACCACCAACCTTTTGATTAGCAGCCGTAGCACTTAACCACTACGCCACCAGGGTTTCTATATCCATATCAAGGGTACATACTATCAATATGACTTATCACTGTTAATGTTGGTCTTGATCATCTGGCTGATAATTTCAAAATCTGTATCACATTTGAGTCACAAGAGTCACTCAGGAGCCCAAATGTGAAGTACAGACCAAGGGTGTACTTGCTTCCAAAGGCGTGACAAAGTGCCCTTATTTCCATGCATTTCTCCAACTCTTTGTTAAAAATCTCACCTATGATAATGGTGTGGAGCCCTGGTAGCACAGTGGTTAAAAGCTTGGCTGCTAACCAAAAAGTCGGCAGTTTGAATCCACCAGCCACTCCACGACAACCCTATGGGGCAGTTCTACTTACTCTGTCTTATAGGATCACCATGAGTTGAAACCGATTCGAAGGCATATAACAACAACAACAACATGATAATGGCACAGATTCTGGAAAGGCAACAGTTTGAGCCTCATCTGTGTGCTCAGAGGAGGTGGTTCCTGCTCTCTGATGCCTGGCAGGAGGGCCTGGGTGCTCCAGTCTGAAACCAAGAGAAAAGCTACATGTCTATCAGCATCTTTGCTCATAGGAGCAGCCAACATTCACCATTCAAACAGAATTGTGTGCTGTTCCCATTTGAAGCCTGCTGGCTTCAGAGGTTAAGTCTCCAAGACTAAAGGAAAGAGGGGGCTGGAAGAATTTTGGAGGGAGTCCAGGGCTGCTGGGAAGCCAACCCAAATAATTCAGGCAAGCAAAACTTTGATTGGGCCTGAGCTGGCTGTCTAGACGGTCATGACTGCACACAGGTAGCTGTACAGCCTTGCACTTAATTTGGCCTGTGCTGAACTTGTTAAAAGACTGATGCCAATGGATGTCTCGGTTTGGGTCCCCCCAGAAAGGAACGCAGAGTGAAGGATTTGAGTGCAAGTAATTTATTTAACAGGAACCCTTGCTGTGCAATGGTTAAGCACTTGGCTCTTAACCAAAAAGTTGGTGGTTTGAACCCACCCAGAGGTTCCATGGGAGAAAGACAGCCGACGAAACCCTATGGGGCAGTTCTACTGTGTCACATGGTGGCACTATGAGTTGAAATCGACTCGACGACACCTAACAACAACAGGTTGTTTAAGAAGTGATCCTAGAGTATACTTGTTGGGAAATGGGAAAATGACATAGAGAAGGAAGAGAAACTAATAAAGGGAGTGTTGTTGAGCTAGTGACCACTGTGGGCAACTGAAACTCAATCCTGTTGTGGGACTCTTGGGTTCATTGTGGAAATGCTACAGAATCACCCCAACAAGAGGACAAGGAAGCTGGGACATTTATCAATCAACTCCTCTGTCATTGGTTGATGGCATGTTCAGCCTGCCCCAAGTGCAGGCCAAGCTTGTGCCACTGCAGGGAGAGAGTGGCAGTTGTGTGCAATAAACAACCTCCAGCATGTAGAGAAGAATGTCTGGGATATTGTAAGCAGGGCATCGACAATGTCTACTGCAATGAGTATAAATGCAAAGTTCCATAAGTCCAAACCCAGACCTTATCCTATGCCTCCTGGGGATTGTTGAATCATGGTCATAGAGATATAGAAATTAGGAACCTGAGAAGATAATCTCTCCCTCTGCCAGGAATCCCTTCTAAATAATGACCACACCTATTGAGTGTTTACTGTGTGTCAGGCCCTTAAATCATCTCATTTCATCTTTATAACACTAGGACATGAAAACTATTCATATTATCACTCACATTTCACAGATGAGGTAACTGAAGCTCAGAGAGTCCAGGAACTTGCCTGAGATCACAAGGTCAATGAGGAGAAAGTCAAGATTTGGACCCACATCATTTGACTCAAGAGCTCACATCCTCAATATCTGTGCTCTTCTGTCTCTGCTGATCTCCCTACAGAGTGTGGTCAGGGCTTGCTCGGCCCCAGGGTGGCTTATTTTGATGTTAGGACTGTTTGTTAACAAGTATGATGGTCCTTACCTTAAGAAGTGATTTTTCTGTTTGCATTTTGTTCCTTTCAGTCTGGCCTTTCAGAAGAAATATATAAGAAACCTGGCATTTGTGGAGCTGCTGTTGAGTATGTCCTAATATCTACTGTTATGGATTGAATTGTGTCCCCTCAAAAGACATGCTGAAGTCCTAACTCCTACCTGTGAACTCGACCTTGTTTGGAAATAGGGTCTTTGAAGATGTGATCGGTTAACATGAGGTCGTACAGGAGTAAGGTGGATCCTAATCCAGTCGGACTGTCGTCCTTACAAAAGAGGAGAAGAAACACAGAGAGACATACAGGGAGAAGAAGGCCATGTGAAAATGCATTTAAGAGCCAAGGAATGCCTGGAGCTACCAGAAGCTGAAAGGGACAAAGAAAGATCTTCCCCTAAGTGGACAGAGAAAGTATTGCATGACCAACATTCTGAACTCGGACTGCTAGCCTCCAGAACTGTGAGATAATAAATTTCTGTTCTTTAAAGTCACCACTTTGTGGTACTTTGTTACAGCAGCCCTAGGAAACTAATACACCTTTTCTTCTGCTATATCCAGAGTGATCCTGTGAGGCTATGGTCAGGATCCCCATGTTATAGATGAAGAACTGAGAGAGGTTCAGAGGAATGGAGTGACTTGCCATGCCCCAGCACTCAGGAGACAATGGCACGAAGCAGAGGAGCAGGGACTGTAGCATCAGCTGCCTTCAAACTTCAGGTCAAGTCTCCTCTCTCCTGGCCCTCCTCCTTTGCCTCCCAGGGTAGAAGAACCCTTCCCTTACTTCTGGTCCATACACATGTTCTACCAAAGCATCATTAGTTGACAAATAAGTGTTCTTCCATTGAGAGTCCTCTGAGAGCCTTGAAACTCCGTTTTGAATATAAATATGTGTTGAACAAATGCATCCAATTGGTAAACGAATAAATGAATGTAACCTAGGTTCAAATCTTGGCACTGTAACTTTTCTATTAAGTGCTTTGGAGTCAAGGAAGCCTAAATTCATCTGCCCTAGAATGTGCCTCACCACCCTGGCAGTCAGGAGCCCCTAGGCTGGTCCTTGACTACCAAGACAACCCAGGGCTCCTGCCCTCCTCCCACTCCTGCCAGTCAGCTCTCCCTCCTCCCCCCACCACCTTTAAAGCTTACCCTGCCATTTGCCTCATTCCCTCAAGGTGGAGAGAAGGGACTAAAGCTTCTCTGATAAACTTATTCTTTCTAAAGTGTTAATGGCTGCTAAGAGCTTAATGCACTACCTTTGCATGGGAATTCATATTTTAACAAGAAACAGCTAAACACCCAATGCCTTAGCTCAGCAGAATAATAAATATAATAACCAAGAATTACTTAGTTGACTTCTATGCCAGGCACTATGTTAAGTGCTTTACAAGGAGTAAACCTCACACTTTATAATTCTATAAAGTAAGTTGTTAGAGTAGACCATTACACTTCTATCAGACATCTTCTGACTAGCCTGCCACTGGTGTCTGAAATCACACAATCTCACGGTCTCTCTATCTGTGAATCTTTGTCACAGTGCCTGGCACATAGTAGGTGTTTGGCTTCCCCAGCAGTGAACTCTGAGACAAGGACTGGAGTGGAGGTAGTTCATTTAGGAGACACAGAAACACTGGTGGATGATTGGGGAGGTGTGCAGGGAAGGAAAGGCAGCCTTTGAAAGGGTGTGTTATCAGACCAGCTAACACCATGAGCCACCAGACCCAATCTCATGGAGAAATGCTAGGAAATGGTGTAGAACACAAGCCTTGGGGTTATCACACCCAGGAGAAAGGGAACTGAGCTATTTATAAGTAAACTCTCATCAGTCATTGGTGGGGGGCTGCTCCCAGGGAGGCTTAATTCCTCACTGCTTCATCTGGCAGTAGGCATGGGCAGAGTGGCTTTGGAGAAAGCTGTCAGGTAAAGAGATAGGTACTGGCAGTTGAGAGTTAGCTGGAGTGCATCAAAGTGGTAAGGCCCAAAGGGTATGGGCAGACACCAATAGCTCTGCTACTACCACCACCAGCATTTGCTGTTGAGTTGATTCCAACTCATGGTGACCCCACGTGTATCAATGTAGGACTGTGCTCCTTAGGGTTTTCAGTAGCTGATTTTTCAGAAGTAGACTGCCAGGCCTTTCTATATTTGTTGAATGAATGAATGAAAGAGATGTGTAGTTGTGAGAGGGAAAGAGACCCTGATTTCCATTGCTTTGGCATGACACTTAGGCTTTGCTATAATCTTAGTGATTTTCCATCATTCAGGACAACTGTACCACAGAACATCCAGGGTGTCTGAGCTTGTCAGTAGCTAACGGAAGATGGAAACATGGAAAATGTTCTGGTTTCAAATTGTTTAGCCCCATGATTACATTTCCTGTCATTCCTCTGAAGCTTTCATCACAGAATGCCGAGGCCCCTGCAGTAGCTATTAGGAAAGCAAAAAGGCCTAAGAGGGCAGATGTCATCATTTTTTTATGCTTTCTCACTAATAAACTCAATCATAATTTTAACCTTGGTAACACAAGGCCAGTGGAAACTATGTGCAGCAGTACGTGTTTGGATTAAATTCTCTGTTGATTTCTCTTGATTCGTAGGTGAAAACCCAGCCAATGAAAGTCTTTCCCCCACCCTACCAATTTCTTGAACTAAGTGTTCCATATTTTGTCAAAATATATTTTTGTTATTTTTAGCCTCATAAAAATGATTTAAAAAAAACCCACAAAAACAAAACCTTGGACAGAATTGGAGGGTAGTTTTTCTATTTTTGTTTCCAAAATTATTTCACATTTTTGTATTAACACAGCTTCAGGCCCTGAGAATCACGTGACCGCATTGCTCTTCAACAGAGGTTTGTCATATTAATTTTTTCAGGCTATGTTAAAGCAGAAAATAGAGTCTCAGAGCCACAAAGCCACAAATGTGGTGATGGCTCCAGGGTCAAGAACAAGAAACAACTATGATATGAATTTCTCTGGAAAAAAACTGCCTTTTGTGAGCAAGACAGCTTCTGCCTTTCCTCCTCCTCCTTCATTTCTCCCCTTCCTCCTCCTTCTCCTCCTTTTCTTTCTTTGGTTTCCAAGTGGAACACTGTGTGTGTGTGTGTGTGTGTGTGTGTGTGTGTGTGTGTGAGTGAAAAACCTAATATGCACTGAATTCCAAACTCATGTCTCAGAAAGAATTGAGAAGCTACTGGAAGGAGAGCCCAAGAAGATATCTGTAGCTTTGAGAAAACATGACCAGGTTTTGGGTGTTCTTAATAGAGATCATCCACCAGGGGCAAACAATACCAAAAAGGCATTGCCAACTGTCCCCGGGCCACTTGGAGATCTTTATGCTAAGAAACCAAAAGGCAAAGAAGAGAGTTACTGTACTGGCTAGGGTGATTGACCCTGACTATAAAGGAGAAATTGAGTTGCTACCATACAGTGGGACAGGGAAGAGTATGTCTGGAATGCCAGCAATCCTCTGGGTCATCTCTCAGTACTCTCATGCGCTATGATAAAAGTGAGTGGAAAACTACAACACAATGAAGGCAGGACTGCTAATAGAATTAGGGTTTGGACCATTCCACTAGACGAGGAACTATAAACAACTGAGGGGCTTACGGAGGTCAAAGGGAATAAAGAAAGGATAACGGAAGAAAAGAAATTATAAATACCAGCTATGACCACATGATCAATTGCAGAAATGATGACTATAATAGGTATGAGTATTTTTTCCTTGCTTTGATATGATATACTTTATATCATAAAACACAATATATTTATATGTGTGTATATATATATGGAGCCCTGGTGGTGCAGTGATTAAGAGCTAGACTGCTAACCAAAATGTCAGCAGTTTGAATCCACCAGCTGCTCCTTGAAAACCCTATGGGGGCAGTTCTGCTCTGTTCCGTAGGGTCACTATGAGTCAGAATCGACTCGAAAGCAATTTTTTTTATGTATATATGTGTGTGAGTATACACATACACACACATATATATATAAACACACACACATATTCTTTTTCTTTCTTTTTTCCCCCTCCCATTCACTTATTATCTGATATAAGATATGCTAAAGGTAATAAACCTTGTACCTTGGTATTTAAGTTACAGGCTATAAAAGAGGTAGCATGATTCAGTTTACAGTGGAATGAGCATAAAGCAAAGATAGACAAAATGACAAAGTGTATATTTTTTTAGAGGGTTAGCCTATTTCCATTTGTATGAGGGAGAGTTGCATCATGTTAGGTGAAAGCATGATTTTATCATTGTCTTTATTTGTAAGTTATATATGGAAAAAAGAGATGTACGATAGACAAAACGACAAAGTGTATATTTTTTTAGAGGGTTAGCCTATTTCCATTTGTATGAGGGAGAGTTGCATCATGTTAGGTGAAAGCATGATTTTATCATTGTCTTTATTTGTAAGTTATATATGGAAAAAAGAGATGTACCAAGTTGATAAGGGGTGCACTGTTCTGAATTGTTCTATTGTCAACTTAATTAAGGTAGGTGCTACATTTCCCAAAATTCTCTTCTCTTTCTCCCTCTAACTTTCATGGTCCCAGGTTAGAGTTGGCCAAAAGAGGAACTTGTTCAAGATTATGAATGGGAATAAAAGAGTGGCTATTACTCTAATTGGGTCATCATCACAGTCGATACGGTGCTGGACAGAGAGCGGTCTTCAGTGGGTCCTAGCTAGTCCTCACTCTCCTTCTCTCTGCATCCAGCTCATCTTCTTGATTGCTGACCTGCTCATCAACCATAAGCTCAGTTGTGGGCCCAGAGAAGCAGGAGCCACACAGAGACATCAACTTCCAATAAGGCCATAGAAGAGGTCCCCTTCGCAGTCTATTCTAGAGACTGATGTCCTTGGCTTCTCAGAGTCCCCTACAGATGCCAACGTGTCACCATGCACCATGGTGAGTGCCTCTAACATCTCTTTCCATACCTTCAGCTACCTATCTTTTCTCACATTAGTGAAAGGTCTAATTCCCATAATAACCCCTTGTATTCCTATAACATTCATTGTGGCTCTGCTTCTCTGACTGAGCCTGAATGATACAATTTATAATCTGGCTAGAGTTACAAAAGGTATCTCCATGGAACAGTCATCCTGCAGTACAAGAAGAAGTGGCCAAGTTCCCAGGTTAGCAGTGCAAGATGGTGGTTGATAGCATTGGAAGTCCAGAAAAGAAGCACATTCACTTGGGGCTGGAAAGGCTAGAGAGCTATTGACATGAATCCCTCAAGTCCTCCATTTAGAAATATTAATTCTCTTAAAATTATTATTGCTACGAAAGTTTCCATTACTGCTTCTCTCCCACCTTCTCGCTGGCATTTTTCAGTAGATTAAAACATGCCAATCATGCCCAGCATATGCCAGGCAGAGACATGATTTGGTTTCAGTAGAGACAAAATCTAAAAGCATGGATTTTGAAGCTGGATAACCTGGAACTGCACCCAAAGGATACATAGAAAAGGAAGGAGAACCCAGGTCTATTGGAATCGGAATCCCACAGCACACCAGACAATCTCTTTTCCTTCTCCTCATGGTAGTCCTTCCAGTGCTTGAAGATGGCACTCAGATTTCATCTCGCTTTACTTTGCAGTAGATTTTCATGCAGTTCCAGAGCTATAAGATTTTTTATCATTTTTGGCCATCTTTTAATTCTCAAGTAAATTGTTACCAACTTTTCTTATAACATGTTCTAGCAATCACTGTCAAAGAACATGAGTTCCTACATGATAGAAATAAAAGCCACCTTTTTAAGCAAGACTTATAGGTTTGCAGGTATTCAATTACTGTATTGATCTAGGAGACCTGGTTGCACAATGGTTAAGTGCTCGGCTGCTAACTGAAAAGTCGGTGAGTGTTTCAGACTCACCAGTGGTTCCATGTGAAAAAAGACCTGATGATCCACTTCTGTAAAAATTGCAGCCTAGAAAACTCTGTGGGGCTGTTGTACTCTGTCACACGGGGTCTCTATGAGTCAGAATCAACTTAACAGCACCTAACAACATTTGTCATTCACTATAAGTTTTCAGGATGTAAATACTGCAATAGTGACATTGGGAATACATTTTGCTGCTCTACATTTAACATAAATAGAAATTTTAGTTGTGGCTGGAAATGGTATCGAGCATATGATGTATAAATCTACCGCTGAGACTTACATCAGCTTTGTAATTAATGTCACACTTGCAGATGAAAATGGAGATAGATCGGCAATTAATTCTTAGTAGTTTTTTTCTGAAATAGGAGCCTGCATCTGTATCTTACTGGTTGTTCCAACCCTCTGATGCTACACATTTCACTTCTGAGAACCATGGCTCATGGGATGGGTCTCTCACCCTCTACAATGGCTTCTAGGCAGGTGGGTTGGAGGTAAGACAGAGGCAGACACATCCTAAGCACCTGAAAGTATGTTTATGATTTCAGTTGTGCATCCTTTGAGGTTCTTTGATTGCAAGCAACAGAAACAAACTTCAGCCAACAAGAAAGAAGGGAATTTGAAGGAAGCCCGGGGAGCAGCTCAGAAAATGGAAGGTAAAGCTGAGAAGTAGGATGGGGAATCTGGAGAACAGACACTAATGAGCAGCATTTTCAGAGACTTGCTATCTGCTTGATTGAACTGCAGCCAATTTCGGTCCTGTGAGTCACTTTGCTCAAGATTCAGATCCAGGGAGAAGAGAAGGGATTGGCCCAGCTTGAGTTTCAGGCCCACCCTTGGCCAGTGGCAAGTGGGTCCTTGGATGCCTAAGACTGCACTCATTGGGAGAGGGATGGTTCCCCAGAGCAAAACCAGGATGCTCTTACCAAATAATTAGGCCACTATGTCATGAAAAGATAGATCTTTGGTATCTACCCACTGATACTTTCTGCACAGATAATCTGAGAATGTCCAGGGCAAGAGATAGGGTGGCCATCCTCATCTCAATGTTGTGCTACTATCTCCTCTTTTCCTACTGCAAAAATGATGTGGCAGTGTCAGACCTCGTCTAACTTCACAAGGGGGAGGAGAGAGAATCAAGATCATTAGCTTAAAGCTTATCCTTATGAGGTGGCGGTCAGACATACCTCCTTTCTCCTCCCTTTTTTACCAATTCTGACACCAGTCATCCCTCCCAAGGCACTCTCTACTTCTCTTCTGGGTGCATAGTCCCACCCAATCATTTTGTGGGAGTTGCAAGACTATGAATGGCAAATTACATATTAAGTAATTTACAGCACCATGATTACTCAGCCTTTTCAGGGATTATCCAGACCCAGATGGTATTTGTATTTTGAAGAGACCCAGAAATCCAAAGTCCAACATATACCACACTAAGAAAGTTATGAAAGGGAAGCCAAATAACAATTGGGACAAATTTTTCCAGACATCCCTCTATATCTAGACCCAGTTACATGGAGTCTCAAAAGTCCCATTATCTAGGCAGAGAAATCATCCCAGGGAAGTTTTCTAAGGCTGTTTAATTTCTTTGCTTCTCAACAACTGCTCAAATCTCAATCCCAAATCCCTTCCTCCTAGTCAAATGTATCTCTTGGCCTAAATCCGGTTCCTCACTTACATAGCTCCTAATATCTGGAATAACCTCCATAGCCAAGTCAATGAGTCAGTTTTCTGAGTTTCTTCAACTCTCCAGAGATTTACTTCCAGAAGCTTCCAGTGGTGCCCTTAGGATATATAAATATGTTTGACTATCTAGTTAAGTGTATGCTTGTGGAAGCCTTCGTGCATAGAGTCATGTATCTGCATTTGTCTTGTCTCCTTTTTAGATCAAAAGAGTCTCAAGGAGAAAGATCACATCTGCTTTGTTCTGCCCCTTCCCGCGGCGTCTAGCAGAATGCACTGTTAATTGGTGTTGGTAACTAACTCTCATAAATAGCGGAGTGAAGTAGGCAGAAAACCAGGTTCTAGTCCTAGTTTGACAACTTGCTAGCTGGGTGACCGTGATCAAGGCATCAGTCTCCTGAGCGTCATCAGTCCCCTCATCTTTGCAATGGCAACAAAAATCTATTTCCTATTTATGCTATGTTGTTAGCTTGTTGTTAGCTGCCATTGGGCCAGCGCCAACTCCTGGGGACACCATGAACAATGGAACAAAATGCTGTCCAGTCCTGTACCATCCCCATGATTGGTTGCGTAGTGAACCCTTGAGATTCATAGAGTTTTCGCTGGCTGGTTTTTGGAAGTAGGTCTCCAAGCCTTTCTTCCTGGTTCATCTTAGTCTGGAAGCTCTGCTGAAATCTGTTCAGCATCATAGCAACATGCAAGTCTCCACTGGCAGACAGGTGGTAGCTGTACATGAGGTGCTTTGTCCAGGAATCAAACCGGGTCTCCTGCACAGAAGGTAAGAATTCTACCACTTAACCATCACTGCCTCATCTATTTATGCCATAGGGTTGTTGTAATGTTCAAATGAGAGAATCTATACCAAAGTGGTTTATAAACCCAGCTACAGACATGTCACATGATTATTAGGTCACCTTGGTGTACCAGACAATCTTCTTGAAAACCAGAGAAGGTTCCACCACCCCTGGCCATGCTGGTGCTCTAGTTCTCCTGTATGGTGTCTCGTGTTTATTCCTTTTGGCTAACATTTCAACTGTGAGACCACAGAACAGATGCTCTGCCATTTTATACTGAGCACAGCAATAAACACATTAAAAGCAAGGCCTGCAGAACACCAGCTGCGATGAAATGCTTTATCAGAGGATGAGAACAGCTCAGACTCTTTCTCTCTCAGCAGTGTTTCTCTAAAGTCTCTTTTTCCATCTGTCCCTATCACGAAGACACTTGTTCACACTCAGCCTGTTTCCTGCCTGGTTCCCTGCCACCTCCTACCACCTGCCTCTCACTCCTGCCTCCTGTCCCTACCTCAGTGCCAGACAGTCTAGGATGTGCTCTGGCTCAACTCCAGATGGAATGGCTCCTGAGTTCCTGCACCACTTGCCCTTTCTGTTTGGGGCTATAGAGTTCTCCTTAAAATTTGCCTTTTATTTATATCCCTCCTTTGTTTCCTTTCATCCTTTCTTCCCCAATTTTGGATTTTTTTTTTTCCTTGCTTCCTGAAACTGCCTGCTGAAAGAAACAGCCCAAAGTGACTTCTTTACCTCCCCTTTTGTTTTTTTTCTCTTTGGTGATTTTGACATAAATCAATTCCTCTGTCTTTGCACTCTAAAAGCCAAATATAGCCAAAACCCCAGCACAGCAAGTTCATTTTGAAGTTTTGGCAGAAAGTCTTAGAAGATTAATATAAAAAGGAGCTCCTGTCTTCGCAAACCTTGCCTGGTGAACCCCAGCATTCAGTAACACACCCCTAGTGCCGAGTGTTTTGATCTCTCGGTCAAAAGCTATGCAGGAGTTTTGCTCCCAGCTTTTCTCCTTCTAAACCTGGGCTGACATTCCTTTCGTTCTGACCATCTGGTCTCCTCATTTAACTTGGCCAAGAACAGCTTGACAACTATCCCCCACTGTGAGGGCACAAAGAGAAGTGCAAGAGACCTGAAAGGACCCTGCTGCAGTCTCAGGCTTCAATTCCATGCAACTTAAGGTGACATAAACCATCAAAGTGATATATTAGGGAACTCTGTGCAGCAAAACCATGTTCGTTCAACACTACAGGCAGGGAAAAAATGGATTTAGAGTAAGTAGTTCTGGTGCTTTTTGAAGAAATGCCTGAAAATCCTACCCCACTGTGCCTTACTTCCAAATAAGATTGGCCAACAGAATATGCGTGTCCTTCACAGTTAACAAAGTGCTTTTACAAGTGGGAGGACATCAAAGAGTCACATAATAATCATTTATATGTGAGTCTTTCTATTTTCAAAGCCCTTTCAGATTGGATGTTTCAATTCATCCTCTCCCAAATTTTGGAAGATGGACAAAGTAGGAATTTATTCAATCAATCATATGTTGATGCAGCCCCAGTTTATGGGATGCCTACAGTGTGTTTGGCACTGCTCCATGTCCTGGGGATATGGAGCAGTGAATAAAACAGATGAAGTCCTTAATCTCCTTGAGTTTACATCTGCACAGAAGAAGAAAGACCACAAGCAAATGTGAACAAATATAGACTATGTCAGGAAGGATAAAACAAACAAAAAAAAAAACCCATTGCTGTGGAGTTGATTCCGACTCATAGAGACTCTGTAGGACAGAGTAGAACTGCCCCATAGAGTTTCCAAGAAGCGCCCGGTGGATTCAAACTGCTGACCTTTCAGTTAGCAGCTGTAGCTCTTAACCATGATGCCACCAGGGTTTCCCAGGAGGGATAAGGTGAGGATAAATGCAGAGAACAAAAATAAAGCAAAGTAAGGGGAGTAGAAGGAGCCCTTATGGTACAATGGTTACAGGCTTGGCTGCTAAGCAAAAGGTCAGTGGTTCAAATCCACCAGCAGCTCCACAGGAAAAAAGACCTAGCAATCTGCTCCCGTAAAGATTACAGCCTAGGAAACCCTATGGGGCAGCTCTACTCTGTCCTATAGGGTCACTATGAGTTGGAGTCAACTTGGACGGCACACAACAACAAGGGGAATAAAGGGGACAGTGGTGGTTTAGTGGCAGAATTCTCAACTTCCTTTTTGGAAACCCTGGTGACATAGTGGTTAAGTGCTATGGATGCTAACTAAAAGGTCAGCAGATCGAATCCACCAGGCGCTCCTTGGAAACTCTGTGGGGCAGTTTTACTCTGTCCCATCGGGCTGCTATGAGTCAGAATTGACTCAATGGCAATGGGTTTGTTTGTTTTTTTTTTTTTGAAGGGGAAGACTCACATTTGATTCCCAGCCAATGCACCTCATACACACTCACCACTTGTCTGTCAGTGGTGGCTTGCGTGTTGCTATGATGCTAAACAGGTTTCAGTGGAACTTCCAGACTAAGATGGACTAGGAAGAAAGTCCTGGTGATCTACTTCTGAAAAAATCAGCCAATGAAAACCTTATGGATCATAACAGTCTGACCCACAAACGATCACGGGGATGGCACAGGACTAGGCGGGGTTTTGCTCCTTTGCGGGGTCGCCATGAGTAAGGGACTACTTGCTGGCTGCTAGCAACTAACAAAGAAATAGAGCCTTAGGGAGGGGTATGCTGTTTTCTACAGGGGGGGTCTCTGATGGGGACATTTTAGCAGAGACCTAAATCAGCTGAGATATGCAGATGCCTGGGGGACGGGCCCTCCAAGGACTTGGTAGTAAACCAGCAAGAAGGCCAGTGTGGCTGAAGCAGAGTGACCAAGGCAGAGAATGGCCAGAAGTGAAGTCAGAGAGAAACAGGGATAGGACATGTAAGGTCTTGTCAAAAAAAAAAAAAGCAAAAACCAAACCCGTTGTCATCGAGTGGATTCCGACTCATAGCGACCCTATAGGACACAGTAGAACTGCGCCATAGGGTTTCTAAGCAGCTGCTGGTGGATTCGAACTGCCGACTTTTTGGTTAGAAGCCAAGCTCTTAAGACTATGCCACCAGGACCCTGCAAAGGCTTTGGCTCTGTTCTGAGTGAGCAGGAAGCCTTCACCCAGTTTCTAGCAGAGTGACATGATCTGACTTACATTCTGAAAGGGTTTCTCTGGCAGAGACTGTGCGTTGTCCCCCAGTAGCCATTCCCTCCTTCTTGCATAATAATAGAAAGCACAAATTTTTGCTGGACACATGGCACCCCAGAATGAAGACTATATTTTCCAGCCTTTCCTGCAGGTAGGTATAGCCACAGGACTAACTCTAGCCAATGGGATATAATTGGAAATGTGCTGTGGCAGCTTCAGAGAAATAGACCTTAAACACGTAGCTTGCTCTTTTTGACCCTTTACTTTTTCATATTTTCCTTTATCCTCTGCTTGAAATGCAGATGTAATGACTGGAGCTCTAACTGCCACATTGGGCTATGAGGACAAGGGCTACCCCTTGGGATGGTATAATGATGAGTTGAAGGAAGCTTGGGTCCCCGAGGACTATTTGGGGCAGACTGCCTCCAGACATTTATTTTGTCTTTGTTTCTGGCAGGGGAGCTTAGTCCTGACTGGTCTTTCTGGCTGCTGGGTGGAGAATAGACTATAGGGTGACAGGGTAAAAATAGGTATAATCTCTGTTTCATGACTAAGAACACTGGGTCTTGGAGAATGAAGCACATTAAAGCTGTGGTTAAAAGCATTGGCTTTAAAGTCAGCAAACCTGTCATGTTTAAATCCTGCCTCCAACACATTCTAACCTTGTAACCTTGGGCAAGTTCCATAGCCTTTCTAAGCTTTGATGATTTCCTCATCAGTAGAATGGGAACGATAGCAATACCAACCTCAACTATTGTTGTGAATATTAAATAAACTCTGTGCAAAGACGTAACCCAGGGCCTGGCACAGAGTTGGAATACCACACCTGTTAGTTCCGTTCCTGCTCCGAACCGCCCTCTATCTTTCCTCACCTCCTGTGTGTGCTCAGGAAATGGCAATCATTCCAAGATTGTTGCACGTCACACACAATGAAGGAAGGAAAGGAGGGAGGGAAGGAAAGATGACAGGGAGAAAGAAAGAAGCCTTAGCACATGAACGGATATGGTGGACTTTCAAATTCACCCGAGGCTCTCAGTTAACAGGAGAAAAATGTCAGGAGTAACCCTGTAAGTGACAAAAGATCTAATGAAGGAAGGCCAGCAGTTCATCCTTCAGCCTTCGGTCAGGTGACGTTTTCAGTGCTCCTAGCCGTTCCCTTTCTGATCTCCTTCCCTTCTCTTGAGCCTCTTCTCTTTCCTGTTCCAAAATAAAAACAGGAATAGTGAAAAGATTGGTAAATCATCCCACTCTCAGGCTGCTATTCCTCAGAGTGGCTGAATTTTTCATTGGACTGGCAGGATGTTTGCAGATGTGTGGAGAGGACTCCACTGTGTGTTTTTGTCTTAGTACTAGGCTTTGGAATGCAAAGCAGCACATACATGTTTCCTTTTTGGTAGCAGATTCTCTTCCTAATTATGTTTTGCTCAGGCTAATATTAAAATGAATTGGCTTCCTCTGACAACACGAAGTGTAGTAATAACAGGAAATGGCCCAGAATTACACAGTAATGAAAATAGAGCATGGGGGGAAGCAACAAGACTCTTGAGAACATTTTTTTGATATATTTTTCCATACCATCCCATTCCATCCCACTCCCTCCATCCCATTCCATCTAGCCATTCATTCATTTAAAAAACACTGAACACCTACTATTTTTATAACTAATGAGACTAATAAAGAGCCTGAAAAATTCTAGTTTTCTTCTTATATCAGAAATTTGTGAAAAACCAAATACCAAGAATTAAAATAAGATAATGCATATCAGTTATTATATAAACACTGGTCTTTATTACTCCCAATAAAACTCTTTTATAAGGAGGGAGTTCCGGAAAAATGGCGCTCTAGGCAGAAGCACCACGCCTTCCCTCCACAGCAGAGATCTGAAAAACTAAGCCGAACAGAGAATACAACAATCCTGAA
>NW_004443963.1:7290380-7291778 GCF_000243295.1 Trichechus manatus latirostris | reverse complement strand
GCTTCTTTGGATTTCTTGCTTGCCTCTGGCCATCTCCCCCTCCTTTTGCTGGAGTGCCTGGCTCTGTGCGCCATCTTTGCTTCTTCCTGAAGGGCTGCGGAGCTCCATTCGAGTGTGGAGCTGCTTCCCGGTCTGGGCTACCGCACTGGTGGGATCCCGGGGCTTTTGTTCATTTGTTCATTTTGAATTGTTTCTTAGTTTTCTTTTCCTTTTCTTGAGTTGGGAGCCCTTTCTGGCAGGCGGAGCTGCATGGCAAGGAACTCCCCTTCACCTTCTACAGAAGTGCAGAGGGATCCCTAAGGGCGTTTCTTTTCTCGTTGGTTTTTTTTTTGTTTTTTTTTGGGGGGACATCCTTGTTCTTTTTTTTTTTAATTTATTTTCTTTTCTTTTCCCTCTTTTTCCCTTTTTGACTTTCTTCATTGTTCAGTTTCTTGTCCCTCTATATCTTCCTTCTCTTTCTGATCCCTGAATACCAGGCGATGTATACCTCTATGCCTTCTAGCCAGGCTGTATTGCAACACCTGAGAGCAACTTCCCCAGACCTCATAGCTGCACCAGTGGGATACCTGGGAACTTTGTGGTTCTTCAACCTTTCTGATTTTTATTTATTCATTCTTTTCTTTTCTTCCTCTTCCCCTTTCTGTTTCTCTCCATTTCATAGTCTCTCATCTCTCCATTCCAACGGCAAGCTCCCCTAGCATTCTTTTTTGTTTGTTTGTATGCTTTTGGCTCTGGTTCCTCTCGTCTCTTTCCCATATCCATCTTAGCTCCACACATAACAATCTCCCCACTGCATCCTGCATACCTGCACTGTGCGCTTGACATCACACCACAAAGCAGCACAGGCACGGCCTACTGGTACCTGCCCAGCACTGATTACTGACCCGCCCTGGTGGCTGTAGTAAGTGCCACAAACAACCCGTCCCAGTGGCTCCTCTTCAGCTAGACTTGCCCTACTGTACCATAGCTGAGTGACTGACCCTGCCAGTTGGAGAAGGAGGTGAAAAGTATTGAGCGCACAGACAAGCAAACAACAAAGAACCCACAGTCCGCCTGCTCAGACATAGTCAAATTTTTCTTTTTTTTAAAAAAGGGATGAAACAAACAAATCTACAATCAATAAATGAGAAAAATAACTACTGAATGCCCCCAAAAAGGCAGACAATATAAAAACATTTACAAAAACAGGACAGGATGGTTCCAGTAGCTGTCCAAATTAAAACACCACATGACTCTCCTGTGGAAGAAAATGCACTAGAACTACCTCATAGGGAATTCAAATCTCTAATACTCGGAATTCTCCAAGAACTGAGGCAAAAAGCTGACAAACATGAGGAAAAAATAGACAAATTCATGGAAAATACAGACGAAAAATTGGAAGAATTCAGGAAGATGATG
>NW_004443963.1:7249265-7281087 GCF_000243295.1 Trichechus manatus latirostris | reverse complement strand
CATCATCTTCCTGAATTCTTCCAATTTTTCGTCTGTATTTTCCATGAATTTGTCTATTTTTTCCTCATGTTTGTCAGCTTTTTGCCTCAGTTCTTGGAGAATTCTGAGTATTAGAGATTTGAATTCCCTATGAGGTAGTTCTAGTGCATTTTCTTCCACAGGAGAGTCATGTGGTGTTTTAATTTGGACAGCTACTGGAACCATCCTGTCCTGTTTTTGTAAATGTTTTTATATTGTCTGCCTTTTTGGGGGCATTCAGTAGTTATTTTTCTCATTTATTGATTGTAGATTTGTTTGTTTCATCCCTTTTTTAAAAAAAAGAAAAATTTGACTATGTCTGAGCAGGCGGACTGTGGGTTCTTTGTTGTTTGCTTGTCTGTGCGCTCAATACTTTTCACCTCCTTCTCCAACTGGCAGGGTCAGTCACTCAGCTATGGTACAGTAGGGCAAGTCTAGCTGAAGAGGAGCCACTGGGACGGGTTGTTTGTGGCACTTACTACAGCCACCAGGGCGGGTCAGTAATCAGTGCTGGGTAGGTTCCAGTAGGCCATGCGTATACTGCTTGGTGGTGTGATGTCAAGCACACAGTGCAGGTATGCAGGGTGCAGCGGGAGATTGTCATGTGTGGAGCTAAGGTGGATATGGGAGAGAAGAGAGAGGAACAGGAGCCAAAAACATAAAAAAATACAAAAAAGAATGCTAGGGGAGCTTGCCGTTGGAATGGAGAGATGAGAGACTATGAAATGGAGAAAATCAGAAAGTGGAAGAGGAAGAAAAGAAAAGAATTATTAAATAAAAGCATAAAAATAAAATAAAAAAAATCAGAAAGGTTAAAGAACCGCAAAGTTCCCAGGGATCCTACCGATGCAGCTATGAGGTCTGGGGAAGTCACTCTCAGGTGTCGCAGTACAGCCTGGCTGGAAGGCGTAGAGGTATACAGGGATCAGAAAGAGAAGGAAGATATAGAGGGACAAGAAACTGAGCAATGAAGAAAGATAAAAAGGGAAAAAGAGGGAAAAGAAAACAAAGCAAATTAAAAAAAAAAAAAGAACAAGAAAGGCCCCCCCAAAAAACAAACAAACAAACAAAAAAACCCAATGAAAAAAGAAATGCTCTCAGGGATCCCTCTGCACGTGTGTGGAAGCTGAAGGGGAGTTCCTTGCTACGCAGCTCCGCCTGGCCAGTAGGGCTCCCAACTCAAGAAAAGGAAAAGGAAACAAACAAACAATTTGAAATGAACAAACGAACAAAAGCCTCGGGATCCCACCAGCACGGTAGCCCAGACTGGGAAGCAGCTCCACACTTGAATGGAGCTCAGCAGCCCCTCAGGAAAAAGCAAAGATGGCGCACGGAGCCAGGCACTTGAGGGGAAGGGGGCGGGGGCGGCGAGAGGCAAGCAAGAAATCCAAAGAAGCAGAAAAAAAAAAAAAAACAAGCAACACCAGCAGCCAACAAATGGCACTCAGAGAGCCAGCCAGTGCGGGCTGGTGTTTCTGGACAAGAGACTGTGTCCGCGGGGAGCAGAGGAGGCCGAGTGTGGGTGAAGAAGGGTGGAGAGTGGGAAAGTGTATATCACAAATTGCCAGCGCCCTGCAGCCCTCAGGAAGAAGCAAAGGTGGCGCACGGAGCCAGGCACTCGAGTGAAGGAAGGGGAGGTGGCGAGAGGCAAGTGAGAAAACAAAAGAAGCAGAAAAAAAAAAGCAACACTAGCAGCCAACAAATGGCACCCAGAGAGCCGCCTGCTTGGGTGTCATGTTTCTTTTTAAAGTACTACACACATGTGGTAGAAAACAGAAAAACAAAGGGAAAGAAATAAAAATCACCCATGATTTCATAATCATGGTATATCTCCTCCCAGTCTTTTTTCTCTGTATTTGCATTTTATTGCTATGGAGTTGAAGTCATGCTATTTACAGCATGCAAGTCCTTCGTTTCACTCCACTCCAGCCACACGGGAGCCCCCTGACGTTCTCCAAACACTGCAGGTATGTTCCCACCACATGGCCTTTGCTCTTACTGTTCTGTCTTCATGGAATATTCTTGCTCTGGATCCTCCAATGACCAGCTCCCTCACCTATTCAGTTCACTGCTCAAACGTCACCTCCTCCAACAGGCCTTCCTAACCACACAAGACCATACAAGAAGTAATCACTACCTTTTACCCTTCTTCTATTGTCTTGCTTGCTTTATCTTCCTTCAATGTACTATCATTGTTGGTAGTTGCTGTCGAGTTGATTTCAACTCATGGTGACCCCATGTATGCAGAGTAGAACTGCTCCATAGGGTTTTCAATTCTGTGACCTTTTGGAAGCAGATCACCAGGACTTTGTTCCAAGGCACCTCTGGGTGAGTTTGAACTGCCAACCTTTCAGCTAGTGGTTGAGCACTTAATCGTTTGCACCACCCAGGGACTCCTTTCAATGTGCTACACTACTCAATGTCATATTATATAGCTGTTCGTTTATTATTGGTGTTCCCCACTGCAATATAAGCTCCATGATGGCAGATATTTTGTTTTGTTCACCACTGAATCCCTACTACCTAGAACAGTGCCTGGCCCACAGTAGGTGATCAATATAAACATTGGGTAAAAGTGAATAAATTTTGTTTTGTAACTTATTTTTCTCCTTTAGCAACGTTGTGCAGAGCCCTCAGGATCACTAAAAACTCTTCAGCAAACCATTTTTAAGACTACATGACATTCCATATTGTGGGTTAATCAATATAATGGCTTAATCAAGCCCCTCATATGTATATAAAAGTTGGATAATGAAAAAGGAAGACAGAAGAATTGATGAATTGGAACTGTGGTGCTGGCAAAGAATACTGAATGTACTATGGATTACCAGAAGAACAAACAAATCAGTCTTACAAGAAATACGACCAGAATGTTCCTTAGAAGCAAGGACAACAAGACTTTATTTATACACTTGATTCATTCAACTCCTGGACATGTCATCAGGAAAGACCAATTGCTAGAAAAGAGCAACATGTCTGGTAATATAGAGGGTCAACTAAAAGAAGGGAAAACCTCAGTGAGATGGAGTGACATAATAGCTGCAACAATGGACTCAAACATACTAACAATCATGAAGCTGGCTCAGGACTGGGCAACATTTCCTTCTGTCATACGTGGGGTACCATAAGTCAGAGTCAGCTCTATAGCAACTAATAACAACAACAATGGTTGAATATTTAGGTTAAGTAGTTCCTATTCCCCTCTTTTCTTTTTCCACTTTTAAGTACCTGTAGACTATTGAAAATGGAGCCCAAGTGGCACTTGTTTTAATGCTTGGCTGCTAACCAAAAGGTCAGTGGTTTGAACCCACCAGTGGCTTTGTGGGAGAAAGATGTGGCAGTCTGCTTCCATAAAGATTACAGCCTTGGAAATGAGCAGTTCTACTTTGTCCTATAGGGTCTCTGTGAGTTGGAATCGATTCAATGGCCCACAACAACAATAGCAAGTGTACTGAAAAAACTTGATCTTGAAAACTTAGTAGGAGGTTTGAACTTAGGGCAATAGTGACTAGTTTGACCAAAGGTCAAATTCGAATTTCTCCAATGGAGAAGATGGGGGAGATGAGACACCTGCCCAACCAGCAAGATCAGTCAAATCATTTTTGGTGGTCAGTGACATGACCATCACCTGAAATGTGTTTTACACAAGAAAAACAGAAAAGAGGAAAGTACGTAGAAATACATATGTTAGTGCAATGATGAAAAGTAGTGCCTCCTGAAAAGGTGTTTGCAGCTTCCTAAGTGTACTTTTTATTGAATATCAGAGGTCAAAACTTTTATGCAAACATTTCTGGGCTTAAGTGGAAATCATTAGGCATATACAAATCAATAGCCAAGAATTTACTTTACATAGAACTTTTTCTGGATCTCTTCTCTTAAAAACAATGGAATTAATGCATAGGTTTCAAAGAAATTAATGTGAATTTCAAAGATAGTTTCTGTGTCCCTGAAGGGCATATTGGAGCCCTGGTGGCACAGTGGTTAAGAGCTTGGCTGCTAACAAAAAGTCAGCAGTTTGACTCCACCAGTCACTCCTTGGAAACCCTATGGGGCAGTTCTACTCTGTCCTATAGGGTGGCTATGAGTTGGAATCAACTCGACAGCAACGAGTTTTTTGGGAAGGGCATATTTCATTTCTCCTCTTCTTTCTCCACCTATTTAACACTTAATTAATTTAACTAGTATTTATTAAGCACTTACTATGTTCCAGTTACTGGGAATACAACAGTGGATAAGAGAGGTCTCCCTGTCATCATAAATCAACTGAAGAAAAGAATTAAAGTAACAGGCAATTACAAATCAACACCCCCTACTGGCAGAGGATGGCTTCATCTCATAAATCAGAGATCAGAAAACTTGTTCTGTAAAGGGTCAGAGAGTAAATATTTTCAGCTTTGTGGCCCTATGGTCTCTGTCTCAACTCAACTCTATAGCAGAGTGAAAGCAGCCACAGACGATACATAAACAATGAGTATAGCTGTGTTGCAATAAAACTTTGTTTACAAGAACAGGATGTAGGTCAGATTTGGCTCAGGTGGCTATCTGGTTTGATACCCATCTTAAGTCCTACACTGAAAGATTGCCTGGCTACTTTTTTAAGCCGACACAGGACAAACCAAAACCAAACCCATTGCTGTCCAGTCGATTTCAAGTCATGGCACCCCCATGTGTGTTACAGAGTAGAAGTTATCCATAGGATTTTCTTGGCTATAATCTTTACGGAAGCAGATCACCAGATCTTTCTTCTGTGGCACCGCTAGGTGGATTCCAGCTACTAACTACTAACCTTAGGTAAACCCTTTATGCCACCCAGGGACATTTTCAACACAGGACATTGCTGCATAAACACTTCATGGTGTGTCCAATTGAGTGACGATAGATCCTTGGGCTCTGTAGCTTATGCAGGAGAACAGATGATCCTGCAAGATCTGTCTGAGTCCCCTAAATATACGGAACAGGAAATCACACAGCCTAAATTGTTCTACCTAAAATACAAGGTCTTATTGCCTGAGCTTACAACACAGTCTCTACCTCTCCCCAACTCCTTTAGATCATGGGACACCACCTTTTCATACAGTTCAAGCCAGCAATGCCTGGTGCTTGAGCCTAATGTTTGGAGCTGGGCTGGCAGCCTCTAACTTTCCTCCATTAGAGCTTATGCATGCTTCCTATCCAAGTTTCCAGAGCCTTCAGTCTTAAGACAGTACTTCTCAGAAACCACGGTTTGTGGTCTAAGCTACATGTACCACACCCTGAGGTAAACGTTCCAGGCCACATTAAAACATGGGCGCACACAGTTTCCAGAATTTTCTATGGAGAGTTGTTCCACCTGAGTATAGAAGAAGTATACGTCCTCTAATATTATAATTACAGGCTCTTTGAAGTCCTCACATTATGGAATAAAAAAAGACCAATCAAGGACCAGAATCACTGGTAGCTGGGTCATAATCGTGACCGAACTTCATGAACGTCATTCCACACAAAAAAGTTGCCAAACTAGAAGAGAGGACGAGGTGTGAAGCACAGAAGACAAAGGACTCTTTGTGACTGAGGAGGTTATTCATGCATTCAACAAATGTCTACTTACTGCTTACTGTGAGTCCAGCACTGTTCTAGGTTCTGGGTGAGACAAAAATCACTGTCCACATGGAGATCATAGTCTATGTCCAGGAAAGCTTTCTGATAGAGAAGACATTTAAACTGGGAGGGGACTGTTGTGTATACTGCACAACAGGGGACACCGTTCACATCGAAGTCTATATGAATGACATCTTCTGGAGTGGGGAAGCAGTCCCTGACCGGTGCAATCAGTTAAATGCTTGACTACTAACTGAAAGGTTGGTGGTTGGAACTCACTCAGAGGCACCTCACAAGAAAGGCCTGGTGATCTGCTTCCAAAGGATCACCATCTTGAAAACACTACAGAGTGCAGTTCTACTCTGCACACATGAGGTCACCATCAGTCAGAATCAACTCAACAGCAACTAGTTTGGAGTTGTAAAATGCACAATCCATGTGGTCTTATGTGGTGACTCTGACTTGAGTCTTGAAGGAAGACAAAGATTTTAATAGATCCAGAAGTGAGAAGAAGGCAGTTCAGATAGAGGAGAGTAGTATGTGCAAAGGTGCCAACGATCACTTATTTAATGCTATTTAAATGGCTTTAAGCTTTGGGGTGACTGCAAGTTAAATTATTGTGAATTGGATTACAAAATCAGATCATTCTTTCAGTCACAGAATTCAAAAAAATAATTATGGAGCCCCCAGCCATATCCCAGGCTCCACTATAAAAATGTAGCAGTGAACAAATCAGAAATGATTCCTAACCTCATGGCATTCACAATTCAATGAGGATGACATGCTGAATAAATATCCGCAAGAGTGATGAGCATTTCAAAATAAAGTGCCACCTCTTGCTGTTGTTAGTTGCCATCAGGTTGGCTCCGATTCTTGGTGACCTTATGTATAACAGAATGAAACTTTGCCCAGTCCTGTACCATCTTCATGATTGTTGGTATGTTTGAGTCCATTGTTGTGGTTATTGTGCCCATCCATCTCATTGACGGAGTCCTTTGTTTTCACTGGCCCTCTACTTCACCATACCTGATGTTCTTTTCTAGCAATTGGTCTTTCTTGATGACATGTCCAAGAGTTGAATAAATCAAATGAATAAATAAAGTCTCACCATCTTCACTTCTAAGAAACATTCTGGTTGTACTTCTTCCAAGACTGACTCTTTGGAGAGCTAATAACTGGGAGAACATTATCTAGTCTGGGTACTTAGGAGACGTTTGTGATGGAAGAGGGTGGAAGGAATGGGATAAACACATCAGAGAAGGGCTGGATTTGGATTATTTAAGAAATCAGATATCCACAGCAAAACATATCAGGAACATTTCTAAGGAAAGTGGGCAGCAAGACTAAAAGATATTTAGTACACCATCTTCTTGCAAATTCTGGATATGAGGTCTCCACTGGAATGTTTTGGAAAGGGGAAGGTAACGTTAGCATGCGTTCCTCTAACGGACAGTGTTGGCATCAGTATAAGAATTGCCAAATACTAAGAGAACTGATTTGGGAAGAGCAGTGGTGCATGTCTCCACCTCTCAGAAACGAACATTAACCATTCCTGGGAATCTGTCTTGACTTTTCTTCTCTCGGAAACCTGCAGGCAGAGGAATCCCACAGATAACCTCTCTAAGGAGGGGAAGAGGGGTCCACTGATAAACTTGACAGCTGGAGAGAGGATGTGACGTGCTAATGCATAAATTATGGACTGTGGCTGATTTTTGAGGTCAGACTTTGCTGATGTCTGACATATGATCCAGAAACCAGCAGAATGCACCACACTTTATTTATGTAGGCAAATTAACCTCAAAGTACAGTGTCTCCTAAGGAGGTTTGGGGAAGATGTTCTATAGTAAACAGATGCAGCACCAGTGGTGTGGTTTCAGAAGGAAAAGTTCAAACACCTTAGAACGATGGTTCTCCAACTTTAGCTTGTGCCAGAATCTCCTGGAGGGCTTGTGGAAATGCAGATTACTGGGCCCCACTCCCAGAGTTTCTGAGTCAGGAAGTCTGGGGCGGGGTCCAAGAGTTTGTATTTCTTACAAGTTCCCTGGTACACTGATGCTGCTGGACCACATTTTCATAACCATTGTCCCCATATATATTTTGAGGTGTTTTGGGATCTGGCTCCAAATCTCTTGTCTGCACTTCTTTGCCATGGTTCGGTTCCCCATTATGCACCTGACCCTCCCAGCAAACTGAGCTCTTTTTACATGCCCAGAACATGCCATTAATGAGACAACTGCTTTATATTTGTGTACTCTGCTACCTCCACCCCAATTCCTCTTCACCTCATATAAGCCTTCAAAGACCAGCTTAAATACTGCCTTCTCCACTAAGCCTTCTCTGACCCCTTTATTCAGAATTCAGTTTTCAGATTCAACTATTTTTCTGTGCACTAGTCTCCTTTGGTAGATTATCATTTCTCTGATGATGGGTACCTTGTTATTCAGGTATTCATTCAGTAAAAACGTATGAGGTACCAATTAGATACATGGGCCTGGGCCTGGCTGGGAGCTAAGGTTGCAATAAAAAAAGATATAAGTTCTATAACTTGCAGGATCTTATCTCATGTGGAGAAAGACAAGAAAACTGGTAAGTAGAATACAGAGGAATAAGTACTAAAAGTTGATTATGTGAGCACATGGGAAGGACACCTAACCCAGTGCTGGCTGGTTCAGGAAAGACTTTCCAGAAGAAACAATTCCTTTCTGACATGTGAAGGGTGAGTGGGATTAATGGCAAAAGGCATAGGAAGAAAATGCAAGGAAAGGGAAAGAGTGAACCAGGCTAGAGGTGAGAAAGAAGGTAAGACTGAAGAACCAAATCTGAGGAGAGCATGGATGAGAGATGACGGTGGGAAGAATGCTGGTTTTATCTTGTGATGGTCCTGAAGCACCATGTGCAGCAGTCTGGGTCCAGTCAGGAGACAGAAACCACACGGTAGGTTAAACAGGGGAAATTAGAGGTAATACATTGATAACTGACACTCTACATCAGAAAATTTAGACTTCATCCATAATGATTTTGAGTAGTGGAGTGATAAGATTGCAAACAGCAGATGCTCAATAGATTTGAAGTGAACTCTTTCTTCTCAATACATGCCCAAGAAGGAAGAAAATAGTTCTTTCAACAAATAATTACGCTCTGATTTTAATTTTCTAAAGAGTATACTATAAACACCACCACCAACAACAACAACAACTAGTACCAAGTTTAGAGCATACATTCCACCTAAAGTTATATACCAGATTCAGCATTGGGCAAAGAGCAACTGGAAGTTTCTCAAGCCAAGCCTCAAGGAAGTTTGTCCAACATTCCCAATTGCAATGAAACCCCAAATCTAAAAAAGGCAATTTGTGCAGCACACATTATGGTTTTATTATGGAAGTTTCTACACAGCTGTGGTTTGGGTCCTCCCAGTGCTCATAAAGTGATGAGTCACAGAAAATGAGTGCGCGTGCATTATTCCATAAGACTAGCCATACAATATATTTATATGTGATACTTAAGACCCTTCATCATAAACATATATTAAATTTAGACATATATGTATGTGTTTGTATATAGAAAGTTTTGTGGAATAGTGAATAACCTCTTTGTGTATTTTAAAGGCTTAAAGTAGAACTGAAATTAACTCTATTCTACCCTTTTATAGGAGCCCTGGTGGTGCAGTGGTTAAACACTCAGCTGCTAACAGAAAGGTCAGCGGTTGGAACCTACCAGCTGCTCCTCAGGAGAAAGATGTGGCAGTCTGCTTCCATATTTACAGCCTTAGAAACTCTATAGGGCAGTTCTACCCTGTCTTATAAGGTTGCTATGAGTCAGAATCAACTCGACAGCAATGGGTTTGGTTTTGGTTTTTGTTGTCCTTTTATGGTACTTGTTTTGCTTACAATAGGAATCTAGGGGTAAGAAAATGTGATCAGAGCCTTCAGCAGAAGTTAGGTTTCTTTATTTGGCTGAGAAGGAAAATAGAAAATGGTTTAGAGGAGGAAAAAATCATGAATTTCTGTGTTTTGGACCTTTCGATGGGCCTTGGTTTGTAGGGCCTTTGGATGTTTAAAAGATGACTTTTAACAACATTTCTTTTAGCACTTTTGGTTCTCCTCCACCCCCCGGAATTGGTCTTCTCATTCTCCTTATCCTGTTCTTTCTCCCTAAATGTGGCATGTCCTAAGGTTCCAGTTTCAGTCTCTTCTTTTATCATTCAAGACCCCTGGAAATCCTGGTGGCATAGTGGTTAAGAGCTACAACTGCTAACCAAAAGGTCAGCAGTTCAAATCCACTAGGCACTCCTTGGAAACCCTATGGGGCAGTTCTACCCTGTCCTATAGGGTCACTATGAGTCAGAATCGACTTGAAAGCAACAGGTTTTCTTTTTTTAACCCTCCCTGCTGTATGCTGTCAAACACGCCTATGGATTTAACTACCAAATACAAATTCCCAGCTTTTGAACTCCAGTTCCATATATTCAACTGCGTATTTATGATAGATTGAATTATTCTTCCCAATTCCTTTCTCCCTCACAGTTAAAGAATAATGTATCTATGTCCTTTGCCACGTGATTATGCAAAGCCTCCCACTAGAATGGGTGGAGTGTATTTCCTCATCATTTTAATGTTGGGCTGTGCCATGTGACTTATTCTGACCAATGGACTGTTAGTGATCATGAAACGAGAAGTTTTCAATGAGCTTGTACTACATGGCTTGGCCTAATGTGTTTCTGTGATTACTAGGAGAAGTATATACCTTATGTGGCCACTAGTCCCAGAAGAATATTGAATATTAACAAAGAATATTGAATATACCATGGACTGAGAAAAGAATTAACAAATCAATCTTAGAAGAAATACAACCAGAATGTTTCTTAGAAGTGAGGATGGTGGGACTTCAGCTCACTTACTTTAGATACATCATCAGGAAAGACTAATCGCTAGAAAAGGATATTATGTTTGGTAAAGGAGGGGGTCAGTGAAAAAGAGGGAACCCTCAATGAGATGGATTGACACAATAGTCACAACAGTGGATTCAAACATACCAATTATCAGTAAGATGGTACAGGACCTGGCAATATTTTGTTCTGTTATACATAAGGTCACCATGAGTCAGAGCTGACTTGACAGTAACTAACAATAGTCCCAGAATGAGACACCTAGCAAAGACGTTATCTGCAGCCTGACCAGATTATATCAGCTAAACTCTAGCTGACCCATAGACCATACGTGAGAAAAATAAATGTTTCTTGTTGTAGGCCATGAGTTTTCAGAACTGTTTGTGCTGTGGCATTATTAGAGTAGCAATAGCTGACTAGTATCTAATTGGTCTCCTAATATGGAGTTAATATAAGGATTTCAAATTGAACACTGAATTTGTGTCCTTCCCTCTAATCCTGTGCTTCTTTCCTTTTCCCTATACTTCATTTCTTTCTTACTCCATTTCTTCCTTCATTCACTAGTTCATTATAATAGTTATTAAGCTGCAGATATAGCTGGAAAAGGGTAAGAAAAACAAATTTACTGCTGATATCAGGCTCTATCCAGTCCTTTAAACAGGAAATCTGAAAAGCAGCCTAGATTTTTTCCCTTGTAACTCATCTTCACTTCTCACATGAAATCCCTCACTATTCTTATCAATTATACTTATAACAAAGGAAAAAACATATTTATTGTTTATTTTTCAAGGGAAGCTAAATTTTGGCAGCTGGAGAAGCTTTTGTTTGCATTCTCAATGTAATGGCTTTCACATACTGAAGACCATTATTAAGTATTGAGTAAAGATATGCAAGCTTAGAGAGAGATGCCAGGAAGGAGTAGCTAAATTGTGTTGCTTAAAAACAGAGGAGACCAACAAATTTGAAAACTTACATGAAATGGACAAATTCCTAGAAACACACTACCTACTCAAACGAACACAGAGGTAGAAAATTTAAACAGATCCATTACAAAAAAAGAGATTGAAGATATCAAAAAACTGCCAACCAAAAAAAAAGCCCAGGACTAGATGACTACCCTGGATAATTCTACCAAACATTCAAAGAAGAGTTGACACCAATCCTACTCAACCTCTTCAAAAACATAGAAGAGGAAAAAACACTATCAAATTCTTTCTATGAAACCAGCATACCCTGATACCTAAACCAGGCAAAGACATCATAAAAAAAAGAAAATTACAGACCAATAAAAATTTTCAACAAAATTCTAGCCAACAGACTTCGGTAATATATCAAAAAAATCATACACCATAATCAAGTGGGATTCATACCAGGATTACAAGGGTGGCTCAACATTAGAAAATTGATCAATGTAACCCGCCACATAAATAAAACAAAGGAAAAGAACCATATGATCATATCAGTTAATGCAGATAAAGCACTGGATGAAATTCAACACCCTTTCCTGATAAAAACTCTCAGAAAAATAGGAATAGAAGGGAAATTTCTCAACATAATTAAGGGTATATATTCAAAACCAACAGCCAACATTATATATTCAATGGAGAAAGGCTGAAAGCCTTCCTTTTGAGAAAGGGAAAGAGACAAAGACGCCCATTATCACCTCTCTTACTTAACATTGTACTGGAAGTTCTAGCCAGAGCAATAAGACAAGAAAGAGAAATAAAAAGTATCCAAATTAGAAAGGAAGAAGTAAAACTATCTCTTTTTGCAGATGACATGATTCTATATGTAGAAGACCCTAAAGATTCCTCAAGAAAACCACTGGAATTAACAGAAGAATTTAGCAACATTGCAGGGTACAAGATCAACACACAAAATCACTTGGGTTCCTCTACACTAACAAAGCATACTCTGAAAAAGAAATCAAGAAAACAATGCCATTTACAATAACCCCCTAATTGATAAAATACCTAGGAATTAACCTAACCAGGGGCACAAAAGATTTATACAATGAAAAATATAAAACGCTACTACAAGAGACTAAACGAGACCTACGAAAATGGAAAGACATCCTGTGCTCATGGATTGGAAGACTTAGTATAGTGAAAATGTCATTTCTACCTAAAGCGATCTACAGATACAATGCAATCACAATACAAATCCCAACAATATTCTTTACTGAAATGGAAAAACTAATGACACACTTAATATAGAAACCAAAAATCTTCAAATAGCCAAAGCAATATTGAAGAGAAAGAACAAAGCAGGAGACCTCAGACCCCCTGATATCAAAACGTACTATACAGCCACTGGAATCAAAACAGCCTGGTATTGGTTCAACAACAGAACCATAGAACAGTGGAACAGAATTGAGAACTTAGAATTAAACTCAGCCGTCTATGAACAAATGATTTTTGACAAAGGGTCAAAGTCCATTCAGTGGGACAGAAACAGGCTCTTTAATAAACGGCTCTGGCAAAATTGGATATCCATCTGCAGAAAAATGAAACAGGACCCATGCCTCACACCATACACAAAAACTATCTCAAAATGGATCAAAGACCTAAATGTTAAACCTAAAACCATAAAATTCCTGGAAGAAAACATAGGGAGAAAACCATGTGACCAATCTTTTGTAAAAATAGGATAATAAACATAACAACAAATAGAAGAAGACAGAATAGATAAATGGGACCTCATAAAAATTAAAAACTTATGCTCATCAAAAGACTTTATTAAAGAGTAAATAGACAACCTACACACTGGGAAAAAAATCTTCTGAAGTGACTTATCCTATAATGGTCTAATCTCTAAAATCTATAGAAAGCTACAACAACTTAACAACAAAAAGACAAACAACCCAACCACAAAATGGACATGAACAAAGGACATGAACAGAACCTTCACCAAAGAATACATCCAAGCAGCCACAAACATATGAAAACATGTTCACAATCATTAGTCATTAGAGAGATGCAAATCAGAACTACAATGAGATATGATCTTACCCTGGCTAAAATGGCCCTGATTAAAAAAAATTAAAAAAAAAAAAGGTAACAACAAATGTTGTCAAGGATGTGGGGAGATTGGAACACTTAGCAATTGCTGGTGGGACTGTAAAATGGTACAACCACTATGGAAAATGGTATGGAGATTTCTCAAAAAACTAGAAATAGAACTACCCTATGATCCAGGAATCCCACTGCTAGGTATATACCCTAACCCCCCAAAAATCCAAACCCATTGCCATCGAGTAGATTCTGACTCACAGCAACCCTAAAAGACATAGTAGAACTGCCCCATAGGGTTTCCAAGGCTAAAAATCTTTATGGAAACAGATTGCCACATCTTTCTTCCATGGAGCAGCTGCTGGGTTCTAACCACCAACTTTTCACTTAACAGCTGAGCCGTTAATCACTGTGTCACCAGCACTCCTTAGGTATATACACTAGAGACCTAAAAATAATGACAAGAACAGACATATGCACACCTACGTTCATTGCTGCTTTATTCACAATAGCAAATGGAAATAACCAAAGTACCCATCAACAGATGAAGGATAAGCAAACTGTGGTACATACATACAATGGAATACTACACAACTATAAAGAACAATGATGAGTCCCTGAAACATATTATAACATGGATGTACCTGAAGGGCATAATGCTAAGTGAAATAAGTCACACATAGAAAGACAAACATTGTATGATCCCTGTTTTGTAAGAAGACAGTAGATAAATATAGAGAGGCCAAAGTTCATTGGTGGTTACGGGGCAGGGGACGGGGGAACGCTTTAGACTGTAGAGACTTGTTTTTTTGGTGATGGGAAAAGTGGCACCGAATGTAGATGTAGTGAGCATAGCACAACCAAAGTAAAAAAGAGTGTTAGAGCACTTATGTGACAAAACCAAATACCTTACAAGATTAGTTTTCTGGGTTTGAAGGCTTAGGACCATAGTCTCACGGGACAACTCAGTCAATTGGCATAATATAGTTCACAAAAATCATGATTTGCGTCCTGGTGAATGAGTAGTGCCTGAGATCTTAAAAGCTTGTGAGCAGCCATCTAACACATAACTATGGGTCTCTACTCACCAGGAGCACAACAGTAAGAAGGCAACAAAAAGCTCAGACAGAAACAAGTCTACATCAGCCACAACCTCATCTACCCTGAGACCAGAACAGGACAATGCCTGGCTATCACCACTGACCATTCTGACCAGGGTCACAATAGATGGCCCCAGATAGAACTGGAAAACACATGCAGCAGAATTCAAATTCTTATTAAAAAAAAAAAAAAAAAACAGACAAACTGGAACAGTGGTGAACAGAAGACTCCCTGAGACTATCGCCCTGAGACACTCTTTAAACCTAGAACAAAGCACATCCTCTGAGATCACCTTCTAGTGAAATAGCAGAGTGGCACACAAAATAAAGGATACTACCTGTAAAGTCAATGCCTTACTTAAAAATCATCAGTATGAGACCAAAAGGTCAATAATTACTCAAACGCTAAGATGAGAAAATAAGGAGTCAGGGAAATTAGAGTACTGAAAATGGAACAAGTAGAAAACAATTAAACAGAAGGCTGACATATTGTGATAAATGTAACTAATGTCACTGAATAATTTGTGTGGAAATCGTCAAATGGAAGCCTAACTTGCTGTGTACAATTTCACCAAAAACTCAATAAAATATTATTTTAAAAAAAAAAAAAAAAAAAACAGAAGACAGATGGAAGGGCCCCAGAGTAGATCTGGGAGCTAAGGAGATATGATCTTTGGATAAAGCAGGGGTTTTAGAAGGTGAAAGAGAGAAAAAACAGCAACTACGTGGAAAAGGAGAAGGACTAGAAAATAAATGTTGCATAAAATTTTCTAATGAAATGCTGAGTGGTGTGCAATGTAAAGCCCCACCTCTATTATTCCTACAAAATCTCCAGGAAACTTTATATTTCTTACTAATGCAATGTGAAGTGAATTTTCTTTTCAGGGAATCCAAATAAGCATTGAGTTGTCTTTAAAATGTGTATGGAGCAATGAGAAGTTGTCATGGGGGACAAAGCAGGGTGGACCCAAAAAAGCATTCCATGTTTCCTAAAGAGCTCCCAAAATTGACCCTTCCTTTTGACATTCAATCTCTGTAAAGCAACCATGTTAAGTTTCTTGAGGTTCCTTACTATGTCATGATTTTTAGGCCATTTTGTCTTTGTCATCTTTGCCTAGAATGACACCCCCCTTCTTTGTTTTATCTATCTAATCTTCTCTGGTGAATTTCTACTTATTCTTCAAACTTTAGCTGAAAGGTCAACCTTCCAAAAATGTTGACAGCCTCTGACAAGTTAATGGGCATTTCATAATTAGAATCCTTGAAGGAAAGAAAGGGCACAGAAAAAAAACTGAAGAAATAATGATTTAAATGTTTTCCAAATTTTTGAAAACTATAAACTCAGAGATCCAAAAAGCTCAACAAACCCCAAGTACGTGAAACATGGAGAAAAATACACCATATACATATACATACATATACATACATATTACAATCAACTTGCTTGTATAGACAACTGATTTTTGACAAAGAAATAAAGGCAATTCAGTGGGAAGAAGAAGAATCTTTTCAAGAAATGGTGCTGGAATTGTTGGATATCCATAAGCAAAAAACAAAATGAAACAAAAAACAAAGAAATTTGAATCATAACCTTGTACCATATATAAAAATTAACACAAAATTAATCATAGACTGAAATATAAACCTAAAACTGAAAAACCTCTAGGAGAAAACCTTTCTGACTTTGGTTTAGATAAAGATTTCTTAGCTATGACACCAATAGCCTAATCCACAAAAGAAAAATTGATAAATTGGGCTTTATCAAAGTTAAGAATGCTCAGTCTTTGAAAGACACTATTAAGAGAACAAAAAGACAAGGTGCAGACTGGGAGAAAATATTTGCAAATTGCATATCTGCTAAGGGACTTCTATCCAAAATATATGAAGGGCTCTCAAAACTCAGTAAGAAAACAGCTAATTAAAAAATGGGCAAAAGATTTAAATTGGCATTTCACCCAAGAAGATATATAGATGACAGAAAAGCAAATGAAAAGATACTCAGCATCGTTAGTTATTAGAGAAAATGAAAACCACAGTGAGATACCATTACACTGAAATTAGAATAGCTGAAAGACTGATCATATCGGCAAGGACGTGAAGGAGCCAGCACTCTCATACTCATTACTGGGAATGGAAAATAGTACCACCACCTTGGAAAACAGTCAGATCAGCTTTATCTGTAATAGCCCAAAACTGTAATCATCCCAAATGTGGTATATATGTATAAAGGAACACCTCAACAATAAAAAAAGATATACACAACAACATGAATGAATTATAAAATAACTACACTGAGTGAGCATATCCAGACCCCCCCCCCATAAAAGAGTGCGCACTGTTTGATTCTATTACATATCAATCTAAAAAGTGCAAACTAATCTATATGATAGAAAACAAATCAGTATTTTCCAGGAAGTGGGAGAGGAGGTATTAGGAAGCAGGATGGGGCTGGAGGAAGAGATTACACAGGGACATGAGATAACTTTTGGGGGTGACAGATAATTCAAAAAAAGTTGCAGGAGTACATCGATAGGGAACTGTTAGAAATTCAAGTTGGATTCCGAAGAAGATGTGGAATAAGTGATATCATTGCTGATGTCAGATGGCTCCTGACTGAAAACAGAGTAACCGAAAGATGTTTAACTGTGTTTTACTGACTATGCAAAGGCATTCAGCTGTGTGGATCATAACAAGTTATGGATAACATTACGAAGAATGAGAGTTCCAGACAACTTAACTGGGGTCATGCGGAACTTGTACATAGACAAAGAGGCAGTCATTTCAACAAAACTAGTAGATACTGCTTGTACCTAGTCTACCCTGAGACTAGAAGAACTAAATGGTGCCCAGCTACCACCATTTACCATTCAGACCAAGGTCACAGTAGTTGGTTCCAGATAGAATGGGGATCTATTTCTAAAAAAAACTGGCCAGGGAAACCTTATGAATAGCAGCAGAACATTGTCTGACATAGTGCCAGAAGATGATCCCATCAGGTTGGAAGGCACTCAAAATATGACTGGAGAAAAGCTGCCTCCTGAAAGTGGAGTTGACCTTAATGACGTGGATAGAGTTAAGCTTTGGGGACCTTCATTTGCTGATGTGGCACAACTCAAAATGAGAAGAAACAGCTGCAAACATCCATTAATAATCAGAATGTGGAATATATGAAGTATGAATATAGGAAAATTGGTAGTTGTCAAAAATGAAATGGAACACTTGAAGATAGACATTCTAGGCATTAGTGAACTGAAATGGACTAGATAAAGGAGTACTGCCAATGCCTCTTCTAGATTTCTCTCAAGGTGTACTATTTGTTAGTAACTTGGGGGCAGTCTTATAATCTTCTTGGTCATTGTGTGATTAAGCATTGTTTTGTTGCAAGGAGAATGAATCTGGATGATGCTTCAGTAGCTTTGGTCTCTTTACTGCCTTAATGCACCAATTTTGTATTGTAAAGTAATACTCTGTGCTCGTTCTGCAGAAATTCAAGTGCTTAACAGTTACATCACTGGACTTTGTTTAAAAAATGAATGAAAATGTTGGATTTGTGTTCAAATATGAGAAGAGATAATACCATGGATGTTAGAGAGTAATATAATCTTGACTTTCACACATTCACTCATTCATTCATCCACTCAATCATTTTTAAAAGAAAGATTATTTGGGTATTACTTGCTTATAGCAAAATGTATCCTCAGATATTCATTTTGCTTCTTCCTGTGCATACATTTGGAGGGAAGGGAGGGCTGTTGAAAACATATACACATATTCACTTGTTCTAGCACATTTACACTTGAGTTCTAGCCCTCATTTATTTCTATAACAATATTTTGAGCTGAAGGAATTACATACCTATTTTTATCACTAACATTGTGCTTCAGCAAATCACTTTTGAGTCATTGATCCATTTAAGAGAATTGAAGATATAAAGGCACATAAAAGGATAATGACAAAAAATGAGAAAGTAACAAATGTTAACTGTGTTACGTGAATGAGGTGAAAACACACTAGTCAAGTTAAGTCTCTGTGAAAACCATAATTATTTTTACATTTTAAATTTGTGAATAGATGTGACTAAATTTAGGTCATTTTTTTTCCCCTCAGAAATCATCAGAACATTTCCAACTTCCAAGGTGGCATTTCAAGAAAACACACTCCTTAAGTGTCTGCCATAATGTTGAATGAATGAATAAATAAACTGAACTGAGTAATTTGGAGAAACAAGTTGCCAGACTAACTCATGCCATAGTTTAGATGAATAAACATAATCTCTCTCTACTCATGGCCAAGACTTTCCTGTCCAAATGGTAGAGGCCATTCCAAACTGCCGGAAAGGCCAACACATACCACCAGCAGAGGGTTACCAACAAGGATACAAATAAAGGACACAGGAAACTATTCTGAGTTTATCATTTAGGCAGGTTTTAAGAAATTCTTCTGGATCATTCTTACAGGCAGTGTTAAGCAGCAAGAAGAATGGCTAGTTGATCAGGAATTTGTATATACCTCTTAGCTTAAATGACTGGTGACAGTCTTTATGAATTCTCTTTCTCAGGCCACAAAATCTAGATGAAGTTTTGAGCAATAACAGTAGGGTCCTTTCAAATGTAGCAACATCCATATATGGATTATCAGGTTTCCTCTATGTGAGTTTTTTTGCTTTAATCTGATTATGGTTTGTAAAGCACTGACTTACACTTTTTTTATTAGCAATATTCATGGCATGTGACTATCTGGGGGAGACAATGGGAAATGTAGCTATTTATATCTAATTTTGCAATCTAGTGCTTTCTATGTGACTCAGGATTTCAATGTCCCCACTCTGCAAAATTTGACCTCAACACAAGTGAGATTCGTTCGTGCTTCATCACCAAAAGCCAGTTTTTCCTGGTTTCCCTGAAGCACCTTCTGAGCCTCAGAGATTGCCTAAGTCCTCAGCCTTAACTTTGGAAGATATAGATCAGTATCAGTCTGGAATGATTTCAGCTGCAAATCTAGAAAACAGAGTTCACTGTGATGGAAACAAACAGGGTCTCATTTTCCTGACATAACAAGAAGTCCAAAAGTTGGTGGTGACTGAGGTTGTCCCAGTGGGTCTGCAGTGCTAGGGCCGATTGCCTTGTGATTCTCTTGGCCTTATGGTTACAAGATGGCTGCTGTATCTCCAAACATCATGGTCAAAAATGAACGAAGGCTAGTGGGAAGTGGGAGAATGCCAGCAGCACCTGTCCCTTTTTTTGAGGAAAGCAAGCGTTTTTGTAGGTCCCTACTCACAGTTTCTCCCAGCTGACTTTCACTTCAACTCTTTGCCCAGAATTATGTCACATGGTCAGCTCTGATGCAAAGGATGCTGGGAAAGATAGTTCCCGATTTACACATATTCGAGTTATGACGAACTGCACTTATGACCGTCAGTGTAACTAGAACATTGCATCTTTCTGGAAGTTACGGGAAAATGCATGCAGGGGATATGGAAAAACTACTGCGTTATGTTAACACACTCGAAGCATTTGATCAGGATAATATGATGGCAAGAACGCTGAATTTAGAACTTGATATTGCTGATGTGGAACAGCTCATAGATCATGAAGACGGGTGATTGACAGATCAGAACTTAATGGATTTTGAAGAGGAAAGAAATGCTGAAGAGAGAAATAATGAGGAAGAAGAAGGAGAGAAGCTGTCAAAAATTTTACAGTGAAAGGATTAGCTGGAGTTTTTTCTAAACGAAATGAGGGGCTTCAGTTGCTTAAAAACATGGACCCAAAAGCTGATCGTTTTGCTAAAGCTGAGAGACAGATTTGGGAAGCAGTGAGATGTTGCTACAAAATATATGAAGGAAAAAAAAAAGAAAGAAAAGGACCATGCGGACAACTCTCACTAATTTTCTCACTAGAAACGCCATCCACATTCCCAGGAATAATCCATCTTATGATCCAGAACCTTCCACAAGTGGAATTACTACCACAACTGACAAAATGTCAACATCATCCAACTCTTCTTCACCATCGGAGTAAATTTTTATGATTTGTGTATTTTTTATTTATGTATGTATTAAAATATATCTGTAAGCTTGTATGTAATGTTGCCAACCCCCAAAGACCAATAAAGAATGGCTTTATAAAGATACTGATAAAAAAAGGCAATAAAAATGAAAACTAAAGAAAAGAAAGAAGTTTTGACTTAGGTCAGAACTTACGACTGAGTCATCGGAACAGGAGACTCGTTGTAAATCAGGGACAACTGTGAGTCCAAATCAACTCAATGGCATCAGGTACAGTTACCTGTATTTAGCTTTGCAGACTCTTAGAAAGATCATGGAGAAGGCAGCTGGGAATGAATGTTTAGAGATTCAAACCAAAATGTCTACCCTGATGTCTGCTAGCATTATGCTGTCTTCTGACAAAGAAAAGGAAAAGCAAGAGTCTTTGCAGATGGGCTGAGGTTTAAACCCAGCTTCCTAGCTATATGAAGGAGGAGCCTGCGTGGCGCAGCAGTTTGTGATCAGCTGCTAACCCAAAGGTTGACAGTTCAAACCCACCCAGCAGTTCTGCAGAAGAAAGGCTTGACAAACTGTTTCCATAAAGATTAAAAACCAAACCCAAACCCATTGTCATCGAGTTGATTCTTACTCATAGAGACCCTATAGGACAGAGTTGAACTGCCCCATAAGGTTTCTAAGGTTGTAATCTTTACAGAGGCAGACTGCCACATCTTTCTCCCGCAGAGCAGCTGGTGGGTTCAAACCACTGACTTTTCGGTTAGCAGCCAAGTGCTTCTCCACTGCACCACCAGAATGTCTCCATAAAGATTACAGCTAAGAAAACCCTCTGTAACACATGGGGTCGCCATGAGTTGGGGGCCTACTCAATGGCAGCTAAAAACCACAACAAAGCTATGTGACCTTGGGCAAATTATTTTATGTGTCTATGCCTCAGTGTTCTCGTTTGTAAATGGGGGTAACAACAATAACTACCCCATAGGGAATCTGTGAGAATAAAATGTTATGATTCATGCAAAGGTCTGAGCCCAAAAACTTAGTATATCACTCAGGGCCACTACCACATCCCCCTTCCCACTATTATTACCCATACTACTATTAATACTGCTACTGATAATCATTATTATTACTATCTGTGAAAATATTTCTACTTAGATAAGGCATTCTGTAAATGTTATAACGTATAGAATTTTACAAACTCCCTTCCTTCTCTGTCTCTTCCCTTTTGATCATTTGGATCAGGATATTATTACAAATATTTAAAGAATCATCTATAACCTTGGAGTCCTGGTGGTGCAGCGGTTAAGAGCTTGGCTGCTAACCAAAAGGTTGGTAGTTCAAATCCACCAGCAGCTCCTTGTAAACCCTATGGGGCAGTTCTACTCTGTCCTATAGGGTCGCTATGAGTTGGAATCGACTTGACTGCAATGGGTTTGTTTTTTTGGTTTGGTCTATAACCTTGGGATTTCATCCATTCACTCAATCAACAAAGATTTACTGAACACCTGCTGTGTACCAGGCCCTCTGCTGAATACTGAGGATACAGCAGTGACCAAAAATAGACAAAGTCCCTGTCCACATAACATGGACAATCTAACTGGTGGGATAGACATTAAACAGATAATCACGAACTTAAAAGAATAATTAAAACTGTGATCGAATATAAAAGCTGGGGTTTCCCTCTTTTACAAAAAAAGCAAGGAAATGCTTTTTAAAATTCCAGAAATTGAGTAATTTTTAGACATCTGTAAAAATTATTTTGAAACTCTGAAACAACTTGAAACTTTTTGCCCGCTTTTGCACTAAGGGAATTTGGAAAATTAATTCCTCTACCTTGTTAGGAATGTATTTCTTTTTGGAGCATATGAGAATGTATTTTCTGCAACTGAAAATTAATGTAAGATGTTGGCTGCCCTGGAATGGAGCAACCAACCGTATGAAATCATTTTGCGGTTTGATACTCCATTATTAGCTGGAGGAGTTTCCACCTTCCTTCCCCCACCCCCTAACCTTATGCCACTGCAAATAGCAATTAGCTCAAGTAAAAAAGATTACAGCCAGGTGCACTGTTTGAAGTTTTGTGCTTTTTTCTTTTAGTTGTGGTGGGGGTGAGAGCATGTGTGTGGGGTGTCAGGGAGGAGAAATCTCTTTTGTTAAGTATTTGCAGTCTGTGGGCATCCTGGTAATTCAACAGGCATCTGTGGAATCTTAGGGCATTGGGACCTTTTGTGTTTTACCATCAAGCGCTAACCTCAAGGGCGTTTGCTGTGGGTAGAAAAGGGAGTTGGGAGGCTTATTCACTGATGTGCAAAATGACATGATCCTCTTAAAGAGTTGGAATGAGTTTTGTTACATGAAAGGCAAGGACACGGTTGAGCTTAGTATCTCATAAAAGAATCCAAGAGATGTTTAATAGAAATTGAATTACCTTTTTACAGATGCTTAAGATGTGTCAGATAAAGTATGTTTTCATGATAGCCCTTGTACATCCCCAAACAACAGATGAACAAACATCTGTTATCTTCCCCTTTCTGCTTTGTTTTGTTATTTTGAGAGCTCTTTAAAATTCTTGGTGTAAAAATACACATAAGTTTTGAAAATTAAAACTGAGTTAAAGAAAATATACTGAGAAAGAGCAATTAGAGATTAGAGAGTTTCCTCTGAGGTTCTAACTGCCTCCAGAGTGTTGTTTTTTACATTGGTCTCCAAAACTCCCCAGACAAGACCAAACCAGTTGCCATAGAATCAGCTCAGACTCATGGCGACCCCATGTGTCTCAGAGTAGAACTGTGCTCCAAGGGGTTTCCTATGGCTAATTTCTCAGAACTAGATCACTAGGCCTTTCTTTCAGGGTTCCTCCGGGTGAACTCAAACCTTTAGCCTTTCATGTTAATGGTTTGCAACACCCAGGGACTCCCCAGGCAGAATAGAGCAACCTAAAGTATTGGACCCTGGGTGCAGAATGAGAAGTGGTCGGTAGTCTCAGGCTGGCTCTACCCAGAGCTAATCCTAAGCATCTCAGTTTTCTGATTCATTAAATAATGGAAACATCAGCAGTCCTATCTTGCTGTCAGAATCATCTTGAGGATAAAACGAGACAAGGGAAGCGTCGGCATTTCTCTAAAGCAGAAGTTCAACTATACGATGCCAGGAGAGTGATAGGTTACAATGTCTCATGATGACATGAGCCACATGTCATCAGGCCTCTTTCTTCTGGCTAGAAACTTGAGGCACAAGGTTTTACTGGGTTTTGGCCCAATTACAAATCCTAACCAAATAAAAAATGCGTTCAAGCAAGTAAAGAATAATACAATGTATAGAAAAGTATAAGATCAACCACTTCCAAGTAGGTAAAGAAGCAAGAATTAATTCAGAACAGAGGCTCACCCTCATATAGTAGCAGAATCTGGAGCCAGGCAGTCATGGGCTCCAACCCAACTCTTCCACCTCAGTTTCCTCATCTGTAAAATGGGGACAATAATATCTAACTCACAAGGATATTATTAAAGTTAATTCAAATATCTCTATAAAACGCTTCAACTCATTGTGAATAGGTTTAGTTATCTATAACAGAAAATCCAAAATAAACACAGTGGTTCAATCCCACAGGTAAAAGCTGTATGGAGATAGCAGATGATAGCTAATATGTTGGGTCCATGAAGTCATAGGGAGCCAGGGACCTGCTATCTTTCTGCTTTGGCGTCTTACAGCTAGACTGCATCTTTACAATAATCACATGGTCCAAAATGGTTCCACTGTAAGTACCAGGAATAGAGAAAAAGGCTTTCCTCAAATATCTGTCCACCTTTTAAAAAGCCTTCTCTCCCATTTACCTGCTCCCTCCCTGCTCTGCACCAGGTCCTGAGCCAGCTTCAGCGATTGCTGCTCCCCCTCTGCCAGAAGTAGGACCTGTCATGCGCCCTGAGCCATTCTTCTGGCTTTGGAGAGGGAACAAATTAACAAACAGGAAAAAATAATCTGCCAGCTCCCCTAAGCAAGAAACTCAGGTCAGGCACAGCTCCTTTGCCTAGGCACAGGCATAAGGAGTCCACGGACTTTGCATGCCTTTTACCTCTACAAAGACCTGTGTGGGCCCATTTCAACAATGTAGGCCCTCATTAGCACAGTACAATGGGGTACATACCTGAAGCCTAGCTTCACTGTATAAGCTATATGGTGGAGTGGCAGGTTCATGACATTTGACACCGCTCTGCCCATTAAGCAGGGTCCTTACCTACCCATATCAGGGGCCTGAGGACGGGTGGCTCCATGCATTCCACCTAGCCACCCACAACAGTGACCCAAGAATAAGTGGTGCCTCCCAGTCCTTACAGCCAACAGCACTGAGTGTTCATAGTTTGGCTGCAAATCCCACCCACCTATGTACTCTAGGGAACAGGACAAGCTTTTCTCCCAGACACTCAGGGGCAGCTGTCAGCCCCCTGCCTTGCTCAGTGTGTGACCCCCTACTGCAGCCAGATACCTGTGCCTATACCAATCATCCCTGCCCATCTAGGACTGTAGGTGAGCACCTGCACCACACACTTGTTGACTGACTATCTGGACATCTGAGCTGAATTCATACAAGAAAAGTAAAAGGACTCCTGGGCTCATATGCCTAGTAACAGATCTAACCACCTGGTGACAGTACATTAGAGCTTCAAAGGTGCCAATAATCAAACCAGCTCACACGAGCAGCCTATTTGAGCATAACAAAACAAGAAGCTAGGACACAGAAAGCAAACATAAAATAAATAAATACAGTAACTTATTGAAGGCTGAGAGACAACAGTCAATATCAAATCACATAAAGAAGCAATCCATGATGGCTTCAGCAAGCTCCCAAAACAAAGAATCAAGAAATCTTCTAGAGGAAGAGAACTTCTTGGAATTACCAGAGGTAGAATACAAAAGATTAATATATAGAACTCTTCAAGAGATCAGGAAGGAGATCAGGCAAAACACAGAAGAATCCAAGGAACATACAGACAAAGCAAGGAGGAACTTAAGAAGAGCATAATGACAAATTTAACAGACTGCAAGAATCCACAGAGAGACAAAAAACAGAAATCCAGAGGATTAACAACAATAAAATTTCAGAATTAGACAACTCAACAGAAAGTCATAGGAGCAGAATTAAGTCAATGGAAGTCAGAATTAGTGAGATTGAAGATAAAGCACTTGATACCAACTTATCTGAGGAAAAATCAGGTAAAACAATTAAAAAAATGAAGAAACACTAAGAATTATGTGGGACTGTATCAAGAGAAATAACCTATGAGTGATTGGAGTACAAGAACAGGGGGGTGGGTAATAGAAAATACAGAGAGAATTGTTGAAGATTTGTTGGCAGAAAACTTCCCTGATATCGTGAAAGATGAGAAGATATCTATCCAAGATATTCATTGAACCCCACACAAGGTAGATCCCAAAAGAAAGTCACCAGGACATATTATATCAAACTTGCCAAAACTAAAGATAAAGAGAGAATTTTAAGACTCGCTAGGGATAAACAAAAAGTCATCACAAAGGACAGTCAATAAGACTAAACTCGGACTACTCGGCAGAAACCATGCAGGCAAAAAGGCAATGGGATGACATATATAAAGCCTTGAAGGCAAAAGAGTGCCAGCCAAGAATTATATATCCAGCAAAACTGTCTCTCAAACATGATGGTGAAATTAGGGCATTTCCAGATAAACAGAAGTTTAGAGAATTTGCAAAAGCTAAACCAAAATTACAAGAAATACTAAAGGGAGACCTCTGGTTAGAAAACCAATAACATCAGGTAACAACTCAAGACTAGAACAGAGGACAGAGCAACCAGATATCAACCCAGATAAAGGAAGTCACAAAAATAAATCAAAGCTAAAACACTGAAAATAGGGAAACAAAGATGTCAATATGTAAAGATGACAACATTAAAACAAAAAAGAGGGACTAAATAATGTCATCATAGATCTTTAATATGGAGAGGAAGTCAAGACGATATAAAGAAATAAAAGATTGATTTAAACTTAGAAAAATAGGGGTAAATATTAAGGCAACCACAAAGCAAACTAACAGTCCTACAAGTTAAAATAAAAAAGCTAGAAAAATATAGAGACTCAGCAAACACAAAATCAACAAAATGAAAAAGATGAAAATAAAATACATAAATAAAAATGACTCATCACAGAAAATTAGGTGGAACAAAGAAACTGTCAACAACACAAAAAGAAAACACATCAAAATGACAGCACTAAACTCACACTTATCAATAATTACATGAATGTAAATGGTCTAAATGCACCAACAAAGAGACAGAGTGGAAGAACAAATAAAAAAACACAACTTTTCTATATGCTGCCTACAAGAGACACACCTTAAACTTAAAGATACAAACTAAAACTCAAAGGATGCTAAAAAGTATGTCAAGCAAATAACAATCAAAAAAGAGCAGAAATGGCTATATTATTCTCTGACAAAATAGACTTTAAAGTAAAATCTACCACAAAGGATAAGAAAAGACACTGTATAATGACTAAAAGGTCAATACACCTTGAGGACATAACCATAATAAATATTTACACACCCAACGACAGGGCTCCAAAATACATAAAACAAACTCTAACAGCTTTGAAAAGAGACTTAGACAGCTCCACAGTAATAGTAGGAGACTTCAACACACCACTTTTGGTGAAGGACAGAACATCCAGAAAGAAGCTCAATAAAGACATGGAAGATCTAATGCCACAATCAACCAACTTGATCTCACAGACATATACAGAACACTTCACTCAGCAGCAACCAAGTATACTTTCTTTTCCAATGCACGGAACATTTTCCAGAATAGACCACATATTAGGCCATAAAGCAAGCCTTAACAAAATCCAAAGCACTGAAATATTACAAAGCATCTTTTCTGACCATAGAGCCATAAAAGTAGAAATCAGTAACAGAAAAAGCAAGGGAAAAAAACCAAACACATGGAAACCGAACAACACCTTGCTCATAAACTACTGGGTTGTAGAAGAAATTAAGGATGTAATAAAGAAATTCATATAATCAAATGAGAATGAAACCTTTGGGACACTGCAAAAGCAGTGCTCAGAAGTCACCTTATAGCAATAAATGCACACATCCAAAGAGAAGAAAGGGCATAATCAAAACATTAACCTTACAAATAGAGTAGAAACAGGGCAGCAAAAGAAGCCCGCAGGCACCAGAAGAAAGCAAATAAAAATTAGAGCAGAATTAAATGAAATAGAAAAACAATTGAAAGAGTTAACAAGACCAAAAGCTGGTTCTTTGAAAAGATCAACAAAATTGATAAACCATTGGCCAAACTGACAAAAGAAAAACAGGAGGAAGCAAATAACCCATATAAGAAATGAGATGGGTGATATCACAACAGACCCAACTGAAATTAAAAGAATCATAACAGAATACTATGAAAAATTGTACTCTAACAAATTTGAAAACCTACAGAAAATGGACAAATTTCTAGAAACTCACTACCTACCTAACCTAGCACAAACAGAGGTAGAACAACTAAATAAATCCATAACAAAAGAAGAGATTGACAAGGTAATTTAAAAACTCCCAACAAAAAAAAAGCCCTGGCCCTGATGGTTTCACTGGAGAATTATACCAAACTTACAGAGAAGAGTTAACACCACTACTACTAAAGGTATTTCAGAGTATAGAAAAGGATGGAGTACTCCCAAACTCATTCTATGAAGCCACCATAACCCTGACACCAAAACCAGTTAAAGACACCACAAAAAAAGAAAATTACACATCAATGTCCCTCATGAACATAGACGCAAAAATCCTCAACAAAACTCTAGCCAATAGATTTCAACAACTTATCAAAAAAATAATTCACCATGAGCAAGAGGGATTCATACCAGGTATCAGGAATGGTTCAACATTAAAAAACAATCAATGTAATTCATTACATAAATAAAACAAAAGACAAGAACTACATGATCTTATCAATTGATACAGAAGAGGCATTTGACAAAGTCCAACAACCATTCATGATAAAAACTCTCAGAAAAATAGGAATAGAGGGGAAATTCCTCAACATAATTAAGGGCATTTATACAAAGCCAACAGCCAACATCATCCTAAATGGATAGAGTCTGGAAGTATTCCCCTTGAGACTGGGAATGAGACAAGGATGCCCTTTGTCACCACATTTATTCAACATTGTGCTAGAAGTCCTAGCCAGAGCAATTAGGTTAGAAAAAGAAATAAAGGGCATCCAAATTGGTAAGGAAGAAGTCAAAGTATCTATTTGCAGATGATATGATGTTATACACAGAAAACCTCCAAGAATCCACAAGGAATCTACTGGAACTAATAGAAGATTTCAGCAAAGTGTTGGGATACAAGACAAACGTACAAAAATCAGTTGGATTCCTTTACACCAACAAAGAGAGTTTCGAAGAGGAAATCACCAAATCAATACCATTTACAATAGCCCCCGAGAAGATAAAACACTTAGGAATAAATCTAACCGGGGATGTAAAAGACCTATACAAAGAAAACTACAAGACACTACTGCAAGAAAACAAAAGAGACCTACATAAGTGGAAAAACGTACTTTGCTCATGGATAGGAAGATTGCCCAACGCAGTCTACAGATACAATGCAATGCTGATCCAAATTCCAAAGGCATTTTTTAATGAGATGGAGAAACAAACCACCAACTTCATATGGAAAGAGAAGAGGTCTCGGATAAGTAAAGCATTACTGAAGAAGAACAAAGTGGGAGGCCTCACACTACCTGATTTTAGAACCTATTATACTGCCATGGTATTCAAAACAGCCTGGTACTGGTACAACAACAGATATATAGACCAATGGAACAGAATGGAGAATCCAGACGTAAATTCATTCACCTATGAGCAGCTGATATTTGACAAAGTAGATACATGAGACTAAATGGGCAGCTCCTGTCCAGAGACGAGATGAGAAGGCAGAAAGGGACAGGAGCTGGTTGAATGGACGCGGGAAATCCAGGGTGGAAAGGAGGAGTGTGCTGTCACATTATAGGGATTGCAGCTAAGGTCACATAACAATGTGTGGATAAATTTTTATATGAGAAACTGACTTGAACTGTAAACTTTCACTTAAAGCACAATAAAAAAAAGAAAGAAAGAAAATGAAAACATTGTAATTCAAATCCGTTGTATAAATTTAAATCCTGGGCCCAATTTAAAAAAAAAAAAAATTACCTTCACTTACTCTTTTAAAAACTGTTGATTCTTCTATAGAGATTTTTATTTTAATTGTTATTGTTCATTAAAATATGTTCATGTATATAGATTGGCCCTTTAAGAAAATGTGGAATTTGCTGAGATTTTTGTACCTCCCAGACTTCAGAATATTAAGAAAAGGGGACCATTTTAGTCCTCTCCTTCTGTTCTTACATCTAATAAATCACTTTGTTTTAATTAACTCCCCTGCTTAAATATTTCTCAAATGTATCCTCTCCTCTCTATCTCCACTACCATTGTCTTGGTTCAAGCCTTCATAATCCGTTACCTAACTCAGCAATTAACTTTCCAACAGATTTCCCTGTATTTCTTCTCCTCTTTCCCTAATCTATTCCAAACACTGCCAAAGTGATCTTTCCAAAAGGAAAATAGACAGATATTTCTCCTTTGCTTAAAACTCCCCAAAGGATCCGTAGCATGGGTCTACTAAACATCTGTAATCCTTCCATTTGAAGAAGTCATAAAAATGAGGCCGTGCCTACCTTCCCAACCTCATCTCTTCTTGCTCCAATCTTTCCTTCATGGTTCCACTAAGGGAGGCTTCTTTATGCCTCTTTTTGCTCGTGAGTCCAACATCTGATCTATCAGCAAACCCTGTCAGCTCAACTCAGAGCACATCTTCAATCCATTCACTTTTCACCACTCCACTGCTGCCACCTTCGTCTATACCAAGGTTATCTCTAGCCGAAATGACTGTGGTAATCTCCTAACTAGTCTTTCTGCTTCCTCTTTCTGCCCCTCCAGTCAGGGCATAGCACAGTTGTAAATAGGATCATATCATTCCCCTATTTGTTGTTGTTGTTAGGCGCCGAGTCTATTTCGACTCATAACGAACCCACGTGACAGAGTAAAACTGCCCCATAGGGTTTCTAGGCTGTAATCTTTATGGGAACAGATCACCAGGTCTTTCTCTTGTGGAGCTGCTGAGCAGGTTTGAACTACCAACCTTTCAGTTAGCAGCCGAGCACTTCACCGTGCACCACCAGGGCTCCTTCATTTCCCTGTTTAGAAATATGCACTGATTTCCCATCCTACTTACATTCCAAAGTGGACATGACAGGACCCCACCTGATCTGTCTCCTGGTTCTCTAGCTCACTTCTCTGCAGCCAGATTGGTGTCCTTGATGTTCCTTTAACATGGCCAAGGAAGCTTCTCTTCAAAGCCTTTGCACATACTGTTCCCTTTGCAGGAATGCTTTCCTGCCTCCCCCACTAAAATATAAGCATCATAAAGACACTGAGTCCTGCCTCCCTCACTAGAATAAAGTGTCATAGGGCTCTGATTTTGGTTCATCTCTGTACCCACAATTCATAAAACAATCCCTAGTATATAGTAGGCACTCAGTAAATGTTTGAAAAACTAATGAATGAGTTGTATGTTCTGCTGTTATGGTTTGATAACCTATATACTAGGCAATGTGGGACAAGACAGATGGGGCCAGTCTTGTGAAGGAGCTTTTTTAAAAATCTAGGTGTTTGGCATTAAAGAGAAGCTTCAGCCAGAACCACAGGTTGGACTCCATTTTTGCTGTTCACTGTTTATTCTGGACTAATCTTCAAAAGTCAGTTAGCCAGCATACCTCAGGAAGCCCCTCCTCCCACTTCCTCTTACAGCATGCTCCCGGGAAGAACATTCACTCAGGCTGGCCTGAGAAATAACCATAGATTAAGCTGTTTCATGACTCAGACTTCACGTTTAGCAGAACAATGTTTAAGGGTGCTTGCAATTGTCTGGTGCCTGTTAAATCATAAAATTGTAAATGTCAACCAGTCAGAATTTTTTCCTTGTAAGTTCCTAGATTTCCTGTATTTAAACTCTGTGCAAAATTCCTTTTGCCGGAAGGACTCCGGCAAGATGGCGTCTAGGCAGAAGCACCACGCCGTCCCTCCACAACAAAGATCCGAAAAACTAAGCCAAACAGAGAATCAACAATCCTGAAACCCTAGAACATCAAATG
>NW_004443963.1:7225284-7237685 GCF_000243295.1 Trichechus manatus latirostris | reverse complement strand
CAATGTCATAAAACAGCATGTGTGTTACTGTTACATGAGAAACTATCTGTTCTGTAAGCCTTCACCTGAAGTACAATAAAATATTAAAAAAAAAAAAAAAATTCCTTTTGCCGGAGTACGCTGGTGAATTCCATGAACTGCCGCCCGATCTAGATCTCTGTTCCTTCAATAAACTCTTTGCTTGAATTTTAAAAGAAGCTCCAGTTTACTCCTTGACATCTCAAATGCCAGTCTTTCATTAACTGAATAACCTTGGGCAAGTATTTTCTGACCCTGTTTCTCCACTTATAAAATAGGGAATCTGTAAAATACTTATAAAGAATGTTGATGAGATTCAGTAATGTGGTTAAGTGTTAGATTCATCCTCTAGGAACCCTGAGTCTGTGCAAAGATAGTCAAGCAGTCCTCATGGCAACAGTCTGCAATGTCTTGAATACAGAAACATGACTTGTCAGCTGGGCCAGACAGAAACTTCTCATTGTTTAGCAGTGTTTTGTTCTTGTTGTTCTTTAAAAACTACATTCTCTTCTAGGAATGAGGCAATACATTTCTAAATAAATTTTTTCATTCCAATTCACCACCACTATGTAACAAAAACACGTTACAAACAACTCATTGGTAGGAAAAAGAACACATTTTTTTAATCTTTTTACTTGTATTTTTATCTGACCGTTGTCCATACGTCATGTGTCCCTTGCTGGGAAGGAAGACAGGCTTTGTTCCTCTGTCAAATGTATTTTTCTCTTTTACCATCTAATGGTTCACTTACACTCAGAAGTTTCTGTAAGGGGTAGCACTATGACTGGGGTGATCATATGTCCTGGCTCACACCTGTTGTCCAGTGTAATTATTAATAACACCCCCTTTCATTCTCAAATGTGTTCCAGTTTAGACCATAAATTATGTTGTCACCTTACTTATAGTCCATGTACAAAAGTACATCTTTACAAGAATAGACTTCTGGGTCCATTGCATTTCTTTCTGTCTTTCTTTTTCTTTCTTACTATCTGATTAGATATGACATAGTCTCGAAATACTCTTTATGATTGTTGTTGCTGTTAGTTGCTGTCCAGTCAGCTCCAACTCATGCAACCCCATGTACAACAGAATGAAACTTTGCCTGATATTGTGCTATCTTCACAATTGTTGGTATGCTTAAGTCCATTACTGAAGCCACTGTGTATTTTGAGTGCCTTCCCATCTAGGGGGCTCATCTTCCAGCACTATATCAAACAATATTCTGTTGTGACCTAGAGGGTTTTCATTGGCTAATTTTCAGAAGTAGATCACCAAGCCTTTCTTTCTGGTTTGTCTTAGTCTGGAAGCTCTGCTGAAACCTGTCCACCATGAGTGACCCCGCTAGTGTTTAAAGTATTGGTGACATAGTTTACAGCATCATAGGAACTTTCAAGCCACCATAGTATTACAAACTGACAGATAGGTGGTAGCTTTATAACTAGTACTTTGCTTATATTGCAAACTGAACCTAAGGGTCCTTTTATTCTTACAGTATATGATACCCTCCCACCCTGCCTCCTTCTAAATCCTTTCCCCAATGTAGAACATTTATCTGATTACCACACTGCTCACCTGTAGCAATATCAGCTAGAAGTACAGCCATTCAGACAAATATGTGTTTGCGGGGAGGAGGGTCTTACTTACCTGAGTTTTCCCATTCTAGGTCATGGAATCTTCACTATACTACTCCAGTATGGTCACATGGACCAAGACCTGAGAATACACAGAGAGGTTCTTTAATTCAGGACTTTGTAGAACTGATGAAAGAGGATGGCATGTCTGAAAGGCATAACATAGTGTGTTGATTTTAGTTATCAATATCTTTATTCCAATAACAATATGTAACATCAGCCTTAGAACGATAGACATACAGACTGCCAAGTTCAAAGAAATAAGAGATCAGTGAGTCCCACCTCATCATCTTAAATGTGGAGGGGAAAATGGCTACTTGAACACAAACAATTATGCTTTGATGGGAGAGAGGGGATCACAATAGTTACAGAGGAGGGAGGACCATTGGTATTGGCTGCTCAGAGTGATGTATTTAAAAGGGTTATGAGCAGGACCAGATTACCCAATAAGCAAGATATCAAAAAACAAAACAAAAAAAACCCAACCCCATTGCCTTCGAGTCAATTCCTACTCGTAGCAACCCTATAGGACGGAGTAGAACTGCCCCACATGGTTTCCAAGCGGCAGCTGGTGGATTCGAACTGCCAACCTTTTGGTTAGCAGCTGACCTCTTAACCACTGCACCACCAGTGCTCAAGGTACGCATGGGCCCAATTGTGCCTTCCCATCAATCTGCAGTACACAGTTTCACCCGTCCCCCACCACGTCAAAGATGTGGTGAAACCCATGTGAAATTGTTCACCATAGATCAGCAAGTAAATACAATTAACTCCCCGTGTACATTGCTCAGTGTAAGCCGGAGCATACTATGCTTACTGGTTAATCCATCCCTGTTTATGAGGCAGAATCTGGGCTCAGTCAGAAAGAGGAGTATGATTGATTAGTGATATTTGCCTTGGGCATAGGAGGGGAAAGTGGTTGCGTTGAGTTCCGTGCATTGGCTAACCCAGGTCTAGGGCAAGGGTTTCTGCAGAGAGTCTAATGGCAATTAATTGGTGGTAGATACCAAAACCTGTTGCCGTTGAGTTGATTCTGACTCATAGTGACCCTAAAGGACGGAGTAGAACTGCCCTATAGGGTTACCAAGGAGTGGCCGGTGGATTTGAACTGCTGACCTATTGGTTAACAGCCGAGCTCTTTACCACTGTGGCACCAGGGCTCTGGTGCTAGACAGGCAGATTCAATTTTCCATTTTACTGATGGAACAGCTGTCGCCCCCAAGAAGAAGTAACTCTCAGTTACTTATTCAGCTCAGTCAAGGAGCCTAGATGGGATGGCGCAACACTTAAGTGCTGTTAAAAGATGAACTGCTGACGTTTTGGTTAGCTGCCCAGCTCTTAACCACTGCACCAGAAACTCTGTGGGGGCAGTTCTCTTCTGTCACATGGGGTCAGGTCCCTGTGAGTCAACATCGACTCACCAGCACCAAACAATAACAACATCCAGCTGGATCAGTTCATACTTCAGCCATTAGTGGCCAAGGACCTGGTCTATTAGATGTTGGTACATTTAAAAGGTGAAGGAAGGTAAAAAGAGAAAGAATAGTGAAGATACATTTCCTCTATTTTCTAGCTTTTCTTCAGGTCATCTCTATGTATCAGAAAGCAAAAACTAAATAAAGCAAAGAAACAAACAAACAAGCTACAGGTGAATGAGGGCTTTTTAAAAAATTTTTCTTTTATTGTACTTTAGATGAAGGTTTACAGAATAGTTTCTCATTAAACAGTTAGTACACATATTGTTTTATGACATTGGTTAACAACCCCATGACATGTCAACACTCCCTCTTCTTGACCTTGGGTTCCCTATTACCAGCTTTCCTGTCCCCTCCTGCCTTCTAGTCCTTGTCCCTGGGCTGTTGTGCCCCATTAGTCTCATTTTGTTTTATGGGCCTGTCTGATCTTTGGCTGAAGGGTGAACCTCAAGAGTGATTTCATTACTGAGCTAAAAGGGTGTCCGGGTGCCATACTCTCAGGGTTTCTCCAGTCTGTGTCAGGCCAGTAAGTCTGGTCTTTTTGTGAGTTAGAATTTTGATCTACATTTTTCTCCAACTCTGTCCAAGACCTTCTGTTGTGATCCCTGTCAGAGCAGTCAGTGGTGGTAGCCAGGCACCATCTAGTTGTACTGGACTCAGTCTGGTGAAGACCGTGGTAATTGTGGTCCATTAGTCCTTTGGACTAATCTTTCCCTTGTGTCTTTTGTTTTCTTCATTCTCCCTTGCTCCTGAAGGGGTGAGACCAGTGGAGTATCTTAGATGGCTGCAAACAAGGTCTATTTTTAATGAGCCACATAGACATTTCTATGTTCAAATGCATGGGCAACAGATAGACCCACTTCCCTCACAAGGAAAGTTTAACTTAAAAACAACTTGGTGCTAGCTTTGTCATTGAATGCAATTTTTTTCTCTGAGGATGAGCATCAGGACCATAGCAGTCAGGTGGTATCCAGGGAATATACCCTGTTTGGAATTTTCTGGGAGGGGCTGGAACGAACAGTAGCAGCCGTGAGAGTGGCTTTTAGAGAAATTCCTGCACTCTTCTGCTCAGTTCAGTTGTATGACCTGAGTAATTGAATTTTTGTTTTAAAAACAGCTTGATGCTAGCTTGCCCTTGAATGCAACCAGCCTCATTCATGAGTTTATTTTTGCTGTGTCTCCTGCTTCTTGGAAATAAACCAGCTTGGGTTATGTGTGAGCAATGATGGGGGGTGGAGGGGAATGGTGGTGAAGGAATGAATGGCCTCAATGTCACTTCTGCCTACTCTCAGGTCTGATGTTTTCCAAAACCAGCCATGATAAACACAAGGTAGCTTAAGAAAAGGGCCCCTGTAATAAAGAATTACATACACTGCCTGACTCATAGCATTAATGAGGCCCAGTCCACTGAGAACCCATTTGAGGACCACACTTAATTGCAATAAGGGCTCATCTTCCACCAGGTCCAGACACCAACACAATTATTTTCTCTGTGTCAGAGATCCATGTGGGCTTAATCTCTAGACCTCAAAAACAAAAAAAAAAAAAAACAAAAAAAAAACACAACTACATCCATTGCCATCGAGTCGATTCTGACCCATAGCAACGCTATAGGACAGAGTAGAACTGCCCCATAGGGTTTCCAAGGAGTGGCTGGTGGATTCAAACTGCCAATCTTTTGGTTAACAGCTAAGCTCTTAACCACTGTGCCACCAGGGCTCCCTAGACCTCGAAGTGCCACTCAGATCTGAATACCCCCACCCTATGTCCTGCATCCAAAGGAATTATTCTTCAATGGTGGAATTTCAGAATCAATGAGATTTTCTTTGCTTTTATCTTCCTCGTAGCTTATTAAGGTATGAGTTGGAATCGATTGTATGGCAATGGGTTTGGTTTTTTTTGGTATCTTATTAAGGAGCCCTGGTGGCACAATGGTTAAGCACTCAGCTGTTAACCAAAAGGTTGGTGTTTGAACCCACCCAGCAGGTCCGAGGGAGAAAGACCTGGTAATCTGCTTCTGTAAAGATTACAGTCTAGAAAACCCTAAGGGGCAGTTCCACTCTACATCAAGTCAAAATTGACTCGATGGCACCAAACAACAACTGTCTTGTTAGTTATGGCCATAGTCTTAAAATATTCCTTATAACTGTTACTTTGCTTACACTGCAAACTGAACTTGTGTACTTTTATTCTTATAATATGTGATACTTTCCCACCCTGCTTCTTTTCAAATCCTTTCCCCAATATAGAGCATTTGTCTGATTATCTTACTACTCACCTATAGGAACATCAGCTAGAAATAAACATCATTCAGACAAATGTGTGTTTGTAAGTTTTCAATCACATCAGGTAACAAATGTTTATTCTGCCCTCATATAGGGCAAATTGTTCTTATTCGTAAAGATGGGAAAAACTGGCTTCCCTCCCTTTGTTAGGCCATGATCTGAAGTGCTTTAACTGGCTGCATTGGGACTGCGAACTCAAAAACATACAAGGCCGAGGTGGTTAACAAAGAAATGTGAGTGGAAGAATATCAAGGCCGTAGGGATTAATGGGGCCTGATGAACTGGAAAGTACCTATCCTCTAAAAGTATTTAAATTCATCAAGGCACTGATGATCAAACAAAATACTCCAATTCACATCCCCTGAAATTCAAGATCCAGTAATAAAAGCTAACAATTATTGGGTACTTCCCAGAGGGCTTCACATATATTGAATCACTTAATTGTCACAAAGACCCTTGCAAGGGCTACTGTTATTGCCTCAATTTTGCAGAAAATAAAACCGATCACACAGCCAGTAAGCAGCAGAGCCAGGATTTGAACCCAAATTTTCTGGCTGTAGAACCCATACTTTAAACCAAGAGCAAGAATCAAAACTGGTATCTTCACTTCTTGTCAAGGGATTTTGAACCTAGATGCCTCAACCATGATGTAGATGAAGAAGTCAGTGAGTAGTTTCAAGAAAAAGGGAGTTTCAGGAGAGATGGCCACCCTCCCCCGAGCCAAACCTCAGGACACCGAGTGGCCCCCATAGATGAGGATGATACAATTCAATGTAATGATCCTTTGTAGGTGCCATCTGTGTCCTGTTACAGTAATATTAAATCTTAAAAAGAGTCACATTCTTTTCACGTGCCTAACAGGCATCCACCTGTTGATAGTTCATATCAGACTAGAGCTCTATTTAAATACTGGCAGTGTCTTTTCAATTATTCAGGCAACATATGATGCCTATCCTTCAACTAAACTATTGTCTGAGTGGTACGTTGCTATGGTGATGATGTGCCTGGTGCCAGACATGACCATCAGGTGCTGCCTATTGTCTTTTTAAGGAAACACCAAACACACTGGCGTCAAGTCAATTCCAACTCATAGTGACCCGACTCATAGGACACTGGGGTAGAACTGCCCCATCTGGTTTTCAAGGGTGTAAATCTTTATGGAAGCCGACTGCCACATCTTTCTCCCACTGAGTAGCTGGTGGGTTTGAACCTCTGACTTTTTGGTTAGCAGCCAAGCATTTTAACCACTGTGCCACCATGGCTCCCTTTAAAGAAATGCAGGAGTGCTATATTCTTATAGGTCACCACCAAGGTCAGAGAACAAACCAAGTGTCTTAGTTATCTAGTGCTGCTATAACAGAAATACCACAAGTGAATGGCTTTAACAAACAAATTTATTTTCTCATGGTTAAGAGGCTAGAAGTCTGAAATCAGGGTGCCAGCTCAAGGGGAAGGCTTTCTCTCTCTGTTGACTCTGGCGGAAGGTCCTTGTCTCTTCAGCTTCTGTTTCCTTGTTCCTTGAAGATCTCCGTGTGTCTTGGCATCTACCTTACCCTATCTCTCTCAAAGAGGTTGACTCAAGATACACTCTACACTAATCCTGCCTCATTAACATAACAAAGACAACCCATTCCCAAATGGGATTAAAACCACAGGTATAGAGATTAGGACTGACAACACATATTTTGAGGAGACGTAATTCAGTCCATAATACCAAGTAACAGGTAGTTATAGGAACCCACCTGTGTTCAGCCCTGTAATTGTCCAACCCTCTCGCGCATATTTCTACCTAGATCCTCCACAGGCACCTAAAATTCAGCATCTTCAAAACTGAGCTATTTATCTCTTTCCTCATGCCCAAACTTGCTCTTCCTGGAGTATTTATTTTGCTGGTTAGCTGTTCTATCATTTTACTAATCTTGTAACTTGAGCCATCTTCTACTTCTCTCTCTCAAGTTCCACATCCAACTAGTCACTCAGTTGCATTGATTCTTCATCTGAAATACCTCTCAAATTTACTTCCCTTCTCTTCTATCAGGAGTCCTGGTGGTGCAGTGGTTAAACGCTCGACTACTAACTGGAAGGTCAGCAATTTCGAATCCACCAACCACTCCACAGGAGAAAGATGTGGCAATCTGCTTCCAAAAAGATTTACAGCCTTGGAAACCCTATGGATCGCTTCTACTCTGTCATATAGGCTCGCTATGAGTCGGAATTGACTTAATGGCAACAGGTTATGGGTTCTCTCCTATCACTGCCTTTGTGTAGGCCCCTATTTTTTTTTTCCAATCTGGGCTATTGCAGTTGCTTCGTCATTGGTCTCCCTACCTCCTCTCTTGTTTCCTCTCATCATTCCTCACTCCAGTCTGAGCGATCTTCCTAACATGCAGGAATCCTTTAAAATATCTTCCACTGACTCTGTTTCCTACAGTCCAATGCCCTTAGCAAGACTTTTCACCTCAACCTGCCACCCATTCCTTCTCCGTGCCCCATCATCCCAATCCAACAACATCCTAGAACGTTTATCTACCTGCCACTTTGACTTAGCTATTGTACACCTTCAGACTTTTGCAAGTGCTCTTCCTTCTATTTGGGGTGTTTCTACATCTGGAAAACTCATGCTGATCTTTCAACACAAGGCTCAAATATCATATCCTCTGTGAAGTCTCCATGGATTTCTGGGCAGATTTAAATGGTCTCTCTCCTCTGGATCCTAAGGTCTGTTGTCATTCCTCTATTACAACTGGAAGTTAAAAGTTTTCAAGACTGTTTTCCCTACTAGATGGTGAACTGCTGAATATTGAGGGGGCAATCTCTAATGTACATTCATATTCCCAGTACATTTAATGTGTTAAACAAATATATTCAATATTCTTTCTCCCATGGAGTGGCTGATGAGTTTGAACCACTGACCTTCAATAAACATTTATCAAATATTTGCTATTTGCCAGACTTTGGACTACATGCTTGGGACATAATGGTGAGCAAAAACAGAAAAAAACCCTATTCTGATGAAGCATGCAGTCAATGGAAGAAATAGATATTAATCAAGTAGACTCAAACATACCTGGAAAATTAAAACTGCATTATGTGTTCCAAAGGAGACATCCATGATGTTATGAGAATCAGTTTTGATCTAGTCAGGGAAATCAGGGAAGGATGTAAGCTGAGTTACTCATTGTGAATAGCAGTTACTTGTGTGAAGAGGTGAGAGAAGATCAAGAAGAAGGAGTAGTGTATGCAAAGGCCCAGTGGCTGAAGGAAATCTAGAAAGTACAAGGAACTGAAAGAAGGCCATTTTGGCTGGAGCAGAGAGAACAAGGTGAGCTTGTTGGAGGATGAAGCTGGAGAGGTGGGCCAGGTTCATACCAGTCAGGGTCTTGTAGTTCATGGTGGGTTGTTTCATCACTTTCTTAACAGAGTAATGGGAAATTATGAAGCATTTAGGTTGGGGGAAGACAATATCATTTTGTGTTTTGAGAAGAACATCTTGTTTATGAGGTGGGGAACAGATGGAAAGTGGGAGCACCAAGCAGAAAACTGGGGCAGTCACCTCAGTGAGAGAAGATGGTACCTTGGACTAGTGAGATAAGGGGTGGTGGAGACATAGAAAGGCGATGGTTTTGCAAGATTTTTAGGAGTTGAAAGCAACAGGGTGTGTGATGGATTAGAATCTACGAAAAGAGAAATAAGAATCTAAGGTAGGATATGTTTGAGTTGTTAATTGGGCATTACAAACTAAAGATTTTCAACACTATACTGTGGACTTGGAAACCATCAACATTTCTACTGCACATCTCAGGAATGTGGGAAGAAGGGATAGCGAGGGGAAATTAGGAGTCCAGCTCCAACCTCTGGAAGGGGAGAGGGGACAGCAAAGGCAATAATGATTTGCTCCACTCATGTGAGGTTTGTTTCAGAAGAGCTGCTAAATGCAAGAGTTCCATGAAAGATCAGAAAGGGAGGAGAAGAGCTGGGGTGGCCTTCTCTTTGAGGTTAGAGCTGAGCCTTCAATAATGAGTAGGATTCAGATAGGTATAGAGACGGAGAAAGCATCCCTGGCAGGAGGACATGGGACCTGGATGATGACAAGTGAAGTAAACTCTATTATGGTCTTATGGTCTCTCCTCTAACTCCTCTTCATTTCTGTTAAGCTGGGAAACAAGATAAGCAAGCTTGTTACAGATTCTGCTTTATTGTTGTTGCTTTTAGCTGTTGTTGAGTTGGCTCAGACTCATGGCAACCTTATATATAACAGAATGAAATATTGCCTGGTCCTGTGCCATCTTCATAATCATTGCTATGTTTGAATCCATTGTTGTGGCTATTGTGCCAATCCATCTCATTGACAGTTTCCCTTAATTTCGCTGACCTTCTACTTTACCACACGTGATGTCCTTTTCTAGCAGTTGGTCTTTCCTGATGACGTGTCCAAAGTAAGCAAGCCGAAATCATAGCTTCTTCACTTCTAAGGAGCATTCTGGTTGTATGTCTTCTAAAACTGCCTTGTTCATTCTTTTGATAATCCACAAAATAGTCAATATTCTAAACCAACACCAAAATTCCAATGCATCAACTCTTCTTTTGCCTTTCTTTTTCATTGTTCAGCTTTCACATGATTATGAGGCAAATGAAAAGACCAAGGCTTGGGTCAGGCACATATTAGTCATCAAAGTAACATCCTTGTTTCTTAAAATCTTAAACCACCAATCGCTCTGACAGGGATCACAGTAGACGATCCCAGACATAGCAGGAGAAAAATGTAGAACAAAATTCAAATTCACAAAAAAAGACCAGGCTCACTGGTCTGACAGAGACTGGAGGAACCCCGAGACTATGGCCCCCAAACACCTTGCTAACTCAGAACCGAATCCACTCCTGAAGTCCATTTTTCAGCCAAAGATTAGGCGGGCCTATAAAACAACAAATAACAAATGTGAGGAATGTGCTTCTTAGTTCAATCAAATATATGAGACCAGTTGGGCAACACCTGCTCAAAAGCAAGACGACAAGGCAGGAAGGTATAGGAAAACTGGTCGAATGGACAGGGAGAGCCTAGGGTGTAAAGGGAAAGGGGGAGAGTCCTGACACAATGCAGGGATTGCAATCAACATCACAAAACAATTTGTCTATAAATTTTTGAATGAGAAACTAATTTCTATTTTTTTTTATTTTTTCCCATACAAAAATTTATACATACATTGTTATGTGACCCTAATTGCTCTCCCCATACTGTGACAATACACTTCTCCTTTCCACCCCTGATTCCCTATGTTCATTCAACCAGCTCCTAACCCTCTGCCTTCCCATCTCACCTCCGGACAGAAGCTGCCCGTTTAGTCTCTTGTATCTACTTAAGCTAAGAGGCACACTCCTCACGAGTATCACTTTATGTCCCACAGTCCAGTCCAATCTTTGTCTGAAGAGTTGGCGTCAGAGATTGTTTTAGTTCCAGGCTGATGTGAATCCAGGGGCCATGCTTTCCGGGGTTCCTCCAGTCTCAATAAGACCATTAAGTCTGGTCTGCTTACTAGAATTTGAGTTCTGCACCCCACATTTCTCCTGCTCCATCTGGGACTCTCTGTTGTGTTCCCTGTCAGGGCAGTCATTGGTGGTAGCCAGACACCAAGTCTCTGGTTTATGTGGCCCTTTCTGTCTCTTGGGCTAATACTTTCCTTGTGTCTTTGGTGTTCTTTATTCTCCTTTACTCCAGGTGGTTGGGAACAACTGATGCATCTTAGACGACCACTTGCAAGCTTTTAAGACCCCAGACACCACTTACCAAAGCAGGATGCAGAACATTTTCTGAATAAGCTTTGTTATGCCTATTGACCTAGATGTCCCCTGAAAGCATGGTCCCCAGACCCCCACCCCTGCTACCCTGTCCCTCAAACTGTTTGATTATATTCAGGAAACATCTTAGCTTTGGTTTAGTCCAGTTGTGCTGACTTCCCCTGTAGTGTGTGCTGTCATATCCTTCACCTAAGATAATTCTTGTCTACTATATAGTTAGTAAATAGCCCTCACCCTCCCTCCCCACACTCTTAGCCATCAAAGAATGTTTTCTTCTGTGTTTAAACGTTTTCTTGAGTTCTTACAATAGTAGTCTTATACAATATTTGTCCTTCTTTGACTGACTAAATTCATTTAGCATAATGCTCTCCAGCTTCCTCCATGTTATAAGATGTTTCACAGCTTCATCCTTGTTCTTTATTGTTGCATAGTATTCCATTGTGTGGATTATACCGTAATTTGTTAATCCATTCGTACCTTAATGGGCACCTAGGTTGTTTCCATCTTTTTGCTGTTGTGAATAGTGCTACAAGGAACATGGGTGTGCATATATCTATTCGTGTGACAGCTGTTATTTCTCTAGGATATATTCCAAGGAGCAGGATAGCTGGATCATATGGTACTTCTATTTCTAGCTTTTTAAGGAAGCGCCAAATCAATTTCCAAAGTGGTTGTACCATTTTACATTCCCACCAACAATGTATAAGTGTTCCAGTCTCTCCACCACCTCTCCAGCATTTATTATTTTGTGTTTTTTGGATTAATACTAGCCTTGTTGGGGTGAGATGATATTTCATTGTAGTTTTGATCTGCATTTCTCTAATGGCTAATCATCATGAGCGTTTTTTCATGTGTCTGTTAGCTGCCTGCATATTTTCTTTGGCAAAGTACCTGTTCACATCCTTTGTATTTTTTAATTGGGTTATTTACCTTTTCGTTGTTGAGGTTTTGCAGTATCTTGTAGATTTTAGAGATTAGATGCTGATTGGATATGTTGTAGCCAAATTTTTTTTCCCAGTCTGTAGGCTGTGTTTTTACTCTTTTGGTGAAGTCTTTTGATGAGCATAAGTGTTTGATTTTTAGGAGCTCACAAGAATCTAGTCTCTCTTCTGGTGCTTGTGCATTGTTACTTATGGTTCGTATTGTGTTTATGCCACGTATTAGGGCTCCTAGCGTTGTCCCTATTTTTTCTTCCATGA
>NW_004443963.1:7185961-7225184 GCF_000243295.1 Trichechus manatus latirostris | reverse complement strand
TTTTATGTATTTTGGAGCCCTGTTGTTGGGTGCGTAAATATTTATTATAGTTATGTCCTCCTGGTGTATTGACCCTTTAGTCATAATATAGTGTTCTTCCTTATCCTTTGTGGTGGATTTTACTTTAAAGTTTATTTTGTCAGAGATTAATATTGCCACTGCTGCTGTTTTTTGAGTGTTGTTTGCTTGATATATTTTTTTCCATCCTTTGAGTTTTAGTTTGTGTCTTTAAGTCTAAGATGTGTCTCTTGTATGTAGCATATAGACAGATTGTGGTTTTTTTATCCAATCTACCACTGTCTGTCTCTTTATTGGTGCATTTAGTCCGTTTACATTCAGTGTAATTATTGATAGGTACGAGTTTAGTGCTGTCATTTTGATGTCTTTTTTTGTGTGTTGTTCACAGTTTCTTTGTTACGCTTAATTTTCTGTGCCAAGTTGTTTTTCTTTATGTATTTTCTTTTCATCTTTTTCATTGTTGTTGATTTTGTGTTTGCTGAGTCTCTATATTTTTCTAGTTTTTTATTTTAACTTGTAGGATTGTCAGTTTCCTTTGTGGTTACCTTAATATTTACTCCTATTTTTCTGTTTATACTAGTCTTTATGTCTTTATATCACCTTGACTTCCTCTCCATATGAAAAATGTATGTCTACATTTTTTAAGTCCCTCTTTTTTGTTTTAATATTGTCATCTTTTACATACTGTTATCTGTTTCTCTATTTTCAGTGTTTTAGATTTGATTTGCTTTTGTGACTTCCCTATCTGGGTTGATATCTGGTTGCTCTGTCCTGTGATCTAGTCTTGGGTTGTTATCTGATGTTACTGATTTTCTAACCGGAGGACTCCCTTTAGTATTTCTTGTAATTTTGGTTTGGCTTTTGCAAATACCCTCAACTTCTGTTTATCTGGAAATGCCCTAATTTTGCCATCATATTTGAGAGACAGTTTTGCTGATATGTAATTCTTGACTGACAGTTTTTTTCCTTCAAGGCTTTATATATGTCATCCCATTGCTTTCTTGCCTACGTAGTTTCTGCTGAGTGCTCTGAGCTTATTCTTATTGACTCTCCTTTGTAGACGACTTTTCGTTTATCCCTAGCCACTCTTAAAATTCTCTCTTTATCTTTGGTTTTGGCAAGTTTGATTATAATATGTCTTGGTACTTTCTTTTGGGATCTACCTTATGTGGGGTTCAATGAGCATCTTGGATAGATATCCTCTCATCTTTCATGATATCAGGGACGTTTTCTGCCCACATCTTCAATGATTCTCTCTGTATTTTCTGTTATCTCCCCCATTCTGGTACTCCAATCACTTTGTAGGTTATTCCTCTCGGAAGAGTCCCACATAATTCTTAGCATTTCTTCATTTTTTTTTAAATCTTTTTATCTGATTTTTCCTCAAATAAGTTGGCGTCAAGTGCTTTATCTTCAGTCTCACTAATTCTGACTTCCATTGCCTTAATTCTGCTCCTATGACTTTCTATTGAGTTGTCTAATTCTGAAATTTTATTGTTAATCTTCTGGATTTCTGATTGCTGTCTCTATAGATTCCTGCAGCCTGTTAAATTTGTCAATATGCTCTTCTCTAATCTTTTTAATTTCCTCTATTGCGTCTTCTGCATTTTGCTTTATTTCCTTCCTAATTACAAGAGTTCTGTATATTAATCTTCTATATTCTGCCTCCAGTAATTCTAAGAAATTTTCCTCCTCTGGAAAATTTCTAGATTCTTTATTTTGGGAGCTTGCTGAAGTCATCATGGATTGCCTGTTTATGAGATTTGATATTGACTGTTGTCTCTGAGCCATCAGTAAGTTATTATATTTATTTATTTTATGTTTGCTTACTGTGTCTTAGCTTCTTGTTTTGTTTTGATATGCCCAAATAGGCTGCTCATATGAGCTAGTTTGATTATTGGCAACTTTGAAGCTCTAATGTCCTGTCACTATGTGGTTACAGCTGTTACTAGGTATGTGAGCTCAGGAGTTTGCGCACTCCTCTTGTATGGATTCAGCTCAGGTGCCCCAGTAGGCAGCCACCAAGTAGGTGGTATAGGCTCTCACTTACAGTTCTAGACCAGCATGGGTGATTGGTGTAGGCACAGGCATCTGGCTGCAGCAGGGGGACACACTATGAGCAAGGCAGGGGGCTGACGGCCACCCCCAAGTGTCCAGTCAGAAGGCATGTCCCTGTTCCCTAGAGTGCATAGGTGGGTGGGTTTTTCAGCTAGACTGTGAGTACCTAATGTTGGCTGTAAGGACTGCAGGGCACCTCTTATTCATGGACCCCTATCGCAGGTGGCTAGGTGGTGTGGGTGGAGCCACCAGCCCTCAGGTCCCTGATGTGGGTGGGTGAAGACCCCGCTTAATGGGCAGAGCAGTGTCAGATGTCAAGAACCTGCTGCTTCACAGCTGAAACAGTTGAAGTTAGACTTCTGGTATATACCCTGTTTTACTGCGGTAATGAGGGCCTACTCTGTTGAGATGGACCCACACAAGTCTATGCAGGGAGAAAGTTACTCAAAGTCCATGGATCCCTTATGCTTGTGCCTAGGCAAAGGAGCTGTGCCTACCCTGGGTTCCTGGCTTAGGGGAGCCAGCAGTTTATTTTTTCCCATTTGTTAATTTGTTCACTCTCCAAGGCAGGGAGAATGGCTCCGGGTGTGTAATGAATCCTACTTCTGGCCCAGGGGCCTCAGCAATTACTGAAGCTGGTCTGAGACCCAGTGCAGAGCAGGGAGCAGGGAGGTAAGTGGGAAAGAGGTTTTTCCCTAAGGGGGGCTGTTTTTGATCCATGCGGTAGGCCATACCCAATTACTTATCTTTAGTCAATCCAGGGCTGCTTCTCACTGGTTCTTGGTGGTCGTGTAGACTCTCTGGCAGTGGGTCTCTCCTGGTGTGGAAAACGCACCCCCCAAGCACTGCCACTTGCTTGCCTCACTGCTCACCCCTGAGCTGATCAGGACTGAAGGGCTCAGGCTCTCACTAGATCAGGTCTGGCAACTCCTCGCTGCTTCCAATCCGTCTCTCCCTCCTTCTACCACTCAGTCCGGTTCCTCAACTCTGCCTTTGATGTTCAGGGCTCCAGGATTGCCATATATAATCAATTCACTTGGTTTTTTGGGTATTTGTTGTAAAAGTGTCCACCGGAAGCATCTGACTACTCCACCATCTTGGCCCTGCCTCCAAAACTAATTTCTTAAAGAGGTCTTTTGTAGTAGATTTTCCCAGTGCAATATGGTATTTGATTTCTTGACTTCTCCAGAAGATTGTACTTAAATGATATTACAGAGCATATGGTTCACAGCATGAATTAATGCAAAGATGTGCCATTGGCCTCTTTGGTGTCAGATAATGTTTACATTTGGTCATTCAGAGTCTGAGGCTGTGCGTGGAAGGCTTGGAATTGCAGCTATTTTAAATCACAGTTGAACTTTTGGCTCAATGAAATTCAGTGAATTTTTTTGAGTGTCTATTGTGTTGCAGGCAGTACATGAAGTACTGGAACTAGAAAGATGAATAAGACATGGCTTCTATCTAAAGGATTTTACAATCTATAAAATGCTATTAAATAATTTCAACTATAATATTAATAATACACATAAACACTTCAATGTATAAAATAGTCAAAATAAAAAAAAAATTGAAGGCCCAGATAAGCAAAACACTACTATTGAAGAAAAAGAACACATTAGGAGCCCTCACACTACCTGATCTCGGAACCTACTATACAGCCACGGTAGTCAAAACAGGCTGGTGCTGGTACAACGACAAACGCATAGGCCAATGGAACAGAATTGAGAATCAAGACATAAATCCATTTACCTATGGCCAGCTGATCTTTAGCAAAGGACTAAAGTCCATTAAATGAGGGAAAGATAGTCTTTTTAAAAAATGGTGCTGGCAAAACTGGATATTCATCTGTAAAAAAATGAAACAAGACCTATACCTCACAACAAACAAAACAACTAACTCCAAATGACTCAAAGACCTAAATATAAAACCTAAAACGGTAAAAATCATGGAAGGAAAAATAGGGACAATGCCAGGGACCATAACACATGCCTTAAATTCAATATAGACCTTAACTAACAATGCAAAAAAAATTAAACATTTACGCTCATCAAAAGAGTTCACCAAAAGAATAAAAAGAGAATCTACAGACTGGGACAAAAAAAATTGGCTACAACATATCTAATAAGTGACTAATCTCTTAAATCTATAAAATAGTTAAACACCTCAATAACAAAAAGACAAATAATTCAATTAAAAAATGGGCAAAGGATGTGAACAGATACTTCACCAAAGAAGACCTTCAGGCCACTAACAGACATGAAGAAATTCTCAGGATCATTATCCATTAGAGAAATGCATATCAAAGCTATGATGAGATACCATCTCACCCCAACGTTACCGGCATGAATCGAAAAAACAGCAAATAACAAATATTGGAGATGTTGCCGGGAGATTGGAACGCTTATGCACAGCTTGTAAGAGTGTAAAATGGTACAACCACTACGGAAAATGATATGGTATCTCCTTAAAAAGCTAGAAATAGAAATACCACACGATCCAGCAATCTCACTCCTAGGAATATATCCTAGAGAAGTAAGAGCCATCACAGGAATAGACATACGCACTTCCACGTTCACTGCAGCAGTATTCACAATAGCCAAAAGATGGAAAAATCTTAAATGCCCATTGACAGATGAATGATAAACAAATTATGATACATATACACAATTGGAATACTACCTAACAATAAAGTACAATGATGAACCCAAGGAACATCTTGCAACATGGATAAATCTGGAGAGCATTATGCTGAGTGAAATAAGTCAATCACAAAAGGTCAAATATTGTATGAGACCACTATTATAAAAACCCAAGAAAAGGTTTGCACACAGAAAAAAACCACCTTTGATGTTTACACGGGAGGGGAAGACTGGGGAGAGGAAATCACTAACTAGATAACAGACAAGTGTTAACTTTGGTGAAAGGAAATACAACGAACAATATATAGCGGAAGTCAGCACAACTTTACCAAGGCAAAGCCATAGAAGCTTCCTAGACACATCCAAACACCTTGAGGGACCGAGTTACTGGGGCTCAGGGCTGGGAACCATGGTCTCGGGGGACATCTAGGTCAATTGGCATAACATAGTTCTTAAAGAAAATGTGCTATATCCTACTTTGGTGAGGATGTGAGTGAGCTTGCGAGCAGCCATCTAAGATAGATCTATTGGTCCCATCACATTCAGAGCAAAGGAGAATGAAGAAAACAAAAGACATAAGGAAAACATCAGTCCAAAGGACTAACCAATCATATGAACTACAGCCTGCACCAGTCTGAGTCCAGAAGAATTAGATGGTGCCGTGTTAACACTGCCAACTGCTCTGACAGGGGTCACAACAGAGGGTGACAGACAGAGTGGGAAAAAAATGTAGAAAAAAATTCAAATTCACAAAAAAAAAGACGAAACTTACTGGTCTTCTGGAGACTGCAGGAACCCCCGAGACTACAGCCCACGACATCCTGCTAACTCAGAACTGAAGCCACTCTCGAAGTCTACCTTTCAACCAAAGATTAAACAGGTCTGTAAACAAACAATAACACACGTGAGAAGTGTGCTTCTTAGTTCAATCAAGTATACGAGACCAAATGGGCAACTCCTGCCCCAAAACAAGATAAGAAGTCAGGAAGGATCAGGAACTGGAGGAATGGACCCAGGGAACCCAGGGTGGAAAGGTGGAGAGTGCTGACACATTTCGGAGATTGCAACCACTGTCACAAAACAATCTGGGTATAAATTTTTGAATGAGAAACTAATTTGCACTGTAAACTTTCACCTAAAACACAATAATTTTTTTGTAGTTATAGGTGGAATAAAACGGCTGCATAAATAATAATCCATCATTTTGATGTCTATACATCTACAGTCTGCAAATAATGTTCCACTGGCCTAGCATCCTCCAAATAAATACTTTTTATACCTAAAAAATAATAAAAATTTGAAAAATTCTAACTTGACGAAATTGAGGTTATAGTTTTGAATATATCTGAGATCAGTGTTTCTCAAAGTGCAATTTCCCTGGACTAAAGGCATATGAGTCGCCTTGGAGTGCCTATAAAAATACAGATTTTTGTACCCAATTCAGCTTATGGTATCAAGTACGCTAAGTGATGTGGACTGAGAATCTGCATTTTAAATAAGTTCCCCCAATGATTCCATAACCCACTGCTGTTGAGTCGATTCCAACTCATAGCAACCCTATCGGATAGAGTAGATTCCCCCACAGGGTTTCCAAAGAGCGGCTGGTGGATTCGATTTGAACTGCTGAACTTTTTGTTTAATACCCGCACTCGTAACCACTGTGCCACCAGGGCTCCCCAGTGATTCTAATGCCCACTAAAAGTACTCAAAATTGTATTAAACTAGGAATGAACCTGTGTATTGGAACATTAAAACCTGCTCTTTTACTCTTTGGTCCTTTTTTGAAAAATGAATAAATACTAAATGTGAGCAAAACAAAAACCCTTGTGTACTCAGCTTCAAAATTAGGATCCTAAATGGTCAGTAGAAAGGGAATTCCAAAGTTAAAGTCATTTCTACCTTCTCTTGTCTATTCATAAATCATCTGTGTTCTTGCCTGCCAATGCTAAGCATCAGCCTTCATGTGTGATTACATGATTATAAAATATAAGGCATCGATTACTCTATGCACAGCATCTTATCATTTCCAGCCTCAATGTGAAATCAGCAATGAGTTTGCTGCTAAATGGCAGCAGCGCACAGATAATTTGTAATGAAATCTGGCACCTTTGTCAAAAGGAGACCTTAATGTAATTCTACCTTGCTATGCAGATTCTGTCTTTATTGCTTTTCACTTTAACCACATTACATATTTTTTAAAAAAGGCATAAAAGGTGAATCCATTTCACAAAGAAGGGCTTGCCAAGTTTTATATGCGGAGCGTTCAAGTTCAACCTTGTTGAGAGATCTTTGTCTTGTGCAGCTTGTAAATCAAAGTGTGAAAGAAAAAAGCCAGAGATAGGCTCTAATACTGAAGCACAAAGAGGTCTAAATAAAGCAGAAGAGAAAACAAGTCAAAATCTAAGCTTATCTGCTCTAACTACCTTTGTCTGTAATATCTGTTGTGGGTTAATTCCTGGGAGGTAGGATGAAGACTCACCTTGCATTAAAGGGAATCTTATGAAGCACAAGTAAAATTCCAAACAAATCCCAAAGCAGTATACATGGAAAGAACAGAGACCTCTTAAGATGTTTGAGCCTCAGAGAGGCCATGGACTCATAGAACCTCTGAGCTCAAAAGGTCCAGAAAGAGAAACTGCCCACCTTCAGCAGTAGAATTCTCGCCTTCCCTGCAAGATACACAAGTTCAGTTTCTGGCAATAGCCACCATTTATCTGTCAGTGGAGGCTTTCATGTTGCTATGATGCTGGACAGGCTTCTGTGGAGCTTTCAGACCAAGAGGGACTAGGAAGAAAGGCCTGGCAAATGACTTCCAAAAATGAGCCAATGAAAACTCTATGGATCATAATAGACAGATCTGCAACTGATCATGGGAATGGTGCAGGACAGGGAAGCATTTCATTCTGTTGTGCATGAGGTCACCATGCGTCAGGGGCCGACTTGATGGCTGCAAACACAGCAACAAGTTAGAGAAAGCAACAACAGGCAGAAAGCGCACAAAGCCAGAACATGAGCCCCAGAGGGGAAGATCTCCTCCCAAACTCAGTAAGTCAGTAGTGGAGCTGGTCTAGAACCTCACCCCTAACTTCCGGCCACCCACCTGCCACCAGCCCCAAGTTTAGACAATTGCTCCACTACACAGTCCCAATCAAATCCTTTATGTGTTATGTATGATGACCCCAAAAGGAGAGTCTCATCATTGTCCCCAAAATAACCTAGGGTTTTATACTCACGGAGCAACAACTTCATTACACTTTGACATTTAATAAGCATAAAAACCAGGTAGCCTTTAAAGATGACAACACATCCCATGAACTAATTTTTTCAGCCAGCCTTTCACCAGACTCAAGGCCTGGCTTTGGGACATGACGGTCTGCAGTGACGTGTGTGTTAGTTCAAGAGGGTGGAGGAAACCCAATCGTGTGTACCTGGAATGCAGTTTTGATCCACATCTTTTACTGCCCAGTAAAACAACTTGTAACCACTAAGGCATTTGGAGCACTGTCATCTGACAGCAGCAATGGGCCCCCCTTTTCAGATGGCCAAATGCCTTTGCAATGAGACCACTGCATGTGTCCTGAGGGGGATGTCCCCTCATCACTCACCTGCTGTCACTCCTTCATGGGGCCCAAGACAGTCCAAGGGATCTTAACAACAGGCTCTTAACTGGGCCCTTCAGCCTCTTGAGTAGGCCTTCCCAGGTGAAAAAGGGGCAAATGTATCTTTTCATCCATATTTCTTATCATGGGCCTATAGAAAACAAAAAACCAAACCAGCTGCCATAGTAACCCTATAGGATGGAGCAGAACTGCCACGTAAGGTTTCCAAGGAGCAGATGGTGGATTTGAGCAGCCGACCTTTTGGTTAGCATCAGAGCTCTTAGCTGCTGCACCAGGGCTCCTGGGCCTATAGAGAGGGACTAAAAGGGCCCAACAACCCACTGAAAGCTCACATGAAGGTGGAGAGGGGAGAACTGGAGAGAGAAAGCTGGGAAAGTGAGAAATAAAAATAACATCCAATATTTTATTTGACTATTTTTATAACAAGTCAAATCGGGCTTTTCCAGATCTAAATGGATCCTCTAGTCTCATAATGAAATTGGGAACATGAAGCCGTCTCATGCCTTTTGTTCCCTTTGATCACTGTTATTTTTGTGACTAGGATGTAACTGGAGCTGCTTTCTCTGGGGCGTGGCCTGGCACAGGCGGCTGCTGGAGGGGGCACGTGGTGTCTTGTTATCCGCTCATGAGGACTGATGAGGAAACGGGGCTGGGAGGGCTGGGACATTGCAGGACCCAGCAGAGCAGACCAAAAGACATGTGACTGCACTGACAGAAGCCTTGTCTTTTTGCACTTTCTTCTGGCACGTTTTTTCCATCGACTGCCTCTTCTACAAGCACTCTGTGGAAATGGTCTATCTTCCGTTGAAGGGAAGGGGTGGGGGGCATTTCAGTGACTGTGCAAGAAATTGTCTTCCAGATGACAATGAAGGTGACTTCTGAAGGCTGATTAGCTTTCCCTCTCTTTGGTCCTTTACCAACTTCTATCCCTTCCTACCCCTACCCCTTCCATGTGTGTAAAACTCACATGCGCACACACACACAGACACTCACACACACACATTTCTGGGTATGAGCCAGCACGCCATTGGAAGCTCTGCAGGTCCTTCAAGGCCAAGGGTACTCAGTCCGATTAAAAAATAAAATGTATTCATTAACATAATCTATACACAGAGACACACACACAGACACAGACACACACGCATACTTTTACTATAGAATTTGCTATTGTTGATTCACTACAGCGCCCTCATGTGACACTCTGTTGTAATACCACTTAAGACTTTGGAAAGATATAAGAATATGTTTAAATACAGTGTCACCACAATTCAAAAATCACTTTTCTTTTCCCACCTTTACTTCTCGGGTGGGCCCATGAAGCTGAGATCTACTATGCAAGGTAAGATAGCACAAGGCCTTCGCTACCACCCAAATGGGTGTCTACGTGAAGCCTGGTGAGTCTCCAGGTGACCCTAAGTTGGGCTCCAAATGCTCACTCCCTCAGCCACCCCTCAGATGATATTCCCCAGCTCTGAACTGGACAGAGACCAAGGTGGAAGAGGAACAGCTGTGTGAAGTGCTCCGCATAGGGTGAGCTGACCTGTGGGCCAGGAGTCTGACTGATTGATTAAAGCTGAAGAGGTAATGTAAACACAGTGTTTTTCAGAGTGAAGTTCAAGGAACACCAGTGTCAGAATGATCTGAAGTGTTTATTAAAATTACAGCTTTTCCAGGCCCCACTCTGTACATGTTGAATCAGAATCTTTGGGACAGGGACTCAAAAATTTGCGTTTTAAAATAAGGTACAAGTTAATTTTTAGGCACAGTAGAGTTTGAGCCAGGAGCTCTGGTGGCAGAGTGGTCAACCACTTGGCTGTTAACAGAAGGGTCAGCAGTTCAAACCCACCAGCCATTCCACAAGAGAAAGATATGGCAGTCTGCTTCTGTAAAGATTACAGCCTTAGAAACTCTATGGGGCAGTTCTACTCTGTCCTATGGGATCACTATGAGTTGGAATCAACTTGATGGCAAAGAGTTCGGTTTGGTTTTGGTAGAGTTTGAGCAACCCCCCTTATTCTTTATATACCCCTTCAGATTATAGATTTATATTTTAACAAAAGGCTTTAATTCCATAAGTCAAGGGGCTGATTTAGACACTGTGGCAGAGCAGCAGGGGAGATATTTTTAAGTAAGGGGAAGAAGTAAGGTTTCTATTGCCTGTCAATCTGTCCCACAGAGGCAGCTGCATATGCTGCCGAAGAAAAGGGCCAGCCCTGAGATGACCTTCTCTGTTCTACTCCTATGAGTGTGCCCCAGAACTACAGCACAAATTGTTGGGGGAGCGTGGGGCTGGGTGGTAGGCAGCTTCTGGGACAAAGAAGCCTACCTAGAAACTTGGAGTCCCTGGGTGGTGCAAATGGTTAAAAATCTCAGCTGCTAACCAAAAAGTTGGCGGTTCAAGTCTATCCAGAGGTGCTTTGAAAGAAAAGCCTGGCAGTCTACTTCTGAAAAAGTAGCCATTGAAAAGCCTATGGAGTACAGTTCTATTCTGACACATACGGGGTTGCATGAGTCAGAATTGACTTAAAGGCAACTGGTATAGGGTCTCTATGAGTCAGAATCTACTTACAGCAGTGGGTTTGGTTTTTTGGTTTCGGGTACCTAGAAGCATGGAGCTGATATCTCATTGGGAGGGAAGCAGGAGCAGTCAGAGTGTCAACTCCCCTCTAGAGGGCACCAACCCAGGTAAGAGCAGAACACACTTCCTGTCTCTCCATGACTCACCACTTTTTAGCTGGCAAGTCTTGTTCAAGTTACCCCTGTGCACCTCAGTTTTCTCTACTGGAAAATGTGGACTAATATTTGTGCCTGCCTTAATAAGTAAATGATTATTATCATTACATTTGAAGGGTCCAGAGATTGGTGGGAAGATCCTGCTTTCAAAGATACGTGTTGTGAATAGTGGATATGAAGTTACACGCAAAAAAATCATCCACATGCCGGGTCTGCAGCAAGGGAAAGGAAATACCTGGTGAGCAGTGAAGAGCTCGGACCCCACTGCTCCCCACCCCAGCCTCCATTGTCCTCTTTCTCTATTCCCTCTATTCCAGCCATATGAGGCTCCTTTCTGTTCCTTGAACCCAACAAATATTGGTGTTCTTCATGAAGAAACTGAGGTCGGGCTTTGGTGTTTCTAGATCAAGAAAGTTGTACGTAGGCCTCCTTCCTCTGCCTTGGGCATATAGTATTGAGTTGCCATTCTTTTTCCCATCCTTGGCAAGGGGTATGGGGGATAGGGCACATGCTGGCTGCCCCTGAGCAGAGATTCAGGGAAGTAGGAGTGGAGAGAAAGAAGCTTTCCTTCCAGCAGGTACTCAAGGAGACTCAAGGGAAGGTCCTTGGGTGGTGTAAATTGCTTGCTTGCACTCAGCTGGTAACCAAATGGTTGGAGGTTCATACCCACCCAGCAGCACCACAGAAGAGACAGGCCTGGTGATCTGTTTCCCTAAAGATTGACTCCAAGAAAACCCTATGGAGCAGTTCTATTCTGTAATACATGGGGTCTCTAAGTTACAAATCAACAGCAAAAACAAAATCAACAAGACCCAAAGGAGATGATGTAGTGGAGGGGACAGAGACTGGATTCTGGTCAGGCAGTGCCAGTACCAGTTGTCTTCGAATTGATTCCAACTGATGGTGACTTCATGTGTGTCAGAATAGAACTGTACTCCATAGGATTTTCAATGGCTGATTTTTAAGAAGTAGATCGCCAGGCCTTTCTTCTAAGGTGCCTATGGGTGGACTCAAACAACCAACCTTTTGGATAGCAGACAAGCGTATTCGCCATTTACACCACCCAGGGACTCCTCTGAGTTATATCCAACTCTACTTACTAGCTATGGGACCTCAATTAAGAGTCTTAAACTCTCCAACCTTCAGTTTCTTCATCCATTAAATGACTCTAAATAGTAAACACCTACCTCATACAGCTGTTATGAAGATTAACAGAGATAAGGCGTGTAAAACAATTACACTGTGTCTGATATATGGAAGAGCTCTATTCATATTAACAGTTGTGATTTGATGTTTGGGGGCCACAGTCCTTAATTTAAGGTACTCAGGTCTGTGCAAGTCCTCTTTCTTGTTTTATTTTATATTTTCCCATTTATTTTCCATCCTCCCCTCTCCTCCTCTCTGGGATTTCATATACATTCTTAGATTTTTGTGTATCTTTGGAAAATATAGAGCTTTGTTTTGTGTGTATATTAAATTTTAATACCTTTACATGGTATTGTTCTATAAACCATTTTCCACCTTTTTCACTCAACTTTGGAACTTTTAGAACTACTCATATTACTGTTTGTTAGTGGTTCTCAACCTGACTATATAAAAGAAATCACTTAGAGAGCTTTTGAAAAAGCGGGAGCCCAATCCCTGTAACTCATATAATTTGTCTAGGGTGAAGGCAAAGCCTCAGGCGATTTTAAAGTACAGCCAGGATTGAGAACCACTGCAGTATATAAATCTAGCTCACTGGACAGTTTTTCTCAGGCAGAGAGAGCACCAGGGGCCCAACTGTTTCTGGCCTCAGCAAGTTCTTGCAGCAAAATCAGGGAATGGTGCCCCGTAAGGTAATTGTACTCCACCACCCATCTGTACTATGGTGGCTTGCATGTTGCTATGATACTGGAAGCTATGCCATCGGTATTTCAAATACTAACAGGGTCACCCATGGTAGACAGGTTTTAGTAAATTTTCCAGACTAAGACAGACTCAGAAGAAAGGCCTGGTGATCTACTTCCAAAAATTAGTGAAAACCTCTTGGAACACAACAGAACATTGTCCAACTTGTGTGCTTTGGACACATCATCAGGAGGGATCAACCATTAGAGGAGGGCATCATGTTTGGTCAAGTAGAGGGCCAAGAAGAGTGTGGGAGATCCTCAGTGATATGGATTAGCACAACAGCTGCAACAGTGGCTTGAACATGCTGGCGATTATGAGGATGATACAGGACTGGGCAAAGTTTTGTTCTGTTGTACGTAAAGTTGCCATGAGTTGGAGTCAACACAATAGCAGCTATCAACAACAACAACTGGCTGTACCAAGAGAAAAAAAAGAAAGGCAGAAATCATACCTACCACTCCGTCCCAGTTGTAGGAGTCACAGATCAATATGATTCATCTGTTTGCCCACTTAATTACCCAGTATTTATTGAGCATCTCTATGTGCCAGGCATTCTGCTAGGTGTAAGGGAGGCAGCAGTGAACAGGGCAAACATGGTCTCAGTATTCAGTGACTTTCAAACCTGTTAAAACACAGCTTCTTGGGCCCATCCCCAGAGCTCCTGATTCAGAAGGCGCAGGGCTTGGCTCAGGATTCTGCACTTTGAACAAGCACAACTGGTGATATTGATGTCCACTGCCCTGTGCATCCTTTAAGGAAAATTGGTTGAGCCAATTTATAAGCATCAGATCATTTTAAGCACTTTTGGCAAATTTACCCCATTTCCCTCTTCTAGAATTTTCTGAGAAAGCAGAACCCCAATTTCCTACATGCTTTGAGCAACAGTTAGAGTTTCGGCTGATGAATTAGAACTCTCTTCCTCTTGCCAGGCATTCTTACATGTAATACTACCAACAATTAATCCATTTATTGTGTATCTGCATTATATAGTTATTATAGGACCCTGGGTGGCACAAACAGTTTGCACTCAGTTACTAACTTAAAGGTCAGCAGTTCGAACCCACTCAGTGGCGCCACAGAAGAAAGGCTTGGTGATATGTTTCCATAGAGATTACAGCCAAGAAAAGCCTATTGAGCAGTTCTACTTTGTAACACATGGGGTCACCATGAGTCAAAATCGACTCTATGGCAACAGGTTTGGTGTTTGGTTCATAAAGCAACATACTTGTGACAAAGATTGTCACATTTAATGCATACAAAAACTCTACACAGTAGATCTTTTTTACTAATATCCCTATTTTCATATGAGAAAATTGAAGCTCATGTCGGTTGGGTGACTTTCTCAAGGTCACACACCTCCAGGATTTAACCCCATGTCTCTCTTCTACAAAAGCTGGACTTCTCACCACCATGTTTGTTGCATATGGCCTCTTAGAAGGCCAGGACAGTCTTCCCTCATCCTGTTATCTCTTGGAAGGCCCAACAGAATTGCTTTGCTCTAGCAGATGGTTATTTCGATCATAATATCTGAGTCAGTTATTAGCTAGGTGCTACATTCTTTCCATATACAAAGAATACAGAAGATGCCCTCTTATCTGGCATGTTGACACTCATAGTTGGTTGGCTCTTTGAAAAGCAGCATTAAAGCTGGGAATCATTAAAAGATAATCTATACATACATTAAACATTTTATTTTAACCTAAAATATGATAAATGTACATTCATGAACCAGACTTTTGATGTAGAGCCAAGATATATTCTTTGAATTTAAGATCTCTAACTAGAGTTTCAATATTCTCTCTAATATGAACCACACCCATAATATATATTCTAGGATTTCTAGTTAAAGTGGAATCAAAGTTATTTCTCCTTTTGAAGCAGCCTAGATGCAAAATTCCACTTTTAAAAATACATTCTAGGAATTTGGTTTTTTAAAATATTCTAAACATACGTTCGCCAGTTTGTCATACAATGGGGGTTTGCGTGTTACTGTGATTCTGGAAGCTGCGTCACCAGTATTCAGATACCAGAGGGTCATTCACAGCAGACAGGTTTCAGCTGAGCTTCTAGACTAAGACAGACTAGGAAGAAGGACCTCGCAATCTATTTCTGAAAAGAATTAGCCAGTGAAAACCTTATGAATAGCGGCAGAACATTGTCTGATATAGTGCCAGAAGATGAGCCCCTCAGGTTGGAAAGCACTCACATTACGACTGGGGAAGAGCTGCCTCCTCAAAGTAGAGTCAACCTTAATGACGTGGATGGAGTCAAGCTTTCAGGACCTTCATTTGCTGATGTGACGTGACTCAAAATGAGAAGAAACAGCTGCAAACATCCACTAATAATCTAAACGTGGAATGTATGAAGTATGAAGCTAGGAAAATTAGAAATTGTCAAAAGTGAATTGGAACACATAAACATCAGTATCCTAGGAATTAGTGAGCTGAAATGGACTGGTATTGGTCATTTTGAATCAGACAATCCTATGGTCTACTATGCTAGGAATGACAACTTGAAGAGGAATGGCATTACATTCATCATCAAAAAAAAATTTCAAGATCTGTCCTGAAGTACAATGCTGTCAGTGATAGGAAAATATCCATACGCCTACAAGGAAGACCAGTTAATACGACTATATTCAAATATACACACCAACCACTAAGGCCAAAGATGAAGAAATTGAAGATTTTTTATCAGCTTCTGCAGTCTGAAATTGATTGAACATGCAATCAGGATGCATTGAAAATTACTGGTGATTGGAATGCAGAAATTGGAAACAAGGAAGAAGGATCGGTAGTTGAAAAATACGGCCTTGGTGATAGAAATGATGCCGGAGATCGCATGATAGAATTTTGCAAAACAAACCATTTCTTCATTGCAAATTCCTTTTTTCACCAACATAAATGGCAACTATACACATGGACCTCACCTGATGGAATACACAGGAATCAAATCGCCTACATCTGTGGAAAGAGACAATGGAAAACTCAATATTATCAGTCAGAACAAGGCCAGGGGCCGACTGCGGAACAGACCATCAATTGCTCATATGCAAGTTCAAGTTGAAACTGAAGAAAATTAGAACAGTCCATGAGAGCCAAAGTAAGACCTTGAGTATATCCCACCTGAATTTAGACACCATCTCAAGAATAGATTTGACACATTGAACACCAATGACCGAAGACCACACAAGTTGTGGAATGACATCAAGGACATGAAAGAAAGCAAGAGGTAATTAAAAAGATAGGAAAGAAAGAAAGGACCAAAATGGATGTCAGAAGAGACCCTGAAACTTGCTCTTGAACATCAAGTAGCTAAAGCAAAAGGAAGAAATGATGAAGTAAAAGAACTGAACAGAAGATTTCAAAGGGCAGCTCGAGAAGACAAAGTAAAGTATTATTATGACATATGCAAAGACCAGGAGATAGAATACCAAAAGGGAAGAACACACTCAGCACTTCTCAAGCTGAAAGAACTGAAGAAAAAATTCAATCCTCAAGTTGCAATAGGGAAGGATTCTATGGGGGAAAATATTAAACGACACAGGAAGCATCAAAAGAAGATGGAAGGAATACACAGAGTCATTATAACAAAAAGAACTGGTCCACGTTCAACCATTTCAAGCATGTGATCAGGAACCAATGGTACTGAAGGAAGAAGTCCAAGCTGCACTGAAGGCACTGGAGAAAAACAAGTCTCCAGGAATTGATGGAACATCAACTGAGACGTTTCAACAAACAGATGCAACGCTGAAGTGTTCACTCGTCTATGCCAAGAAATTTGGAAGACAGCTACCTGGCCAACCGACTGGAAGAGATCCATATTTATACCTATTCTCAAGAAAGGTGATCCAACTGAATGCAGAAATTATTGAACAATATCATTAATATCATGCAAGTAAAATTTTGCTGAAGATCATTCAAAAGCAGTTGCAGCAGTGTATCTACAGGGAACTGCCTGAAAATCAGGGTGGATTCGGAAGAGGATGTGGTATCAGGGATATTATTGCTGATGTCAGATGGATCTTGGCTGAAAGTAGAGAATACCAGAAAGATGTTTACCCGTGTATTATTGACTATGCAAAGGCATTCGACTCTGTGGATCATAACAAATTATGGATAACATTGCAAAGAATGGGAATACCAGAGCCCTTAATTGTGCTCATGAGGAACCTGTACATAACTCAAGAGGCAGTTATTTCGATGGAACAAGGGGATACTGTGTGTTTTAAAGTCAGGAAAGGTGTGCGTCAGGGTTGTATCCTTTCACCATACCTATTCAGTCCACATGCTGAGCAAATAATCTGAGAAGCTGGACTATATGGAGAAGAATGGGGCATCAGGACTGTAGGAAGACTCATTAACAACCTGCATTATGCAGATGACACAACTTTGCTTGCTGAAAGTGAAGAGGACTTGAAGCACTCACTGATGAAGGTCAAAGACCACAGCCTTCAGTATGGATTACACCTCAACATAAAGAAAACAAAAATCCTCACAACTGGACCAGTAAGCAACATCATGATAAATGGAGAAAAGATCGAAGGTTTTACTTGGATCCACAATCAAGGCCCAAGGAAGCAGCAGTCAAGAAACCAAAAGACACATTGCATTGGGAAAATATGCTGCAAAAGACCTCTTTACAGTGTTGAAAGCAAAGAGGTCACCTTAAAGACTAAGATGTGGCTGACCCAAGCCATGGTGTTTTCAATCGCCTCATATGCATGTGAAAGCTGGACAATGAATAAGGAAGACTGAAGAAGAATTGATGCCTTTGAATTGTGGTGCTGGTGAAGAATATTGAATATACCATGGACTGCCAAAAGAATGAACAAATCTGTCTTGGAAGAAGTACAGCCAGAATGTTCCTTAGAAGCAAGGATGGCGATACTACATCTTACATGCTTTGAACATGTTTTCAGGAGGGATTAGTCCCTGGAGAAGGACATCATGCTTGGTAAAGTATAGGGTCAGCAAAAAAAAGGAAGACCCTCAATGAGATGGATTGACACAGTGGCTGCAATAACCGGCTCAAGCATAACAATGATTGTGAGCATGGCACAGGACCAGGCAGTGTTTCATTCTAGCAATTCATAGGGTCTCTGTGAGTTGGAACTGACTCGATGGCACCTAATAACAACAGACAAGTTAAAAGAATGGCATAATAAACACCAAAATATCCTCTTCCTAAGTTAAACAGCTGTTAATATTTTCCTGTATTTGCCTTATTTTTCACTATATATAGCTCTACATGTATATCCATCCACCTATATATGACTTATCTATGTATCTACACTTTTTTTTATTAGATTATATGAAAGTAAAGTACATATATCATGACAATTCACATCTAAATACATCAGCGTGTACTTCCAGAGAACAGGAACATACCTATATATCATTTTCACACCATGAAAAATAAAGATAACTTCATAATAACATCTGATAGACAATCTTCAAGTTTCCCCAACTGTCACAAGATTGTCTTTTACAAGCTGTTTCTGTTTTTGTTGTTTCAACCAAGATCTATTCTTGCTTCATGCATTGCATTTCGTGATTTATGATTATATTTCTTTGGCTCACCTGGTTGTTTGCTGTCTGAGAGTTTTCTCATGGTATCACGGTTACTTTTTACCCTGCGTCTACTGTAAGCTGTAAGTTAGGTTTAAAAGTTTGAATAAATTCAGGTTAAACATTTTTGACAGAATTCTTCACTGGCAATGCTGTATACTGCATATGGCATCACCTATTCTGTGTTATTTATTTATGTGTGTGTACGTGTGTGTGTGAACAAATGTAAGATTTATCTTGTGTACAAACCTGGAAGTAGAATTGCTGGGCCATAGGATATGCAAATGAGCACTTTTCCAAAAAGTTTGTATCAATTTACACTCCTACCAACCGTATATGAGCACTCCAGTGGCTCCACAACCTTACTCACATTTGAAATTGTATTCTGGTGGGTTTGTAGTGGTATTGAATTGTGATGTTAGTTTGCCTTTCCCTGTTGACCTTGAGCACCTTTTCTTATGCTTACTGAGTATTTAGATGTGACATGCTTGTTTAATTCTTTTGTCCATTTTTAAATTGGCTTGCCTATCTTTTTTTTTTTAATGGATCGGTAGTCCTTTATTGGCTATTTGTATTTAATACTACTGCTACTCTGTGATTTACTTTTTCACTCTGAATGGTGTCATTTGTGAGAACAAGTTCTTAATTTTAATGTATACAGGTTGATGAACTTATTCCTTGATGTTTACAGTTTTTATATCCTGTTTCAGAATCTTTGCTATCCCAAGATCATTAAGATGTTCTCTGTGTTATCCTCCAAAAGCAATATTGTTTTTTTTTCACAATCAGATCCACAATCTACCAGCAATTATTTGATGTGAAACAGGGATAGATACCATTTTTCCATTTGACCAGAGCCCTTTATTGAAAAGATAATCTTTTCTCCACTGCTTCTGCTATGTTCCCACTGTCCTAAAGCAGCATTCATATATGTGTGGCTCTCTATGTGGACTTTATGTTGCTCCATTGGTTCATTTGTCTTTGCCAACATTTCATCATTAAATATAAATTTTGCTGTAGGATTTTTATAGATACTGTTTATCAAATTAAGAAAGTTCTTCTCTATTCCTAGTTTGCTATGAGTTTTATTTTTAATCATGAATGGATACTGAATTGTGTCAAATATTTTTTCTGCATCTACTAATATGATTACTTGACTCCTCTTTTCTATTAATGTAATGAATCATACTGATGGTTTTGTAATATTAAACCAACTGTGAAATCTTGGGGGTTGTCAGTTCTTTCGTCATCTAGAAACAAAACTGTATCTTGTGTCTGTCTTATGATTTAGACTTTTAATAGCTATTTGGAGAAACTTTGATATAGATTGGTCTATTTGAAAAGTACTCTAAGATCTTTATGTTCTATACTATGTCAATCTTACAAGCGAAACCTTTCTAAGTAACTTAAGCTAGATAGTATATGAAATGTGTTTTATTTAAGGAAAAAGTATAGTTTTGTCTTAAAGTAAAAGTAGCAGTTCCAGAACAGTAAAAAAGAAATTAGCTATCTTTTATCCTTCAAAATTCCTAGGTCAATTTAAACATATGTAAACAAATTGGGATGACACCCCCAGCCCCAGTCTTGCTAGCCAAGACTTGGTGGATTCATTTACAAAATTGCTACAGAGATTTGGTATTTACTGTGTAGATAGCCTTTCAAAATGTCTCCATAATTTAAACATACATAAATGTCTTCCATGAGTCAAGAGAGTGAGGGCGGGGCAAGATCAGGCCTCCTCAGTCCCCAGCCCCCAGTCTCCAAGGTCGTGTAGCTCCAGGGAAGCTTTTGAAAGACCCTTTCCAACTAGGTGGAGACTCTTTTAAGACAAAAGATAAGAAAAATTGCTGCTTTGCTATAGTTATCAGAAATTGGGTGGATCCTAATCATAGAACTGTAAATAAGTTCTCTCTATTATAGGGGAGTTCTAAGAAGTCAAACAATAGAAATCACAATGAGACACACCTGAAGTGGCCTGGAAAAATATTTCCACTCCTCGCCAGACACTTAAGGTTATGTGCATATCAATGAATTGGTCTATTGAGCAGATACTTTGTGATTTCCAAAGCCAGTTGAAAAATATTTAAGGGCTAAAATTAGATTGGGAAAAATATGAGAAATAGTAAAAGTTGAACAAAATCTTAGAATATTTAAATAGACTTGTCTTTAAACAACAGTTACGTTTTATGGTATACAGGCTTAAAATAATTCCCAATACGTTTTAGGTAACTTCTTGATGTTAAATTGAGTTAATAGATATTTGTCATAATTTAAGCTTATATACTTTTGCTTTTATGCCACAAGAGGAAGAATATATATATATGTATATATATATTATATATATATATTTAAGTCTGCTAATGAGTGTGTTCATTTTTGTCATTTAAAGGGATGCACTATAAGAGGTATGCAACAAAGACAATGTTTAAGAGGTTTATTGAAAAATAATTTATTTGATATGGTCAAGTTTTATCTGTCTGACTAAAGTTTAATGGTTTAATTTATGAGATTTTTAGGAGTTTTAATGTTAAGTAGCATATAAAACAAAGAATTGGGTTTCTTGCTGTTGAAATAACAAAATTTTCTTTGATTTCTGAGTTAAAGGGTTAATTTATTCTTTGTGTAATCTGCCTGGAAGACAAAGGTTTGGACTTTCATTAGAATAAGATTTCTGAGTCTGAATACTAAACGTCATGGTTTTTAGAAAAGAAAGCTAAGTTTTTTACTTTAAGATCTTTGGTTAAATAACTTAAGTATTGTTTCACAGTGACCTATAATATATTGTATTTTGGAAACCCTAGTGGTGTAGTGGTTAAGTGCTACAGCTGTTAACCAAAATTTCGGCAGTTTGAATCCACCAGCTGCTCCTTGGAAACTCTGTGGAGCAGTTCTACTCTGTCCTATAGGGTGATAAGACTGCAACAGGTTTAGTTTTGGTTTATATGGTATTTTGTCTCAAAATTATTATGTATTATATCTTAAGCTCTTTGAATACGGTTAATGGTTATATTTAAAAATATTTTTATCTAAAATTTTTCTAACTGATTTTATTTGGCCTTTATTTTGTGCTTGTAATTAATTTCTATCAGGTCTTTTACTATTAAGAATATTATGTTTATGAATTAATCATGGCCATATTAAGTTTTGTCATCTGTCGATAAGTTTTTACTTTGCTGATTTGCTGAAAAAGTTTGACCAAAATATCTCAACAAAAAGATGGATTATATTGGACTTGCTAAAAGGACTGTGACTAGACTTAATCAAGATTTCAAGAACTCTTATGCAGAAGCTGATGAGTTCACAGACTGCAGCTGATCCAGAATCACGTGGAACAGAAATTAACTGCACAAGACTGAGTAAACAAAAGGAAAGTATGGGTTTTGTGTGGGAATATTGCTGATGTTTTGACGTCCTATTTTCTGGATATAAGAAACTATTTTCCTTTCTCCTAAATTATCTAACAGTTGGGTTGAGATATTGTAACTCTTGAATTAGAAGTTCATATTGGTAAAATTAACAAAGTTGTGAATATCATAACTGAGAAGTGTCTGAAATTTGAGCTATGATTTTACAAAATAGAATAATATTAGATTTCCTATTAGTTCTCCCAAGAAACAGTTTTGTGCCTTAATAGATAAATGTTGCTGTATTTATATTAATACTCAATCTGAGGTTTTGCAGAATATAGTTGCTGTTGAGACACATGAAAAACAGTTACTAAGGCTGCTTATGTATAGACAAACACCTCATGAGATTTGTTTCCTTGGTTCAAAGACCTTAGGGTCATGATTTCGTTGGTTATTTAAGACAGTTGGCCTAATATAATTGTTAGTGTTTCTATTCTACTTCTTAGTTTGTTGTATGGTGCCTGGGATCTTAAAAACCAGATGATGCCCAATTACCATTTGCTGAGCATTTTTGAGAAAAGATTCTATAGCAAGATCATGACCCAAAGGAAAGAATGATGAGAGAGTTGTATGTAATTCTCCTGGAATCCAGATTTCTGGTTTTCATGGAGGTTGAGGCAATCCACACAGGACATCGCCTTTGGGTGTCCTTTTGAACCTCGAGCTTTGAGAAAAAAAACTGGTTCCTGAAGCCACTTTGAGTCAAACAATGGTCCAGATAAACCAGTAAGACCATTTTGCTCTGGGCATTGTGCTTTTTTTTTTTGAAGAATTCAGTCTGTTTCAGGAAACTAACTTCAAAGATCAGACTAAGAGTTATGTTTAAGGTAAATCAGTAATCAGTTTGATCAGTCTTTAAGACAATATTGTATGAAATACCTGTCTAATGTTTGTAATGAAACTGTCACCCTCCTACGATGCAGAAAAGTATACATCTTAAAGAAACCAGGTTCTCAGAGGAGATCAACCTCGTGCCTCAGACTCCGTTTTGTCTTAGGTTCCATTTCTGCTTCTGAGAAAGTGACCCATGGCTGTTAATACCTAAACCAAGGAGGGGCAGCTTGTTCTTGGGAAGAACACTTAGTATGTTTTAAACGACTAACTGAAGACCTCCTACAGGAAATGTCCATCCTGTATTATCTTGCTAATCATGAATTCTCTAATGGAAACTTTGTTGTCACATGGAAATTTTTCTATATTTTCTCTTTCTTCTAGACAAACGTTGTGTGCTCCTTATGGATATATGTTTCTGTGTGGTAGATCCAACTATACTAATTTAGATGATCCCTTTCCAACTGATACTGAAATTACTTGGGCTATCACTTGTTTAAATTACTGACAAATGCATGGACAATGAACTTTGGAAACTTTAGGGTTATCTTAAGGTATTCATAGTAATGATACTAGTAAATATTGGAAAGGTAATGTTAAATTGTTAGACATTGTAAAATGAAAGTCAGAAGAAAACCCATTGGTCCAACACTCAGGATATGGTTGGTAGCTTTAATTCCTACTTATGGTATATCTGAAGTGGAGAAAATCTTTCAGAAAATTTGTCAGTCACAAGCACAACAGTGAGCTCTGATCTCATAAACTAAGGTGACATAAGATAACAAAATAGCCTTAGATTTTTTTTATTAGTGTAGTCTGTGCTATAGCAAATATCTCTAGTTACATTTGGATAAATAACACTGGAGAAGTAGAACAATATATACATAGAATTAGACAACAAGCTACTTGGTTACAATGTCACACCCTTACAAACACCAGATTTGTTTGTTTGGTTACCATCTGGAATAAGTACAAGGGCTAAATCACTATTGCAAGGGATAGTAATATTCTTGGTCTGCATCCTGATAGTATTAGGCATAATAAAATTTATCCTCTATTGTCTTACACACCTAAAAGGCAAAGAAGGCCTCAGGCTAAAATGTTGATGTACATTGAGTCTGCTCACTCTGGCAATGCCATTGATAAGAACATCGCTGTTACTTAAGATCTTAGAGAAGAACCAGATGGTGTCCGGTGGAAAACCAGCACCATGAGTTTAAAGAGCCTGCAATGGGTGCCATCTAGGAGCTCGAGTAAGTCCAGGTATTGATCATCGATGTGTTACTGCAATCTCCAATCAAAAGGAGGGAATGATTTAGGAAATAAAATTAGAGTTATTATTCCCTCTCCTTGAGCATAGGGAATGTGACCCAGCTGGAGCTGGATTCACAAGGACTCACAAGGACACATCAACTGAGCCCTGAGGTATAAAGACAATAGCTAAGATAATCTTGGAAAATATCTTTTAGGGAAACTTTCACATAAAGCCAATCAAACAGAAAACAAAAGACTTTCTACTCTTTTTCCATTAGCATTTAGTGAATAGAAATTTGTTGGATTAATGAAGACCCTCCTGACTGTCATTACTGAAAATTGTACCAATGATTGTTCAATTCAAAATGTAGGATCACAGTTTCTAGCCACTCTGAAAAGGCTAAACTTTCAATGGTTTTGCCCATTTGTAATGTTAATACATACAGATGATTCTGTAATGCTCTTTGGACTCGGGCAGACATGGCTGTGGCAGCATGCTTGTCCGTTTTCCCATTCTTGCCTATTCTGCGATATTCTTTGGACTCGGGCAGACATGGCTGTGGCAGCATGCTTGTCCGTTTTCCCATTCTTGCCTATTCTGTAATATTCTTTGGACACAGGCAGACATGGCTGTGGCAGCATGCTTGTCCGTTTTCCCATTCTTGCCTATTCTGTAATATTCTTTGGACACAGGCAGACATGGCTCTAGCAGCATGCTTGTCCATTTTCCCACTTTTGCTTTTTTGAATATATGCTGAATAAAATTTCCTTTTTTGCTTTAAAAAAAAAAAAAAGAAATCAGATGACGTATTGCATTGTGCAAATCTGCTGCAAAAGATCTCTTTAAAATGTTGAAAAGCTAGGATTTCACTTTGAGGACTAAGGTGCTCCTGACCCAAGCCATGGTGTTTTCAATTTCCTCATATGCATGTGAAAGCTGAACAACGAATAAGGAAGATCAAAGAAGAATTGATGCCTTTGAACTATGGTCTGGCAAAGAATGTTGAATATACCATGGATTGCCAAAAAAAAAAAAAACCAACAAATCTTTCTTGGAAGAAGTACAATCAGAATGCTCCTAGAAGCAAGGTTGGTGAGACTTCGTCTCACATACTTTGGACATTTTATCAGGAGGGGCCGGTTCCTGGAGAAGGACATAACTCTTGGTAAAGTAGAGGGTCAGCAAAAAAGAAGACTCTCAAGGAGATGGATTGACACAGTGGCTTCAACAATGGGCTCAAGTATAACAACAATTGTGGGGATGGTGCTGGACTGGGTAGTGTTTCGTTCTGTTGTACATAGGGTCACTATGAATCTGAACCAGCTCGAAGGCACCTAAAAACGACAACGTCTGTCCCCTTATTTATACTTGACATTGGTTATTTACGCTTTCACTCTTTTTTTTTTTTTAGTTAATACTTTCTGGGGATTATCAATTTAATTAGTCTTTTCAAGGAAACAAATTTTGGTTTTGTTGATTATTTTCTTTCCAATATTTATTTTCTTTATCATTTCCTTCCTTCTACTTCCTTTGGGTTTAATTTGCTGTTTTTACTAACCTTTTTGATGGATATTTAACCATCGCTTTTTTACTTTTATTCTTTATTCTCTCTCTCTCTCTGTATATGCATTCACATACTTCTCCGTTCTTTTACTATTCTTTTAGTGATTACCTAGTGATTAACAAAAACACAGATCTCAAATGCATTATGCTAAGTGGAAAAAAAGCCTGTCTCAAAGGCCACATACTGTATGGCTCCATGTATACAACATTCATGAAATGACAAAATTATAGAGATGGAAAACATATTAGTGGTTTCCAGGGTTAGGGATGTTGGGGGTGGGGGGTGGTGAAAGGGCTGAGTGAAAATGTAAAGTATGAAGGAGATCTTTGTGTTGATGGAATAATGATTGCAGTGATGGTTACACAAATCTGTGCATGTGATAAAGTGACATAAAACTGCACACACATTGTACCAATGTCAAATTCTTGGTTTTGATATTGTACTCTAATTATGTAAGATGTAACCATTGGGGAAAACTGGGTGAAGGTTACACAGGACCTCTCTGTACTCTCTTTGCAACTTCCTTTGAATCTACAATTATTTCAAAATATAAGTTACCAAGAAAAGACAAAGAAAAGACTTACAATGGAAATATAGTTGACAAACCTTAAATTACTGAATTTAGAGCAATCGTAGAAAACAACTGAGAATGCTTTGCAATTAACGAATCAACTCTGTTACATAGAATGACTCAGCCTTAGCCAAGGCCCCCTCCCCCGCAAAAAAATGGGTCATTTTGGGGTGTGGACTAGTAATGGATGTCGAAGTAGATCAGCAGATAACTCAGGTAAAGGATGGAGAATGATGAAGAGGATCCAGATAAGGCTAGATTGGGTATGTTTTTAGTTGCTATGACCAGAAATTTGTTAATTCCTTAGTACAGAGAATGACATTAAGACAAAGAAAAGAAAATAAATGGAAAAAAAAGAGGAGAAAGGAGGCAAAGGGGGGGAGGGGAGGGAAAAAATAAAAGAGAAAACAAAGGAAAGGTAAGAAAAAGAAGAGGAAAGGGAAGGGAAGGGAACAAGAAAGGAAAGGGAAGGGAAAGAAAAGAGATTGCTTTGAAACTGCACCATCACATTTCCCTTTTAAGAAGCTAAAGTGAGAGTAAGGTTTCAGGCTAGAAAAATGGAGGCTAAGATTCCATTCAGTTTCTGAAACATAAGCACAGACATGCACAAACATTCCTGTCCCCAAATTTCTGCCTGGAATGCAGGGTCCTGGGAGGAACTGGGTCCACGGAGGATGCTTTAGATGAATCATTTACATGCAAGCCCTTCAGAAGTTAGCTTTGTGAAAACTAGTTCAGAAGATCGTGGGGAGAAAGTAAACATACTCTATAGTTAGCCTTTCTGTAGTAACCCACTCTACCTTTTCTCTGTAAATATCAGTTGCCATATTTACACATTTGTAATTAAGTTACATTTTAATCTTAAATTTACTCACCGTGCAGGAACTATTTAACTAAACTACTTCTTCACAGAAAACAAGTGTCCAACAGAATGTATAAATGGCTTTGAGGGAGAGGCAGGAGTGGGAGCAGGGAAAAGCCAGGATGGATAGGATGGAGCAAAGAATGTAAGATTGTGGCAGGGCCGATTGCAACCCCAGCTTTGGGATTTTTCCTCCCTTCCTTCCTTCCTTCTTTCCTTCCTTCCAGTTAAAAAATTATTTATTCAGCATCTATTATATGACAGTCACTGGAGATATAAAGATGATATTGTATAAGACATTGCTTATCAAACAAAAGTGAAACCTTCTCAATTAACTCTCACCTATTCTAAAAATATTGGACCCCTATGCTGAAAAATAATAATTATAGGTCACTATCTGCTCACTCTATGCCAGGCAAAGTATTGGGCTCCGTCATTTGAGTCTGCAGTAGTGCATGCAAGGTAAAAATTATTCTCCCCACTTTACCAATGAGGAAATGACAATGCAGGAATGCAAAGTAGCTTACCCAATATTTGAAACCCAGAATTGCTTGATGCAAAGTGTTATGGATTGAATTGTGTCCTCTGTTATGTTAATGAGGTCATACCTCATTACCTGATCACTTTAGAGATACAAAAAGACCAGAACAGACATAGAGACATACACAGGGGAGAAGAACAGATGCCACGTGAGGATTGCTAACAAGCCGAGGAACACCAAGGAAACAAGGAACACCTAGGGCCACTGACAAGGAAGGAATCAACACCTTCAGGGCCTTGATTTGGAATTTTAGCCTCCAGAGCTGTGAGAAAATAAATTTCTGTTCTTTAAAGCCTTCCACTTGTCGTATTTGTGTTATAGCAGCACCAGGTAATTAAGACACAAGCCCATCCAAGGGATCCTGTCTTGAACATTTCTGCATACCCCTTAGTACCTAGCACAGGAGTGTTACATGTTACACAGAACAATGTTGTTGTTGTTATTAGGTGCCATGGAGTCGGTTCTGACTCATAGTGACCCTGTGTACAACAGAACAAAACAATGCCCAGTCCTGCGCCATCCTCATAATCATTGTTATGTTTGAGCCCATTGTTGCAGCCACTGCGTCAATTCATCTCTTTGAAGGTCTTGTTCTTTTTCACTGACCCTCTACTTTACCAAGCATGATGTACTTTGTCAGGGACTGGTCCCATCTGACTGGTCCAAAGAAAGTGAGACGTAGAAATAGAGGCCTCATGAAACCCTGTTGTTGTTGTTGTTAGGTGCCATCAAGTCGATTTTTGACTCATAGCAACCCCGTGTGACAAAGTAAAACTGCCTTATAGGGTTTCTAAGCTGTAATCTTTACGGGAGTAGATCACCAGGTCTTTCTCCCCATAAAATCCTACTCTAATGAAATCCTCCAAATTTCCAAATTGCTAGATTTTCTGGGTGATGGTTACTTATGGAGGTTCTGATCTGAATGGCGAAATGCAAAGGACAATAGAGGGCAAGAGAAGGTCAAAGTGAGAGTGAGAGAAGCCACCAGGTTGGCCACCTCCTGCCTATTCTCTATGAACCACAATAACCCACATAATGGGCTGCAACAGTTCACTCAATCCTTCCAGCAGTCCTGTGGGGGGATACTTCTATCTCCATTTCACAAACAAGAGAATCAAGGCCCAGAGACCTTAACTCACTTACCTGATGAGGTTACTCAAACATTAAATATCAGATCCTGGATTTAAGAGCCTTTGGGCTGGAGCTTAAGCTCTTAACCATTATGTTAACATTTGTTTCACATTTAACCTTGCACTGGAGTACCTGGTAAAGCCCTCCACAGGCATTATCTCATTTAATCTTGAAACTAAAACATTGGTACTGTGTTTCACTCACTTTATAGTAGAAAGTTAAGGCTCAAGAAGGTGCAGAGATGAGTTGGAGGTCCCAAGCTAACAAGTGACAGAAACCAGGTCTGTCACCTGAGCCAGGCATTTGAACAACTTCAGTATCCTACTTGCTCCTGCACAGAGATTTTCCTGAAACCAGAATATCACCCAAGTGTCGGAGATCTAGTTAATTCACAAGGAGCCAGAAGTCATGGGACCATCTTTGATATATTGTTTGTTTTGTTCATTTGTTTGTATCCTGGTGTGGGGTGCTCGAGTCCCTGGAACTTAGTGAAGAGGGTCTCTTTTTCAGCTCAGCACATCATTATGTTGCATATGGATATATTTAAGACATATACATTATCCCATTAAGCCTGAAAGGCAATGTGGGCTAATGAAAAATACACAGTATATGGAGTCAGCCAACATGGTTCTTGAATTATGGCTCTAACCCTTATTAACCGTGTGATCTGGGGCAAGTTATTCAGTTGAAAACTAGAAATTAAGAACAAAGACACATTCTTTTTGCTCACTGCTGTAAAGCATGGTAGATGAACTCTGAGACTCTAGAATTAGCCTGCCTAGGTTCAAATCCTGCTCACTAGTTAATCCCTCTGCCACTTTACCTTTCTGTGATTCTTCATCTGTAAAAACATAGATGATGAACTACTTGACAACAAAAAGACGGACAACCCAATCCAAAAATGGGCAAAAGACTTGAATAGACATTTTACCAAAGAAGATATACAAATGTCCAATAAGCACATGAGAAGATATTCAACATCATTAGTTGTTGTTGTTAGTTGCCGTTGAGTTGGCTGTGACTCATGGTGACCCCATGTACAGCAGAACGAAACATTGCCTTGTCCTGCACCATCTTCATGATCATTGGTATGCTGAGGTCCATTGTTGTGGCCACTGCGTATTTTGAGTGCCTTCTAACCTAGGGAGCTCAATTTCCAGCACTATGTTGTTGTTGTTGGCTGCTGGAGAATCGGCTCCTTGACTCATGTGACGCCATACGCAATGAAATGAGCCACTTCCTGGTCCTGCACCATCCCCATGATTTGTTGCAAATTGGTCCTTTGTGATCCATAGAGTTTTCATTGGCTGATTTTCAGGAGTAGACTGCCAGGCTTTTCTTCCTATCTGGCACTATGTTGGGCAATATTCTGTTGTGATGCATAGGGTGATCATTGGCTAATTTTTCTGAAGTATATCATCAGGCCTTTCTTCCTAGTCTGTCTTAGTCTGGAAGCTCTGCTGAAACCTGTTGACCATGGGTGACTCTGCTGGAATTTGCATACTGGTGGCATAGTTTCCAGCATCACAGAAATACACAAGCCATTACAATACAACAAACTCAGACAGGTAATGACATTAGTCATTAGAGAAATGCAAATCAAAACCACAATGAGATAACCACTTAACCCCCAACTAGGATGGATATTATCAGAAAAATGGAGAACAACAAGTATTGGGGAGGATGCAGACAAATTGGAACTCTCATCCATTATTGGTAGAGTTGTAAAATAGTGCAGACACTGTTGAAAACAGTTCGGCTGTTCATCAAAAACTTAAACATAGAACTACCATATAACCTAGCCATTCCACTCTAGGTTATACCCAAAAGAAGTAAAAGCAGGAACACAAACAGACACTTGTGTATCAATCTTCATTGGAATGCTCTTCACAATAATCAAAAGGTGGAAACAGCCTAATGGTCAACAGAAGAATGGATAAACAAAGTGTGGTTCATACATACAATGGTATATTACTCAGCCATAAAGAGAAATGAAGCCCTGATATATCTACCTTATGGATGAACCTTGGAAATATTATGCTGAGTGAAATAAGTCAGACAAAAAGGACAAATATGGTATGATCTCACTTATATGAAATATCTAGAATAAGCAAAAGCACAGATACCAAACTTGATGAGTGGTTAGCAGGGAGAAAGGGAGAGTTATTGCTTAGGGGGCACTGAGTTTCTGTGAAGGATAATGGACATATATGGAAATGAATTCACAACATCCATTAGTGATGGCTGCACAACATGGTGAGTATAGCTAATGTTACTGAGTCGTACACATGAAAATGGCTGAAGTGGCAAATATTTTGTTGTATATATTTCATCACAATAAAAAATATAACTAAATTAAAAAATGGATGATGCTAATAGCAAGCTTATCTCTTAGGGTTGTTGTGAAGATGTAAAGAAACCATGAGTGTAAAGCCCTTAGAACAGTCCTGGCCCAGGGAAAGTGTTGGCACTGACTTATAAAGTGCCTGGAAAGCCGTACTTGCCCAACACGTGTTTCTAAAATGAAGGAGCAGCTATTTCTACCTACTTCCTGCAACTGGCTTTTGAGGATTATCTAAATTAACAGATACAAAAGCACCAGTGCCTTATCTGGCACATAGTTGGTACCAAATAAGCATTAGTTTGCCCACTTATGATATGAGCCTTGGCTTACCTTTCAGCAAAATGGGTAGACTCGAGAAGCCTGCCTGGTATAATCATGTATGTCAAAATGCTGTGTAAGAAATGGAATGCTATACAAATGTAAATTACTATCACCACCCACCTGCACCCCCTGCCTCCTTCACTAACACTGTTCTCCTCCCCGTGGCTTTCCTCGGCCTCCAATCACTCTCTCCCTCTCCAGTTGGAAGATGACCTCCTGGCTTCTCCCACCCATCATTGCCCAGCTGTCCAACCCTCAGCCCCTCCCCAGGGCAGATCAGCTCCTTGCACAGGTCTACCCCATCCTCCAGGCCCACGGCAGCCTTCCTGCTCCTCTTCCCTTGCCCACTGGGCTGCTAGCAGGAAGCCCTCCTCCCCTCCTCCTGCCCCACCCTGTTCCCTTCGGTAACACCCTCTACACATGGGGAATATTTCTCTTGGCAACAGGTGTCCAGCTATCAGGGAGACGGATTTGTCTTGGCCAGGAGGAAGTGGGGAGGGAGGCGAGGAAATGAGACCCAAGTTGAAAAGGCCTCCCCAGTCAGGAACTGTAACAAATGAGGAGGGTGTGACTAAAAGTAGCTGAAACCAGGAAAAGTGCAAGAAAGCAAATCACAAATCTTTATCTGAGCATCTAGACTCCCCCGCCTGTCACTTGTCACACAGACAAGCACCATCAAGCCCCTCAAACACAAGCAGGACAAAATACCACAGGTAAAAGGTCACCTGCTCTGAAGACTCATTTCCATTTCTTTTTACCTTTGCATTCTCCACCTTTAAAGCATAGCATAGACAGATTAAGAGAGCAGACGGCCCAAGGTTGAAACCTGGCTCTTTCACTACATACTGTGCAACCTCTGACAAGTTACTTGACCTCTCTGTCTCTCACCTGTAAAATGGAAATGATAATAGTATTTACCTCATAAGAATGTCACAATGATTAAATTAGTTAATGACTGTAAAGCACTCACTGCCATCGAGTTGATTCCGACTCATAGTGCCCTGTAGGACAGAGTAGAACTATCCCATAGGGTTTCCTAGGCTGTAAACCTTTATGGAGGCAGATTGCCACATCTTCCGCTTGCAGAGAGGTTGGTGAGTTCGAACTGCCGACCTTTTGGTTAGCAGTCGAGGGTCTAACCACTGTGAAACCAGGCTGCCAACCAAAAGGTCAGCAGTTCAAATCCACCCAGTGGTTCTGCAGGAGAAAGATGTGGCAGTACGCTTCCATAAAGATTACAGCCTTGGAAACCCTATGGGACAGTTGTACTTTGTCCTATAGTGTCACTATGGATCGGAATCTACTTGACCGCAACAGGTTTGGTTTCTTTCGTCTATCATCAGTAATAACGATAATTCATCTGAAGCCCCAGGAACAGAGATCATGAACTTTGGAGTGAGAAATTTGGTCTCAAACCCCAACTCAGCCACTTCCTGGTTGTGAGACCTTGGCCCAAGGACAATTTCTTTGAGTCTTAGCAACCTAATTACAATAATACTACCTTCCCTGCCTTGACTCAAATGGCCCCTGAGAACTATCTCCTTTCTTGTTTTTGTTGTTGTTTTTGTGAGTTGTCATGAGTTAGGTGCTGACTCCATCAGTCATCTTTCCCTAGCAAGGGGGAGAGAAGAGAAAGAAGGAGCAGTGGGCATGAAGTGTTGTCTCTGGTTTCTAGAAAGAATACAGGCTTTGGAGTCAGAATATCTGGTTCCTGCCAGCTCTGCCATTTACCACTTGAGTGACTTTGGAAAAATTAACCTCCTAGAGTATCAGCATTTTGAGGGGAATCAAAGGAGGAAGTACATATAATCCTGGAGATTTATTAAGATTCTTCTGTTTGCAAGGGACAGAAACAAGCTCAAACTGGGTTAAACAGAAGGACTGCATTGGCCCAGGCAAGACCCCACAGGAGCGAAGTTCCCAAATCAAAGGCTTTCCCCACCCACTCAACTACTCCTTTTCTCTCCTCTCTAGCTTATTTCCTCCCCTACTTCCTTGAGTTCCTTCTCCTTCGCCATTTTTTTTCTATTTTAATTCTTATTTGTTGCCTTCACTGAGTTTGTTCAACTTCCTTTCACCTGAACTCTGTTGAATTTTGAAAATGCATGTTTTCATTTCATCCCCCATCCTTGCCCCCCTCCCACATACTCTTGGTTCCATGCAAAAGATGAACCACCAAAATACAAACCCTTGTTAACCTCTTGGTCAGTACTTTGCAAACTTGCTTAGAGGTTTCAAACCCTAACCTTCAGTCATTTCCAAAGTTTATTCATCCAGGAGGTCAGGCTACATACAGTGGATGTATACTTTGAATCCAAATTCCTGAGGGCACCATTCAGTGACTAACATTTAAACACTCGTTTCTTGGGAACTTTCTAGAAGGAGAATCAGATCTAGGCTATGAGGTATGACCTTTCGCTTCAGGTCAGATTCCACTCTCGAAACTTGGATTCAGTTTCCCTCTCCATCCTTTTTCACTTTTACTTCATATTGCATGCCTGACCCCACTCACACCTCCAAACACACTCTTATGCAAGTAAACCCCGAGTTTCCAGCTACACAGAGCTATTTCCTGTTCCCCAAAACATCCAAGCACTCTCACCCCATTTCCTAGTGGAAAACTATGATTCATCCTTCAAGTCCTGGCTCAAGCAAAGCTTATCTGGCATGTCCCCAAGGAAATCTGTCCCTTTTCTGGGGCCTCATGACACTCTGCACTTAACATATCATACTGTGGTAACTTGTTTAATTGCCTTCTTTCCTTTCTAGATTACAAAACTTTCGAGGTCAGAAGAATATCTTAGTCACCTAGTCTACCGGCACCTAGTAGAGTACCTGGCCCACAGTAGGTACTCACTAAATGTGTGAAAAATGGAAGATTTGAAAAGCTATTAAATGTGAATGAGCCTCATACCTCATTTAAGACCTGTTGGTCAAGCTTTGTTCCATTGATCTATTGCTGCATAACAAAATTCCCCAAAATGTAGTAGCTCAAAACAACAATTTTTTATTATCTCTCACAGTGTCTGTCAGTTTGTCATGCTGTGGTGGCTTGTGTGTTGCTACTGGAGCCTATGCCACTGGTATTTCAAATACCAGTAGGGTCACCCTTGATGGACAGGTTTCAGTGGAGCTTCCAGACTAAGACAGACTAGGAAGAAGGATCTGGCAGTCTACTTCTGAAAAAACAGGCCAGTGAAAACCTTATAAATAGTAGCAGAACATTGTCTGATATAGCATATGATCAAGCACTGCTGGTACTGAAGGAAGACGTCCAAGCTGCACTGAAGGCATTGGCGAAAGATAAGGCTCCAGGAATTGACAGAATACCAATTGAGATGTTTCAACAAATGGATGCAGTGCTGGAACTGCTCATTCATCCATGCCAAGAAATTTGGATGACAGCTACCTGGCCAACCAACTGGAAGAGATCCATATTTGTACCCATTCTAAAGAAGGTTATCCAACAGAGTGCATAAATTACTGAACAATATCATCAATATCACACACAAGTAAATTTTGCTGGAGATCATTCCAAAGCGGTTGTAGCAGTATGTTGACAGGGAACTGCCAGAAATTCTAGATGGATTCAGAAGAGGACGTGGAACCAGGGATATCATAGCTGATGTCAGATGGCTCATGGCTGAAAGCAGAGAATACTAGAAACATGTTTACCTGTGTTTTATTGACTATGCAAAGGCATTCGACTGTGTGGATCATAACAAATTATGGATAACATTGTGAAGAATGGGAATTCCAGAGCACTTAATTGTGCTCATGAGGAACCTGTACATAGACCAAAAGGTAGTCATTCAAACAGAACAAGGGGATACTGCTTGGTTTAAAGTCTGGAAAAGTCAGAGTTGCATCCTTTTATCATGCTTCAGTCTGTATGCTGAACAAATAATGCAAGAAGCTGGACTATATGAAGAAGAATGTGGCATCAGGACTGGAGGTAGACTCATCAACAACCTGCAATATGCAGATGACACAACCTTGCTTATTGAAAGTGAAGAGGACTTGAAGCTCTTATTGATGAAGATCAAAGACTACAGCCTTCAGTGTGCATTACAACTCAACATAAAGAAAACAAAAATCCTGCTCACTGGACCAACAAGCAACATCATGATAAATGGAGAAAAGATTGAAGTTGTGAAGAATTTCATTTTACTTGGATCCACAATCAATGCCCATGGAAGCAGCAATCAAGAAATCAAACTACGGGAGACTTCTGGCAAAATGGCTCTTTAGGCGGAAGCACCACGCTGTCCCTCCACAGCAAAGATCCAAAAAACTAAGCCAAACAGAAAAAACAGCAATCCTGAAACCCTGAAACATCAAATGAAGAGATAAAGAACTCAGCCAAGCGCCAAATGGAGTGAGAAAACTGACAGAGAATGGAGAGTGAAGAGAGATTCATGCAGAGGTCCCCTATCAGCTAACACAGCGCAGATCCACCATCTTGGACTCCTATCAGAGACCAGCACTTAGGGGATACGAGAAAGCAGCTTCACGGAGCTTCCAGCGGGAGACAAAACAACCAGTAATTTGCAATATATGCTTTCCCACCCCCCACCCTTCTTCACCCTCACTCAGCCTCCTCTGCTTCCTGCAGTCTCAGTCTCTTGTCCAGGAAGCACCAGCTGCTTGGATTCCACCCGCCCGCACGGGCTGGATCTCTGACTGCCATTTGTTGGCTGCTGGTGTTGCTTTTTTTCTGCTTCTTTTGATCTTCCTTACCTCTCACCACCTCCCCCTCCTTTTGCTCAAACACCTGGCTCTGTGCGCCATCTTTGCTTCTTCCCGAGGAGCTGCGGAGTTCCGTTCCAGTGTGGAACTGCTTCCCAGCCTGGGCTACCAAACCGGTGGGATCCTGGGGCTTTTGTTTGTTTGTTTTCAATTGTTTGTTTGTTTTCTTTTCGTTTTCTTGAGTTGGGAGCCAGTTCTGGCCGGGCGGTGCTGCACGGCTTGGAACCTAGCCCCTCAGCTTCCGCAGGCACACAGAGGGATCCCTGAGCGCATTTTTTTTTCATGGTCTTTTTTTTTTTTTTCTGTTTTTTTGGGGGGCTTTCTTGTTCTTTTTTTTTAATTTCTTTTGTTTTCTTTTCCCTCTTTTTCCCTTTTTGTCTTTCTTCATTACTCAGTTTCTCATCTTTCTATACCTTTCTTCTCTTTCTGTTCCCTGAATACCTGGTGCTGAATACTTCTACACCTTCTAGGCAGGCTGTACTGCAACACCTGAGAACAACTTCCCCAGACCTCATAGCTGCACTGGTGGGATCCCTGGGAGATTTGTTGTTCTTTTTCCTTTTGGATTTTTATTTATTCATTCTTTTCTTTTTTTTCTTCTTCTTCTTTCCCTTTTTGTTTTTCTCCATTTCATAGTCTCTCATCTCTCCACTCCAACAGCAAGCTCCCCTAGCACTCTTATTTGTTTGTTTGTATGTTTTTGGCTCCTGTTCCTCTCTCCTCTCCCCCATATCCATCTTAGCTCCACACATAACAATCTCCCCCTGACATCCTACCTACCTGCATTGTGCGCTTAACATCACACCACCAAGCAGCACAGGCATGGCCTACTGGAACCTGCCCTGCACTGATTACCAACCCAGGCTGGTAGCTGTAGTAAGGGCCACAAACAACCCATCCCAGTAACTCCTCTTCAGCTAGACCTGCCCTGCTGTACCATATCTGAGTGACTAACCCGGCCAGTTGGAGAAGGAGGTGAAAAGTATTGTGCCCACAGACGAGCAAACAACATAGAACACACAGCCCACCTGCTCAGACGTAGCCAAATTTTAAAAAAGGACGAAACAAACAAATCTACAATCAATAAATCAGAAAAATAACTACTGAATTCCCGAAAGACAGCAGACAATATCAAAACATTTACAAAAACAGGACAGGATGGTTCCAGTAGGCGTAAAACATACAACACCAGGTGACCTTCCAGTGGAAGAAAAGGCACTAGAAATGCCTGATAGGGAATTCAAATCTCTAATACTCAGAATTATCCAAGAGTTGAAGCAAAAAGCAGACAAAAATGAGGAAAAAATAGACAAACTCATGGAAAAGGTAGACAAATTCATGGAAAATACAGACAAAAAATTGGAATAATTCAGGAAAATAACACAGGAACAAAATGCCAAAATAAATTCACAACTAGAAATTTTACAAAGATAACAAATAGAAATCCAAAAGATAAACAACAAGATTTCAGAAATGGATGGTGTCGTAGAAGGGTTCAGCAGCAGATTTGAAACAGTGGAAGACAGGATCAGTAGAATTGAAGACAAACACTTGGATACAACTCTGTTTGAGGAAAACTCAGAAAAAAGAACAAAACAAAGAAAAATGAAGAGACCCTGAGAGTTATGTGGGAAACAATCAAAAGCAAAAATTTTCAAGTGATTGGAGTTCCAGAAAAGGGGGAGAAAACAGAAAACACAGAGAGGATCATTGAAGAACTGCTGACAGAACTCTTCCCCAATATCATTAAATATGAAAAGCTGGCCATCCAAGAAGCTCAACGAACCCCATATAGGATAGACCCCAAAAGAAAATCACAAAGGCATATCATAATCACACTCGCCAAATGAAAGACAAACAAAGAGTCCTGACAGCAGGTCGTGAAAAACAAGAAGTCACATACAGAGGAGAAACAATAAGACTAAGCTCAGATTATTCAGCAGAAACCATGGAGGCAACAAGCCTATGGGAAGACATATATAAAACTTCGAAAGAAAAAAATTGCCAGCCAAGAATAATATATCCTGAAAAACTCTCATTCAAATATGATGGTGAAATTAGGACATTTCCAGAAAAACAGAAATTAAGCGACTATGTAAAAATCAAACCAAACTTACAAGAGTTATTAAAGGGAGTCCTTTGATCTTAGAACAAACAACTTCAGCTCACAGGTTAAATCTAGGATGCAGGATCGTACCAGCCAGATACCAATCTGGGAAATGAACTCTCAAGGACTATCCAAAACCAAAAGAAATACAACATGGAATCAGAGCAGTTAATCTGTAAATGACAACAACATCAGAACAATAAAATACGGAATAAATGGTGTAGGTATAGAACCTTCTAATGGAGAGGAAGGCATGGTGATACCAAGTAATAATCGACTGCTTCAAACTTAGAAAGATAAGGGTAAATTTCATAGTAACCACAAAGAAAGTTAACAAACATACTCATAAAAATAAAGAGGAAAAATATAAAGTCTCAGTAAAAACAAAACATACAAAAACAAAAGAAATGGAAAAAAAATCTACAAACAAAAGTAACTCAGCACAGGAGAGTAAGAAGAACAAAAAAAACAACAGCAACAAAAAAAAAAACACAGCAAAAGGACAGCAACAAACTCACATCTGTCAATAATTACACTGAATGTAAATGGATTCAATGCACCCATAAACAGACAGAGAGTGACAGAATAGATAAGAAAACAGGATCCATCAATATTCTGTCTACAAGAGACACATCTTAGAAACAAACATGTGAATTTATTAAAAGTCAAAGGTTGGAAAAAAATATATCAAGCTATCAACTACCAAAAAAGACCAGGAGTGGCAATACTAAACTCAGATAAAATAGACTTTGAAACAAAATCCACCATAAAAGACAAAGAAAGACACTATATAATGATTAAGGAGACAATCCATCATGAAGACATAACCATAATAAACATCTCTGCACCCAATGACAGGGCTGCAAAATACATAAAATAAACTCTAACAACACTGAAAAGAGAAATTGACAGTTCTCAATAATAGTAGGAGACTTCAACACACCACTCTCAGTAAAGGACAGAACAACTAAGAAGAAACTCAGCAAAGATACAGAAGACCTAAAGGGCA